>NC_134099.1:53383435-53983435 GCF_000715075.1 Nicotiana tabacum | reverse complement strand
CTTCCCTGCATTTTTTCCTAAATATATGTTCCCGCCAAAGAATATTATATTTCTCTTTTGGAATCAATTTATTTGGTTCTTCCTCTCGCCAAAGACCATGATTAGGCAAAATTTTCAGCGAAATAAAATTTGTCCCTAGCAAGCTAATCAATTCCTTCCGCCCAAGGTCTGACTGACATAGACTCATTCTTTATCAAGCCTTCGTAGAAGATGACCTGTAAGTTTTCTTTATTAATATCCTCCTGCACTTTCTTTATTCATCTTGCCTGTGATATAAACTTGATGCTTATGCAATTTCATTTGTTTCTTCATGTAATTCTTTTTTCACAGGCTCAAGGTTATTTAGGACATTGGGTTAGAAATTTCTTTTTCATGTTATTTAGGACCCAAAAAATAAATATGTACTTTAAGGGCGTATATATTATTTGTTGGAATTGTTGATAAAATCTGATGTACTCTGTCCTGACAGTGATAATATTATTATTTTTTATTTCCTATATGTTGATCGTGTTGCGGAAGCCAAATGTATATAGTGTTAATAAGTCACAACTACTATACCAAAAATTATAACAGCCACCAAATAATAAATAAGACAATAAAGCAACAATAAAGGGAACACCAGAATTTACGAGGTTCGGCTAATTTTGCTTACTCCTCGGACACAACCAATATTTTATTTCACTCCAAAAATACAAGTGAAATAATACTAAAGAGAGAAGATACAAATGCCTTAAACAGATGAGAAGGCAAATGAGAGGTGTGTTTAAATCTTAAACATTAGGCCTTCTTTTATAGGGAAAATTTCCCAACCAAATGGCTAACCCACCGATGTGGGACTTTGCCAAATTCAACAAATCTCCACCTTGGCAAAAATTTCACGTCTTCAATTTTCTCTCTATAACAAATTTTGGTTGTGTCTTCATCTTCAATCTTCAGTGTTCAACAATGTTGATCAAATCCAAACAATGTTGAAACTTGACCGCAGTCACCACCTTTGTCAGCATATCAGCAGGATTCTCCGTAGTATGAATTTTCTTCACCGTGACTCCACCTTCTTCTATGATTTCTCGTACGAAATGATACTGAACATCAATGTGCTTCGTCCTTGCATGATAAACTTGGTTCTTCGCTAATTGAATAGCACTTTGACTATCACAAAAAATTGTGATACCTTTTTGTTCAACACCAAGCTCCTTTAGCAATCCTTGAAGCCAAATTGCCTCTTTCACAGCCTCTGTAATAGCCATGTACTCTATCTCTGTTGTAGACAAAGCAACTGTTGACTGCAAAGTAGACTTCCAACTAACTGGTGCCTTTGCAAAAGTAAACACATAACCAGTAGTTGATCTTCGTTTGTCCATATCACCCGCAAAATCTGAGTCACAATATCCAACTACAAACTAATTGTCTTACTGCTCAAAAACTAACCCGACATCTACAGTATTATGAATATACCATTGAATCCACTTCACAGCTTGCCAATGCTCCTTCCCTGGATTGTGCATATATCTGCTAATAACTCCAACAGCTTGTGAAATGTCAGGCCTTGTGCAAACCATTGCATACATCAAGCTACCAACAGCATTTGCGTATGGTACCTTTGACATATACTCTCGTTCAGCTTCATCCATTGGCGACATAGTAGTACTTAGCTTAAAATGGGGAGCAAGTGGAGTACTAACTGGCTTAGTCTTGTCATCTATGCCAAAACGTTGTAGTACTCTCTTCAAATATTCTTTCTGAGATAAACAGAGTTTCTTTGAACGTCTATCTCTAATTATCTCCATGCCAAGAATTTTCTTTGCCTCACCCAGATCCTTCATCTCGAACTCCTTCTTCAGTTGAATCTTCAACTTATCAATTTCTTCCGAATTCTTGGAAGCTATCAACATATCATCAACATATAGGAGAAGATATACAAAGGAACCATCTTTAAGCTTGTGCAAATACACACAATGATCGTATTTGCTTCTCTTGTACCCTTGCCGCAACATAAACTCGTCAAATCGCTTGTACCATTGTCTAGAAGATTGTTTCAATCCGTACAATAATTTTTCAAGTTTGCACACCATATTTTCTTTTCCAGCAACTTTGAATCCTTCTGGCTGAGTCATGTAGATTTCCTCCTCAAAGTTTCCATGTAAAAACGCAGTTTTTACATCCATCTGAACTAGTTCCAAATCCAATTGTGCTACCAAAGCCAACATAATTCTAATGGAATGTTTTACAACTGGAGAAAACACTTCATTGTAATCAATTCTCTCCTTTTGAGCATATCCTTTGGCCACCAATCTTGCTTTGTAGCGAACATCTACTTGGTTAGGAAATCCTTCCTTCTTTATAAATACCCATTTGCAACTAATTGCTTTCTTTCCCTTCGGGAGATTGGCCAATCTCCATGTATGATTCTGATGAAGGGACTGTATTTCATCATTCATGGCAATCCTCCACTTATCTTCTTCTGAACTTTGGACAGCGTCTTTATAAGTGGTAGGAACATCATCAGCTACAATTGAGGTTGCACAAGCAACAGTCTCTATGAGACGAACAGGTTTCGTTATTGTTCTTTTTAGCCTGCTGGTTGCTATTGATTCAAGTTGTTGTTGAGGTTCCTGAGTTTGAATCTCCTCTACTGGCTCTCCTTCCAGAGGGTAATCTTCATTTGTTTCCTCCTCTGCTTCTTGTGTAGGAAAAATAAATTTTCCCTCAAACTCCACCTGCTTAGAAACACCTTTATTTTGTTTGGTATCTTCTGTTACCTTATTTACCATAGATTCATCAAAGGTAACATCCCTGCTGAATATTACTTTCTTTGTCATAGGACACCATAAGCGATATCCTTTGACTCCAGAAGTAATTCCCATAAAAATAGCCTTCTTTGCCCTTGGATCTAATTTTGACTCCGTCACATGATAATATGCAGTTGAGCCAAACACGTGCAAAGAGTTATAATCTACAGCAGGTTTTCCATACCATTTTTCAAATGGTGTCTTGCCATCAATAGCAGCAGATGGTAAGCGATTAATGAGGTGGCATGCATATGTAATTGCCTCAGCCCAAAATTCTTTGCCCAAGCCAGCATTGGACAACATACACTGTACCTTCTCCAGCAAGGTCCGGTTCATACGTTCTGCCACTCCATTCTGTTGTGGTGTATGTCTAACAGTGAAATGTCGGACGATGCCATCATTTTCGCAGACCTTATTGAAATGATCATTTTGGTATTCACCTCCATTGTCTGTGCGAATACACTTGATCCTCTTGCCTGTTTGATTCTCCACCATCGTCTTCCATTTGAGAAAAATTTGATGTGCCTACCTTATTATGTGCTTAGCTTGTAAATGCTTGAGAATGACGATATGGGAGTATGTGTTAACGAATGAAAGAACTTTAATGTGTCCAAATGTGGGAATGTGTATAATGGCTAAAACTCTGCGTAGTAAGTAATGAAAGATGGTATTGTGAAATGACGTAAATGAGTTGAATGATTACGACAACACCTTGTACATGTATTACTATTTGGTGACATTTATGGTGTCTCGAGCCCAAATGTATGAATTGTTGATATGAACTTGTGCTTCCTTGAAATGATGATTCTTGTGATTACTATGCTTTGAGCGTTGTTGGTTAAGTCTCGCGATATAATGGTGTAAGTAAATGGCAACAAACCAAGTGTGTGTGTGTGTGAATGTGTTCATGTGGTAAGAACTGTGTAACAAATGATGGAAAGAAATCGTAATTGATGCAATTGAAACAACTGTGGTAATATCATACGTGACTTGTCGCGGGCAATTATCGGTGTGACTTAAATTGTATACGGGCTTTTGCATATGATGGAACTGGCATTGATGTTATGAAAATTCTTTGTGAATTATTGTTGTTGTCGTGTGAAATTTGATTGTTCGGTGGGATAAGGTTGCGCGTCGCAACACGAAGTTATAAGTTGTGGGTTGTGTTAATAAGGGTGGACGAGGTAATAAGGGTGAAAAAGTGATCGAAATCACTATTGAAATGAAAATATGTGAAAGTTGTGAAACCATTGATGTGATGAAATAATGTTGAAAGGGGAAAAAGAGAGATTGTGGAACTTGTTTGGCTTTGGTTGTTCCTTTCATGTGCATTGGATTGTTGATTCTATTACTATTTGTTACCTATATATTTCTTGATTTTACTTGGGGTAAAGTTTGTTCATACATACCAGTACAATTCAAATGTACTGACGTCCCTTTTGCCGGGGGTGCTACATTCGTGTTATGATTGTAGGTGGTTTTATAGCAGGTACTCCAGTCCACCGACAGTAGCACTCCTTCACTCTCCGTCAGCTTTATTGGTGAGCCCCTTTTTCCTCTCGGCGCCCTGCGTGGCTCATGCCGCTTTTCCCTTCTGGCAGTTAAGTGACAGACATATAAAGAAAATCAACACATAGAACTGTACCCTATAGTACCCATTGCGGCGTGCAACCCGATCCATATATTTCATCCACGACACTCACTGGGGGTGTGCAGACTCCGGGAGGGGCCCCGTTACGACCCAAGCGCAATATCAAGCCATCTTGTGGCATCAAATCTAGGCCCTCGGCCTCACATCAATATCTATATATCACTGATGCGACGTGCAACCCGATCCCATAGTATCCTCACAACTGGCCCTTGGCCATATTCAGTCCAGAAATCATATAAGCCCCTCAGGCATTAGTAAAATAGTAGTTCTCAGCCCAAAACATCATTTAATATATCATTTTTTGATTCATAACCGAGTAAAAGTGCATGAATTGTAAAACAGTGCAAAAACGGTACGACCGAGTTCAAGTAGTAAGTCAAAATAGTGACAAAACTCCTCGGAGGGTTCAAATAGTTGGCACGAAACCAAAATATGTCAATAAATCCAAATAATAATGATAACGAATAAGCTTCAATCAAATACGCGGTAAAAGCATCACTCAGGACAAACCAAGTCACAATCCCCAATAGCAAACGACCCCACGCCCATCATCAAGCGCGTGTCTCACCTCAATATAGCACTATGATGTGCAAATCCGGGGTTTCAAACCCTCAGGACATCATTTACATTCATTACTCACCTCGAATCGGCAAAAACTCTAGCTCTCTATGCCTTTGCCTCTCAAATCGGTCTCCTCGCGTGTCGAATCTGACCAAAAGCAGAACGAATACGGCACAATATGATAAGGGAACATAACGCAAGCGAAAACAAACGAAAAATATCAAAAATCCTAAAATTAGCAAAACCCGATCCCCGATCCCACTTCTCGAAACTCAAAAATTTTCACATCAACGGGTTCCTTATCCTTCCATGAGTCCATACATATCAAGAGTTCTCAAATCCGATCTCAAATGGCCCTTCAAATCCCAATTTAAAATCTCAAAATCCCAAGCCCTAGTTTTTCCATTTTTAGCTAAATTTCCAAGAATTTCTAGGTTAATTTCACAATAGAATAATGTTTTATTCTCAAAAATCTTACCTCCAATCACTTCTCCTAGAATCCCTCTTCTATTTCCCTGAAAGAGCTCTCAAAATACTCAGTTGTGGTGGAAAAATGGCTCAAAATCGCAGATGAAATGTTTAATAAACCCACTGCCCAGACATAACCGCATTTGCGGTCCAATAGCCGCTTCTGCAATACCGCTTCTACGACCAACACCACATCTGTGGTCCACTCACCGCTTCTGCGGCTCCGCAGGTGCGGTACCCCTTCCGTATATGCGGTTCCAGGAATTCCCCAGCATCTGCGATACCACACCTGTGGTCCCTAAACAGCAGGTGCAAAAATACCAGAAGCAGCAGAAAATATGCCATCCTTCAAGTTCTAAAACATCCCGTTAGCCATCCGAAATCACCCCGAGGCCCCCGGGACCTCAACCAAAAGCACCAACATAATCCAATATATCATTCAAACTTATTCCAATCATCAAAACACCTCTAACAACGCCAAATCCATCAATTCACATCGAATTCAAGCCTAAGTTTTCTATAAACTTCCGAAATATGTTTTCGATCAAAAACCTAACCAAACCACGTCCGAATGACCTGAAATTTTGCACACACATACAAAATGACATAACGAATCTACAACAACTCTCAAAATTCCACTCCAACCCTTGGATTAAAATTTTGCCAACCAACCGGAAATCGCAAAAATACTAACTTCGCCAATTCAAGCCTAATTCTTCACCGGACCTCCAAAACCACATCCGATCACACTTCTAAGTCACAAATCATCTTCCAAAGCTAACCAAACCATCGAAACTCACATCAGAGCCCTCTAACTCATAAGTCAACATCTGATAGACTTTTCCAACTTAAGCATTCTTAAAAGAGACTAAGTGTCTCATTTCATACCAAAACCACACCAAACGCAAACCAATCAACTCGACCACATAAAATACAGATAACGAAGCATAAAGAAGTAGAAATGGGGGAAACAGAGCGGCAACTCATGAGACAACTGGTCGGGTCGTCACAGAGAGTGCCCTAGAGTGAGAAAGTATCCCTTATTAATTCTTCTACAACTCTTGCTCAAATCTTGAGGGATTAACAAGGAAAACCACATTAGTTCTTCATCCTTGAGGTAAGATTCTATACCCTAACCTTTAATTTCGAATTTAGCTAAAGATGGGTAATTATAAAGAATGTTTGTGGGTATTGGAGTTTTTATCTTGCTTGCATGTGTTGTCAAAGGTTGTAGAAATATTGTTGAGCTAAAGATGGTAAAGTATGGGTTGTGGGTTGATGAAATCCTCTATAAAAGGACCATAAAGATTTAACGCACATATGGTGTTTGATATAATTCTCAAATGAGCTAGAATTATGAATACCTTCCTAATTTGTGTTTAATTTTGTTATGTCTCGAAGTAGATTGGCATTGTTAGAATTTTCGGAATGTTGTAGTAACTTAAGGAAAATCTCTTTGAGGTATGTATGGCTAAAACCCCCTCTTTTTAGAAATTGAGTTCCGTTGGTATTTATGTCAATGCGGTAATATTAAAGTTGGGCTAATGTATTGATTGTTAATTCCACATGAATTGGTGTTGCAACTTTATATACCTGAAAGGTGTGTCTCAATATGATCGATGTACTATTCTTGATGATTTAAAAAGGTACGGAGAATATGAATCGTGTATTGAAATGCCTAGACCTCAAATCAAGATTGACATTGAGATTGTTATGTCAAACTATCTGAAATCCTTTATGTATAAAGATGTTTGAAATAAATCAAATAAATTTGAGAAATAGAGTGCGGACAACGTGCCAAGAGCTTGAGTTATAATTGTTCCTGGTGATGCCTATGACATGAGAAAATATGAAATAGATTATGGAATGAGCCTTGACTTCACTTTCCGTAAATGACTTCAACAATAAAGTGGCTATTCGAGATAATGATTTGCCTTATAAGTACCTCCAATGTGATCCAAGTTGTTACATATACCGATGTGTAAAATGTATATTGTCGTGATTGAAAAGGAGTAATTCAAGAATAATTGGTGTAATTGCTTGTTTATGACTTGATGTGTGTTTCTATCATTGTTTGGTGTGTCCCCTCCTTTTTGGAAGAACCCTTTATGTTTGAAGTTCCATTGATAATGAACTTGAGTTGTATTATTTCTGAAAATATTCTATATGATCATGATTCATGTTTCCTCTCATGTGTACTTGACCTCTTGAATTGAATGGCTTGTTGTTGAGATTGATATTGATGTGAAATATGTGAAAAGAACTCGAATTATGAAATACGGCCAAGTGCCAAGTATGATGTATTGATTGTGGCCCCAAGTGCCGATGAATTGATATGTGAAATAAATATTGAAATGAGATGATTGATGGAAAAGGGAAAACGTCTTGGTAAGACGGCCTAGCCAATCGGGCCGTGATCGGATGCCATGCTACACACATAGTGGTATTATGCTGATATTGAGATTGGAAAATGACAATGAAATTCTGATTGTGGTACACATATCACATTAAACGGCCTAGCCGCTCGGGCCGAGATTGGACTCCGTGCTAAGATTCATGGTAGAATATATATATATATATATATATATATATATATATATATATATATATATATATATATATTTGCGACAAATAATGAAAGACTTGGTTATGATGTGCATATTGTGAACAATGGCATTATGAACAGTGGCATTGTGAATTATTTTGAACGATGTTGCAATGTTTTGAAATGTCCTAACCTAGAGGTATGGAAATTATGTGAAAGCTATGTGATTCCTTTTATTTGATGATGTGGTGATTGTTTAAAGCTTTTGTTGAATCCTTATGATTTCTTTATTCTTATATGACAGTTCTTTCTATTGAGATGATATTTATGATTTCTTTGTCCTTGTATGACAGTTCTTTCTATTGAGATGGTGTTTATGATTTCTTTGTCCTTATATGATAGTTTCTTCTATTAAGATGGTGTTTATGATTTCTTTGTCCTTGTATGACAGTTCTTTCTATTGAGATGGTGTTTAGTTATACATACTAGTGCTATTCGATGGCACTAACATCCCTTTTGCCAGGGGCGCTACATCTTTAAATGGATGTAGGTGTTTCTATAGCAGGCAGTGTTGGTCATAGCTAGTGATGCATCTTTCTTTTAGCGGACTTGGTGAGCCCCACTTCATTTTGGGGTCCTATTTCATCTGTTTATCATGTACTTTGTATTTTGAGGTATAGCCAGAGCCTTGTTGCCGGCATTTCCATATTACTCTTTAGTTGTATTTAGAGGCTCCGTAGACAGGTTGTAGATAGTGTCGGGTAATGGAATTAAAGTAGAAATATTGATGTTTGGCAATGTTGTATAAAACTTGTAATATCTTCAAAATTATGAGCGAAGTTGTTAATTGAAATGAAATGGAAATCGTCAAAGACATGTGTATAAAATTTGATTTATGATGTACATTTACTCTTTATTCAAAGACGGAATTGGGTAGTATGAAACCTAACAGGCTTGCTCAGTCGGGTTTACTCGGTTGAGCGCCGGCCGCGCTCCTCGGATTTTGGGGGGTGACAAACTTGGTATCAGAGCCTATGGTTTTAAAGTGTCCTAGGATGTCTCAGAGCCGTGTATAGTAGAGTCATTCTTATCGGTGTGTAGTCGACCACATCTATAAGTTGGAGGTTATTCGGACATTTAGGAATTTCACCCTTCTTTGATACTCCAGGTCGTGCGATATAGCACTCAAGATAGGGAGCTAATTTTCTCACTATGTCTTACTCTCAAGATGAGTAATCTTGAAACCATAATCCACGAGCTTGAATCAGTAAGGATGGAATGACCCTACCATTGAATCTAAGGGATATTGCCCAAGAGTTTGTTAGAAGAATGTATCGAGCCGTGGAGGGATCGGTAGAACTTGTTGCTAAGGGGAGTACCCTTGTTCCTATTAATGTCTTTGCACCACAATATCATGTAGTATATCAGTATGTTACCAACGTACATTAGGGATGTGGAGTCGAGGGGTATCGATTAAGCTATTGCCCTGTCAACCTAAAGTCACCAGGTAAGTCACTCCTTAGTACATCAATATGAACAACACAAAATTTCTACTTGTTGTATATGTACATCCATAGTTAAGAGTCCTTATAAACATGGTCTTAACAAGATGTTGAATCAACAAACATTGCATGCACCTACTCTTTGAACGAGACGTATTATTCATGAAACCTCCCGATCACAGTTCTCTTACTTACAGCCTCCTATGGAATTGAGCTCTATAATTATGTTCCTGAATTGAGTTATAACACTATTAATACTTCCCACTTGCTTTCCTAAAATTCTAAACAAGGGACTATACCTGATAAATTTCTTACATGATCTTTTTATTTAAATGGACAACATCTGCTCACTTGTGGCTATGCATGCACTATCATAAAGTGTACCTATATGGTGTCAAGTTCCATGTAAAGCATCCCAGTGTTGCGATCTTTTTAGAGTCTCTCTTTTGCTTATTGGTGTATATGGCTTCTATGGTCTGAATAGTCACTCTACTATCTTTCGAGTATCATCACAAAACCTTCTCACTGTCAAGTAACATGAGAGCATGCATCAGCACCTATCATATGAGTGCATGTCAATCGAAATGGTCACCGTGTGCATAAAGTCTCTCTGAAAATTGAGATCCTCACATCTCAATCATAGGAAGATCATGTGTCACCATCGTGGTATAACTTTCTTGTCCACTTGGGACATCCCGTTGCAAGTAGCTCACTTGGTTCCTAGTATTGTGCTCGCCCATGATGTGGTCTTATATTGCAGTTTGGAAGTCAGTATAACAGAAGCATGTTTAGCTCATAACAAATGATTACTTTCTCTTTATACCTCCACAACGTGTTAATTGTATTCCGTAGTTAGTTAATTCATTGTGCTAGTTTCCCAATACATGTTCGATAACCACGAGAGAACATGCCCTTCTATGTGTCACTATGACACTTCCTCTCAAGTCAAAATCCATGGATAATTCATCATGAACATCTGCAAACCTTCCATGATTATTTTGCACTTTCTCATTGAGTTTGGTCGTCTTTACACCCTCGACTTCTAGAATCATTGACTATGTTATTGTCATGTGCGGGGAGTTTTGCTACCCTTGGTATTCCACCTCCTGGGTGGGTAGGAGTGTTATTTTTCTTTCTCCCTGGAGCATCATGTTAACCATTAGAACCCCTCTAAATAATACATGATTTCGTCCCAATATTAAGATGTCCTAGCTTTGTGGCTTCACTCGTGAAAGGTTGAGATTAGATGCCTTCATAGTTTTTTGCACATATCATGAGCATATTGATTTGTTAGACAAGTTATTGTATCTTTACTTATCTCATATATGATCAATTTTCAGGAAGGGTTAAGCTGTTTGAAATAAGAGAATCTTGTAAGTGTTTAACTTCTTTTCATCCTCATGGGCTTGTGGCATATATTCCGTATGTCAGTTAACGTTAAGAGTGTAATTCAACTTCATATTTTTTTGAAACCCATATCACATTCAAGGTGCTAGAATATTCTCATTTTTGATAACTGGATTTTACCTACACTCTAGGAGACGACTAGGTCACGTACTTGAATATTCCTCCTTAATGATTCCTATTGCCAAGGTACAAGTTACCCATATGCCTTATTTGTCTAATAATTAATGTCGTCACAATGATTAACCCTATTAGCATTGTTAGTAGTAATTTTCATGTCCCATTAGCATATAACCTCAGGAAGAACTCTGCTCAGTGCCTTAATGGATTGCTGAATAATTCTAGCCCGATATTGAACTCTGTTTCTCCTTACTATATTAAATCCATTTGGGTATTTAAGGTTCAAACATGTCAAAGAGGAAGCATCCCCGTGTGATCATATATATTCGATAGGTAGTTTTATGGTCAGTTTATGATAGCACATCTTAGAGTAATTGTTGAAGGTTATCAAAGGTTTAGCGTGAGTATTCGTATAAAGATTTAGAATTTAGGAGGGTGAACAGGTTATTCTCAATATTTTCCCCTGAAGATGTTATGTAAGTTGATAATGAAGGTTGTATAAGTGTATTTCACATTAGGCCGCACTAGGAGTATGATGTTTCCCCATAGTTGTTCCCCATATATTTTGTGTTTTCACATGCCTATTTCTAAGAAGGCAGTTGGATATCCTTTGTGTATCATTCTGGAGGAAATTATTGAAGGTGAAGTTAATGGATGGTTAGCTTATGTGAGGTATCGAGCTTTCATCCTTGTTAGGTAAGTTTGGGGGTAGTGGTTGCTTCCGTGAATATGTTCTGGCAAAGTCTATAGGTATAAGAGGCCACATTGAAGACCGAGAGTGTTGTGGAAATAAGGTATTTTCTCTTGATTGTATATCAATAAGCTTTGACTTGAAAGGTACCTTATAGGTGTTATGATCTAAAAATGTGCAGTCCATGTTCAGGTGTCATTATGATAATGTAGTTCTTGTGATGCTGAGAATTAGTATTATGGGTATATACATTGTGGTGCTTTGTCGAGTTATGTATGAGTTTTTAGGATGGTTTTGGGTGATTCTCTGACAGGTGGATAGGTCTAGTTACAAAGGAGATGCTGCCGAAATTTCTGAAACATTTGGGAGTTAGACAAAATTTAGGAACTTGAGGTAGGATAGAAAAGAGATATGTTATGTTAGGTATTTGGGTCAGGCTCTACCTCTCATTCGAGGACGAATGATCCTAAGCGGGGGAGAATGTAAGGCCCCGGAAAATTTTTGCGAAATAATATAGGATTTCGGGGTGCTAGGTAGACCAATTATAATATTTTATGTGCTATAGATATGATATAAGTGAATTGGATTTGGTAAACAAGTGTATTAGTCATATAATAAGTAAGATGGGGTCCAAGGAGAGGCCTAAGTGTAAGCCAAATGGGAAAATTTCATAATAGGCTAAGATTTCAAAGGTACTTGCACTAGTCTAGATTTTGAACGAGAATATCTAAATATATATAGGGTATTATGTGATTAATAACCTATCAAATGAAAGTTCTTTGAGTCTAGTTTCCAACGCTTCAAACCGTTCATCATTCGGACACTCCTACCAGAAGTTATGACCACATTGCCAAAAGCAGCGCAGAATTTTACACTACCGCAGTGCCCCATGCGGCGCACCTGTGGGGAGGTACAAAGAGCATCCAAAAACGTTTTCTGAGCATATTTTTCACAACCACAGTGCCCCATGCAGCGTCCCACGCAGCGTAACTATACAAAATCGGGTTTTTTGTTATAAAATGACCTCATTTTGTCAAATAGATTCAAGGGACCATTTCTTGAGCAAACATCAGATATTTTTAGAGTGAGAGAGTGCCCTAGAGTGAGAAAGTATACCTCATCAATTCTTCTACAACTCTTTCTCAAATCTTGAAGGATTAACAAGGAAAAACCACACTAGGTCTTCATCCTTGAGGTAAGATTCTATACCCTAACCTTTAATTTCGAATTTAGCTAAAGATTGGTAATTATAAAGAATGTTTGTGGGAATTGGAGTTGTTATCTTGCTTGCATGTGTTGTCAATGGTTGTAGAAACATTGTTGAGCTAAAGATGGTAAAATATGGGTTGTGGGTTGGTGAAATCCTCTATAAAAGGACCATAAAGATTTAAAGCACATATGGTGTTTGATAAAATGCTCAAATGAGCTAGCATTATGAATACCTTCCTACTTTGTGTTAAAATTTGTTATGTCTCCAAGTAGATTGGTATTGCTAGAATTTCCGGAACGTTGTAGTAACTTAAGGAAAAGCTCTTTGAGGTATGTATGGCTAAAACCCCCTTTTTTAGAAATTGAGCTCCGTTGGTATTTGTGTAAATGTGGTAAGATTAAAGTTCGGCTGATGTATTGATTGGTAATTCCAAATGAATTGGTGTTGCAACTTTATATACGTGAAAGGTGTGTCTCAATATGATCGATGTGCTATTCTTGATGTTTTAAAAAGGTGCGGAGAATATGAATCATGTATCGAAATGCCTAGACCTTAAATCAAGATTGAAATTTAGATTGTTATGCCAAACTAGGTGAAATCCTCTATGTATAAAGATGTTTGAAATAAATCAAATGACTTTGGGAAATAGAGTGTGGACAACGTGCCAAGAGCTTGAGTTATAATTGTGCCTGGTGATACCTATGACATGAGAAAATATATGATAGATTATGAAATGAGCCTTGACTTCACTTTCCGTAAATGACATCAACAAGAAAGTGGTTGTTCGAGATAATGATTTCCCTTAAAAGTACCTCCAATGTGATCCGAGTTGTTACATACACCGATGTGTAAATTGTATATTGCCGTGATTGAAAAGGAGTAATTCAAGAATAATTGGTGTAATTGCTTGTTTATGACTTGATGTGTGTTTCTATTATGGGTTTGTGTGTCCCCTCCTTTTTGGAAGAACCCTTTGTGTTAGAAGTTCCATTGATAATGAACTTGAGGTGTATTATTTCTGAAATATTCTATATGATCATGATTCATGTGTACTTGACCTCTTGAATTGAATGGATTGTTGTTGAGATTGATATTGAGGTGAAATATGTGAAAAGAACTCGAATTATGAAATACGGCCAAGTGCAAAGTATGATGTATTGATTGTGGCCCCAAGTACCGATGAATTGATATGTGAAATAAATATTGAAATGCGATGATTGATGGAAAAAGGGAAAACGTTTTGGTAAGATGGCCTAGACGATCGGGCCGTGATCGGATGCCATGTTGCACACATGATGGTATTATGCTGATATTGAGATTGGAAAGTGACAATGAAATTGTGATTGAGGTACACATCTCAAATAAGACGGCCTAGCCGATCGGGCCGAGATCGGACTCCGTGCTAATATTCACGGTGGAATATGTATATATATATATATATATATATTGGCACAGAAATTGTAATTGAAATTGGGAATTTGTTATGGTGTGTATATTGTGAACAATGGTATTATGAACAGTGGCATTGTGAATTATTGTGAACGACGATGCAAAATTTTGAAATGTCCCAACCTAGGGGTATGGAAATTATGTGAAAGCTATGTGATTCCTTTTATTTGATGATGTGGTGATTGTTTAAAGCTTTTATTGAATCCTTATGATTTCTTTGTTCTTGTATGACAATTCTTTCTATTGAGATGGTGTTTATTATTTCTTTGTCCTTGTATGATAGTTTTTTCTATTGAGATGGTGTTTATGATTTCTTTATCCTTGTATGATAGTTCTTTCTAATGAGATGGTGTTTATGATTTCTTTGTTCTTGTATGATAGTTCTTTCTATTGAGATGGTGTTTAGTTATACATACTAGTGCTATTCGATGGCACTAACGTCCATTTTTTCGGGGGCGCTACATCTTTAAATGGATGTAGGTGTTTTCATAGCAGACAATGTTGGTCGTAGCTAGTGATGCATCTTCTTTTCAGCTGACTTGGTGAGCCCCACTTCATTTCGGGGTCCTGTTTCATCTGTTTATCATGTACTTTGTATTTTGAGGTATAGCTGGAGCCTTGTTGCCGGCATTTCCATATTACTCTTCAGTTGTATTTAGAAGCTCTATAGATAGGTTGTGGATAGTGTTAGGTATTGGAATTAAAGTAGAAATATTGATGTTTGACAATGTTGTATAAAACTTGTAATATCATCAAAATTATGAACGAAGTTGTTAATTGAAATGAAATGGAAATCGTCAAAAACATGTTTATAGAATTTGATTTATGATGTATATTTACTCTTTATTCAAAGACGGAATTGGGTAGTATGAAACCTAACAAGCTTGCTCAGTCGGGTTTACTCGGTTGAGCACCGATCGCGCTCATCGAATTTTGGGGCGTGAAAAAATTGGTAGTGTCATTGAACTCTATATGATATATTACTTGTGGCCTATTAGATAAAACTCCATTTCGTCTATAATTGTTGAAATCTGAAATTGTTTATTTCATTTGTTTAATACTTTGGAATTTTATCTTCTTATTGCTAGAATTGCCTTTTTGATGCTGTGATTTTTAAACATTCGCTAATGTATATAAATTTGATTTAATGACCCTTAGGTCTAAACCTTGGATGTTTTCTACATAATAGAAAAGGTACGTCGTTCAAAACCTCTGTGATTTTTGTATACAGATTCTATTCACATTATAATCATTCTAATGTATATGTTATCAGCGACATCAATTGTTACATTGTATCTGCTGATTGGCAATGTGCAGAACATAGATACATTTTATAATTTCTTTCTAGTTTTAGTAATCTTGAGCTTATAGAAACTCTAAATAAAAACAGAGAAAATTGACCCGAGTATCTTATGGTGTTGTATGAAAATCTTGAATAGTCCCCTTAACAGTTCATTTCTTATTCTTCTATTTCCTAACCTCTTTCTCGGAGACAATTAAGAAATGCAATTTCTCATATTGAATAGCTGCTTAATATGGACTTCAATATAGAAGGATGGACTTTGAAGATTTCTTCGTAGCTGCCTTGTGCTGACATTCTGCGTTCTGAGGAATTAAAAACCACTTTCGGCATCACTTCGATTTGCGTGCGCAGTCCGGACGCATAGCCGGAAAACCATTTTGCGAAAATTTATTAAAAATGATGAATTTTTCCTTTAAAATGAGTTTAAGTTGACTTCGGTCAATATTTTGGGTAAACGGACCCAAACCCGTGATTTGACGGTCCCGGAGGGTTCGTAAGAAAATATGGGACTTGAGCGTATGACCGCAATCGAATTCTAAGGTTCCAAGCCCGAGAAATAAATTTTTAAAGAAAATTATTTTCTGGAATTATTTATGGGTTTGGGAAATGAAATGTGTTTAAAAATTGATGGTATAGGGCCCGTATTTTGGTTCTGCCGCCCGGTACAGGTCTTATATGTGATTTAAGATAAATCTGTGAAATTCGGTAAGAAACTGATTTGAAATGACATGAATCGGATCGTTTTTGAGAAAATTGGAAAATTTGAAGTTTTTAAGAAATTTCATGATTTTGATACCAAAGTCATAGTTGTTGATGTTATTTTAGTGATTTGAATGCACGAGTGAGTCCGTATGATGTTTTTGGGTTGGTGTGCATGTTTGGTTTAGAGCCCTGAGGGCTCGGGTGAGTTTTGGATAGGCCACGAGGTGGATTTTGGACTTGGAGAATTGAAGTTTTTTAGCTGGTGTGAACAGGCCTGCAGGCTTCGCATTTGCGAAGCCTAGCTTGCACGAAGGCTGAGTCGCAAGTGCGAAACAGCCCGGGCCTGCCCTTTATCGCAAATGCGAGATGTTCCTTCGCAAATGCGAAACTCCCCAAACTGGGCATGTTATCGCAAATGCGATAGCGTGTTCGCAATTCCGACCTCGCAAATGCGAGTGTCCCTTCGCAAATGCTAATATAGGAGAAATATGGTTTTGCAATTGCGAACCCTAGTCGCAATTGCGACATCTGCAACCTGCAATTTTATAACTTAGCCGAAAATCTCTCATTTTTCACACTCTTTCAAAATCAAAACACTCTTGGGCGATTTTTCAAAGACAACTCTTCTTCCAAATCGATTGTAAGTCAATTTTAACTCGATTCCTTCAATCATTAACATCTTTTCACATGATTTCAACTCAAAATCAATGATTTTTCATAGCGTAAATTGGGTGTTTTGGGCAGAACCTATGTTTTTCAAAATTAGGGGATTTTTACCTCGATTTGAGATCCGATTACAAAATAAATTATATATTTGGGTTCGTGGGGGAATGGGTAATCGGGTTTTGGTTTGAACCTTGGGTTTTGACCATGTGGGACCGGGGGCAATTTTTGACTTTTTGGGTAAAACTTTAGAAAACTCATTTTCATGCATTAGAATTGATTCATTTAACATTTATTGATGTAATTAAGTAACTTGTTGCTAGATACGAGCGAATTGGTGGTGGAATCAAGAGGCAAAGCGATAGTAGAGGCTTGAATTGTGTTCGTGGCATCGAGGTAAGTGTTTGGTGTAACCTTAGCTTGAGGGATTAGGAGTCGAGTCTTATTTGCTATGTGGTATTTGTCGAGTACGACGTATAGTCATGGTGACGAGTATCTATACATTGGTGTCAAGCATGCACGTGAGTCTTATATTATGATTAATATGACTTCGTGGTATTATTCATGCTTTGATGATGATTTCTATTGTTGGGCAAAGTTTGTGGAAGTAATTGTGACATTTGAATATTGAGGAGCGTTGGCTCAAGTTTTATAATGAAATGTGAAGGTATAAGTAGTACTTGATCCTTTTAGAGCATTGTCTCAAGTTGTGAAGTGAGTTGGGAAGTAAAAGTGAATAAAAGAGAGAATCATTATATTATCTCCTTTGCCGGGAATTTGTTGTTTTAATGTTATCTCCATAGCCGGGACTTGATTGTTGAACTATTGTTCCCTTGCCGGGATTCTTATTGTAATTTCATTTATTCCCTTGCCCCATTAGTTGTGATTGTTGTTTGGGTGAGGAAGAATGTTAAAGCACGAAGGGTGATGCCGTGTATTTTTTTGGTGACAGAGTGTTAGAGCATGAAGGGTGATGCCGTGTATGATTTGTGAGGAAAGAGTGTAAAGCATGAAGGGTGATGTCGTGCCGCATGATGTATCATTCCCTGCCGATTATATTGATTATATGGTGAGGATGAGAGTAAAAGCACGAAGGGTGATGCCGTGCACATTTCATTACTTGATTGTTTTGGTGAGGACGAGAGTAAAAGCACGAAGGGTGATGCCATGCACTTATTGATTTCTAATTCTTTGTTGATATCCGAGATATGTTGTTTCTTTCAATTACTTGTTGTCTTTCTATTTTAAATTGATAGTTCCCCCGCAGCATGTTACCCCTCCCGTACTTGACTGTATATTTCTGTTCTTTTTTTTTCGCTGTATATAATAAAATTGCATTGGTTTATTTGGTAGTCTGGTCCTAGCCTCGTCACTACTTTGCCACCTCACATTCATTATTTTCTTTCTTGTTATGTGCCCGTCTAGCTGTGCAATGGCCAAAAACAGCCTTACTTAATAATATTTTTGCTTGTTATCCCTTCCCCGACTGTCCCCGATAGCTCGATCCCGGAGGCCCCAATAGATCTGCTCCACGCTCGGGCAACATGCCCCTTTGGTTTGCTTACTGCTTCATCTTAGCTCACGTCTTATCTTCACACTTAGCATTTCAAGCATCAACTGCCCCAAAAGATAGCTCGGGAATAGATCACGTATTTTTAGAATCCCATTTACAAATTTAATTGTTGTTACCATTTTGTTTACTCGATGACTCGGAGACTGCTATCAATTGCCACACAACTGGAAAAATCCGAAATTGTAAGACGCTAACGGGCAGCCTCGGCACAACCAGATATATTCTACAAACTGTAAGACCTGAACAGGGATGACAAACTGTAAGACCTGAACAGGCATGATAAAATTGTAAGACCTCAACAGGCATGAAAATCTTGATATTTAGGCTATACGTCGCATTTGTAAGAATCCCTAAAGGGCATACCCTCGTCGTAGATGCCTAAACTATCACTAAGGGATCAAAAATGGCTTCTGCCAAACGCATACGACTACGGTCAAAATGGCTAATACAGCCCAAATAACGCGACTCGGGGACGCCCGATTGTTGCTAAAAAATCGTAGGCCATTACTCGACATACGAGCTATGAACCTTACGAGGTGCTCGAATCATCGCCGACAACGACTTGAAATCGAGGTTCCTATGGAACCGACAACGGGTCAGGCAAAATATTACAAAAAGACCTTAATGAGCGGATACAAAGCCCACTGGCAAAAAATAGCGTAAGAGCCATTGTCGCCAGCTAATCAAGCCTACGGGCCACATATTGAAAGGTCTATATGACCAAACAACATAAGAGCCATTGTCGCCAGCTAAATATTTTGACAATTTGAGGATTAAATGAGCTCGAATCGAAACCCGATTCGAAGACCGGATCCAAAATAGTTAACTATACAAGCCTACGAGCCACATATCAAAAGGTCTCTATGACCAAGCGGCATAAGGGCCACCATACCATCTCCGAAAATTCAAAAAAAGCTAGGGGTTGATTACAGCTCGAATCATAACGCGATTCGGAGACTGGACTCAGAAAGTGCAATATTCCTAAGGGCACGACATAAATACCACCATCGCCGGAAATGCAGTAAAATATAAGGGTTAATTACAACTCAGATCGGAATGCGACCCGGAGACTTGCCCGAAGATTACGATACACCTACGGGCAAAACATAAGTAATACTGTCGCCATGGTCTCCATGAAATGTAAGGGCCAATTATAGCTCGGATCGCAACGCCACCCAGAGACTAGGCCCAAATATTGCGATATGCCTACGGGCACGACACAAGTACTACTGCCGCCAGGGTCTCCATGAAATGTAAGGGCCAATTACATCCCGGATCGCAACGCGACCCGGAGACTGGGCCCGAAAATTGCCGAATGCCCAAGGGCAGGAAATAAGAAGACATTATCGCCAACCTTAAATTTAAGGTAATTTGAGAGTCAATTACAGCTCAAGTCGTGGCACAACTCGGAGACTGGGCCGCTAAAATAGCTAAAAAGAAATATGCCTAAAGGCATGGCTCAGATGATACCGTCATCAGCCAACTAAATCCCCAGGCCACGCGCCCGCAAGATCACTTCAGCTCAGAAGCACAAAGGGCCATCACCATCCGCCCATGTTGGCAGGAAAAAACCTACGGGTCAGTTGAAGATCGAGTCGCGGCGTGACTCGGATAATGGACTCAAAGCGGTCGGAACAACAAAATGCCCAAGGGCAAAAGATAAAACCAGCCACCATCCGCCCGCACGGGCACAAAAGATCCGAAGGCGGGAAAGCTCGAGCCGGAGCCCAATTCAAAAACTGAGCCTAAATGTCCAGACCGAGCATGGAGGCCCCAGCATCTGCTCACGCCAAGGATCACACTTAAGAGTCCCCGACCCGTCTGATCAGTTCCGGACCGAGGAGGACCTCGCCAAACGCCAAAACCAGCCCGCCTGATCGAAATCAACAACAAAAAAAGGGAGAGAAGGTACATAAGGTATATCATATGCGTAAGAAAAAACGTATTATTCTTATACAGGCATACTCTACACATATCCGGAGCAAAGCGACAAAAGGGAAAAATCTACATATTGTACTAAAAGGACTACAACTTGCCAAAATCGCCCTCCGCAACATCGATGAGAAGCCACCGAGCATTGCGTTCATCCGCCCGTGCTCGAGCCAATTCCTCCAAGAGAACGAAGCCCCTTGCACCGATCTCTTCGAACATCTCCCTCCAGGATTTAAAGCGAACATATTCCTCAATCCTCCACTCCCGGTCCAGGGTTTGCTTTAGCTTAGCTTGGGCGTCAGCGACATCCTTCACACAAATCACCATCTCACGATCGGCCTTGGCTGGGTTCAGTGTCGCCTCCGTCCGGGCATGAATTATATCGGCTCTGACCTTCGAGAGGTCCGATTCAAGTTTCCCAATCATATCGGCCTGAACTTTGGCATTGTCTTGAGTGAAGCGGACATGGAACTCGAGGGCAGGGACCTTGGCCGAAACATTCATCTCCTCCAAAGCTCGAGCCTGCGCTTGAGCCCTTAGCTCCCCGCAAGCAATTCTGACTTTTTCCGCAGCTGATACAGCAAAGAGGAATCAGCCTCAAGGCCAGAAAGGAGTGAAGCACACACTATTGGAAAATTACCTGCTCCGCCAAATAACTCTTATAGTTCGAGCTCCGATGTGCCTCATATCGCCAACGCTGCAACTCGACTTTTTTCTCCTCGCTGAGGAGCCTATGGGACTCACCCTCATCCCAAATTTTCTAGAGCTTGGCCCTTGATGGAGTAGCTCAGACCTAAGCCCTTCACAGGCCTGCGTAAGGAAGGATCAATAGAGGGAGGAGGACACGGGATACAGGTGAACTATTTCATAAACTCTCCGCAAAATGGAGCCGACAGACTTCCTCGAAGTCAAAACACACTACTGTTGATTTTTCCCCTGCGGTCCTAGAAGAGCCAACCTCAGGCACGACATGCTCACTCAAAGGAACCGCCGGCTGGGAATCGGGAACTCAGGGAGCAGTAGATTCGGGTAGCACCCCCTCTTCGGAGATACGAGCCCGACCGATACCGATGAAAGCTCATTTACATCGCAAGTTTCGATCCACATCGTTTCCATCATTCCACGAGCCAGAGGCCAACGACTCCTTCCCCTTTTCAGAGGAACATTACCTCGTCCCAAGGAACTACCCGGTATATACAAGCGTCGAATCAGTCACAAATGGAAGGGAAAAGTGTTACCTTGGATCTACGAAGGCAAAGCAAAAGCAACGTATGAACATACCTCGGTGTTCTGTCTGCCATTAAGTACAAATCACAGCTCACCACCTGCGTTCATCATAGGACGAATGGGTTACCAGCTTCCGGACCCAGCCGGGCAGATCATGAATTTCACCTAGAATCCATGAAGTTGCTGCAAATAAAAAAAACAAGATTATTACTTAGCTGATTTTTGCCATAGACGAGATTTGAAAAAGCTCCAAACGCATCACTTACGAGCATAATTCCACCCTTTATGAAATGGCAAGAACTCCGCAGGGATGATGTCAGCCGTCCGAATCCGGATGAACCAATTGGCCCACTCTCGATTCCCGCCTTCCTCATCATCTATGACAAAGGGTGTGGATGAGAGACACCTCAGAGTTAGTAGGAGTCGATGATGGAAGGGACAATATAGCCTGACAAGATGATCGAGTGTGAATTCGAGCCCGACCTTCTCCGTAAAGAACCTCATCATCAACACCATTCTCCAAAATGACAGATGAATCTACACCAGGGTGACCCCAATACTTCAGACATAATTCAATCACGATCCTATCAGGAGGGCTAAAGGCGAAAGGATATAAATACACGTTCATGAATCCATCAGTAGAATCCGCAATACCCTCGCCGTGGGAAAGTGCCTGTAGGACTACCCCTTCACTCCACCCATAGTATCTCCTCGCCATCTCCAGATGTTCTCCCCTTAGCAATGACGCCATCTCCAAAGCGAACTCCCTTGATTCCTGAGCACCAAGAGCAACACCCCCGGCCTTTTGTCGGATCGGCCCCGAAGCAGTTTCCATGGCTATGGTGGAGCTAACAGGCCGAAACAAAGGTGCGCACCAATACTTTCGCGCCTAGAAATATGCAGTCCCCTATACCAGAACGAAAAGGCGGCTATTTGAAAATAGTAGAGTTTTGCAAAGAAGTCGAGGTCGCTCCATATATATGTGAAAATAAGCGATTATTCACCCGCCCGAGGCAAGCCCCGAGAAGCCAACGGCCTCGATACAGATCGACTGGTCGATAATCGACCCCGGAAGCATCCTCCAACGAGGATTCATAACTAGAGGAGTCATTCGTATTATCTCCATGATCAGGACAACACTCTACGACAAGAAAACCCAGCCTAGAGAGGTCCGACCTCGATGAGCTCTCAACGACCGGCACTCAGTGCAAGGTAAATAAATGATCTCACAAATAGCTCTCTATAAGACGGAAGAATAAATGCAGGAAGCTCCGATCGCGAAAGCCACACAAAGGACCGAGAAAGTAGCCCAAATACATACTAGCTCCTCAGTAGAAGTCTATCTCATACAGCCTAGGAGGACTATCTACATCCAGATCAATAAGGACCCCGGGGTACCCGAAGATGACCTACATCCGGGGCAGCACCCCCGGAGACCCCGGAACTCAATGCATGATCTCCGAATAACTCGGGGGACTCCTATAGCCTCGATCCATCAGATCGACCCAGAGTTGTCCCGAAATATGATGATGGGATCGAACAGAACCCATGTCGATCGGCAAAACATTAGGGCAAACACTTATGCCCAAGCTAAATATTAGCGATCAACAACACAAAAAGAAACATTCGATGAGCCTTGAAGGGCATGAAAGCATACAGAAAAAGAGCAAAATTCAAAAGCAGAGATCGACAAAGTTCATTTCTTATTCATAAAAGTTTGTGTTCAAGTAGCCCTCATGGGTTCGTTACATACAGTTACAAAGGCCTACAGTTGATATCTACGCCTAACGGAGAAAGCAAAGGGATGCACACGCAAGGTGAAGACCCGGAGACCGACCCACCTTTGAAAGTCCACAATAGGCCCCTGCAAGCACGTATCCTCAGGAGTTCATCCCAACCTTCCACACTGATATCCCAGAGAGATAGAGCAAGTGACAGGAAGGGATGAAAAAATGCCATATCTCTCCGAAGCCCAAGGACCTTCTTTGGCCAAAGAAACCTCGGAGAGACAGCAGACCGAACAGTCCTCGGTCCCACTTGCACGGCTACTTTGAATCCACTTCTTAGAACCTCCAGCCATGCAAGCCCCCAGATCGAAGCAGAGCGCCACGTCGAGCCAGAGTATGAAGGTGAGCAGTGGTGAATATTCCAAGCCCCCTTTTGAGCAACAGTGCAAAATCCGAACTATCACCTACATAAGGGAGGAATCGACTCCCCATTTATCATCACCTCGACCCAGTAGTAGCGGCAAAGGTGGGCATATCAACAACAACGGTGGTAGCAGGACGGTACATCTGCGTCCAGCGGAAAGAAGCTCCGGCAGAAGGTCACGAGGCAGTCCGAGGAAGCTCCTCCAAACAGCTTTAAGTTCATAAGCCATAGACATGATGTTCAAGCGAGGAAAGAATGAGATGAGAAAAGAAAAGGCAAGCAAGCCAAACCAACAGAAACTTGGAGATGGTGAAATCCAAGCCAAGGCACCCCCCATTTATAGGGGACTATGGCACAGTCATCCATATATCGAAAGATTGACAGACGGGCGCAGTTAATGCACCTACGAAAACTGAACTGGCGGTGGTACTTACACATTGGGAAGCAAAAATCAGAGAATGCAATGAACGAGGTCGATAAAAAAAGCACAAGCCAGAGGTCGCATCATCAGTATAACATCGCCAAAAGAAGCTCGGGGAGGCAAGTGTCAAAATCATTTCCCACCTCTTCGATATGGAAAACGAAGAGACTATCTGTACACGGTAAAATCAGAGGACTTAATTACCCGTTGTCGAGACATTCCGGAAGCATGCCTCGGGATTTTGAGGGTAGGAGATCGTGACCTCGTCCTCGACCTCAGTGTTCGTCGAAGCCCAACTCGGTGAAAGCAAAGGACGAAGCCAGGACAGAGTAAGAAACCCTCTAGGCATATGGCTATGCCTGACGAACGCGGCCTCCCCGACGCCTACACTGAAGCATCATGTCAAGCCATCCCATTGCCATACTTTGTAGCTAAACCCCACATACTTGTAGCCGAGTCTCCCCCTCTATATAAAGGGGGCTCTCTCCACCTTGTAAATGACTGTTGTTGCTCCATATCTCCACAAGTGCAATAATCTCTCTCTCTCTCTCTCTCTCTCTCCCCTTTCTCCTAAGCCATTTGTTCCCATTGGCCCGAGGCCACCTCACGTTCATTATTTTCTTACTTGTTCTACGCCCATCTAGCTGTGCAATAGCTATAAAGAGCCTTACTAAATCATATTTTTGCTTGTTATCCCTTCCCCGACTGTCCCCGATAGCTCGATCCCGGCTCGAGGCTCGGCTCTGAGGCCCCCATCGATCTGCTTCACGCTCGGGTAACAGGCCCCTTCGGTTTGCTTACTACTTTGCCTTAGCTCATGTCTTATCTTCGCACTTAGCATTTCAAGCATCAACTGCCCAAAAACTATCTCAGTAATTGATCACGTATTTTTAGAATTCCATTTACAAATTTAATTGTTGTTACCATTTTCACGTTAAACAAGATCGTATGTGAAATTGTGACACCAGTTCTGAGTAGTCGATGCTCAAACAGTTGTATTAGATACATACTCAGATAATTTATTGCTTTCTTCCGCTTATTGTAATTTCCGCTGTCTACAGGTTATTGCTTTATAATTGTTAAGGAATATAAACTGGTAAAAAGGTATTTTGTCCAAATAGTCGGCTTGCCTAGCTCATATTAGTAGGCGCCATCACGACTGCCGAGGGTGGAAAATCCGGGTCGTGACATGCCTTAGAGTGTTCATCAATAGATTATACAAAATATTTTGTACATGTAAGTTTATTTTTATGCTATTGTGTTAGTATCATATATATGCTCTCTAAAATAACTTTTCAGTATTAACATGAAAGGATTGGCTTTCAGCATTATCATTTGGGAATACTACTACTATTGGAAACTCATAATCAATTAATACATTATGTGTTTTTGTTCTTTAATATCCATTGCCATTATCGAGTAAATATGTACTTGTTTTCTTTTAGCCTGTTGTCACTTTTTAATTTAACAATACATATTGTGTACCATTTTATGTTCGAGATGAAGTTGTAGTCCTTTTTTGGACTCTAAAATAATATTTGTCTTCCTTAAATTGAACTCTTTATCACTTAATCCTGATACAATTCCTATTTCTGTACAGAAATGAATTTGAAATTCAAAGTTACTAGATTTGGAGCAGTTTGAATCTATTATTGTAGGCTATCTTTACTTCATTTATATGTATATACACACACTCATGATTCAAACCCAAAGCAATAAGTTTTATTGAATCCATTGCTAGTGGTTAGATCCCTAATTTGAGTTCACTCTATATGTTTCAAACTTTTAAGTAAATTCTTCCCAACATTTGATCACTCTATAATTTAAACAATGTTTTTTTCCTATTAATAAAACAAATTAATTATTTTTAATACAAATTTACATAGTATATTGAACTAATAATATTTTTCACTGGCATCTTAATAAAGGTGATGCTCTCAAATAGCGAAATGCACAATTTGCTAAGGTTACTTAAATTTATCTACATATCTCCATGTGTGTGATGGCCACTACCTCAAGAATTGGAGCATCTGCATGTATTAGAAAACTTTATTTTTTACCTTAATTGTTTTCCCCTAGTTCACACATGACTTGAAACATTAAAGCAGAGAAATTAATTAAACAGTTTCATATTTGATTCAGTATGTCAATCTTCTATAATTGGCATACATAAAGGGACTAGTTCTTCCTATACATCATAGACTCATTGACACCGCGCTTAAAATTTGAGTCTACATATATATTATTCCTAAATTTACAATTGTATTCTTCTTCTTCAAGCAGATTTTCCATGTATAGAAGCTGCACGTTTAGCTTTCTCAATTTAAAGTTCCATCATCCTTCTTAGTTGAACTAGATGAATATCAGATTAATTAAATGTATATTAGTTTATATAAATTTAATGTGCTCTGAGTTACTTAGAGAAGTTTAGTCTTTATTATGTGAAGGTTCAAAGATTCGTTGGTGCTTGCCTTCTTTTAAAGTGGAATTTACTATATATGTACCTTATAAAATAAAGATGGATGTTGCTTTCGTCAAGGCTATTGATGTAATGACCCGACCGGTCGTTTCATGAGTTACCGCTCTATTTCCCCATTTCTGCCTTTTTATGTGTTGTTCAGCTATATTTCATTGTATCACATTGGTTGATTTAGGTTCGGAGTGGTTTTATAGAGAAATGAGAGACATAGTCTCTTCTGAGTAAGCTTAAGTTGAAAAGGTCAACCATATATTGAGTTATGTGTAAAAGGGTCTGAGATGTAAATTTTTATGGTTCGGATAGCCGCGTTAGGTTATTTTAGAGTTAGGCGCGTGTTCGAAATGAGGTTTGGAGGTCCATGGTACATTTAGGCTTGAATTGACCAAATTGGAATTTCGACGTTTTTCGGTCGACAGTGGAAATTTTGATATTGGAGTCAGAATGAAATTCAGAAAATTGGAGTAGGTCTGTTGTGTCATTTGGGACGCGTGTGCATAATTTCAGGTTATTCGTATAAGGTTTGATAGGTTTTTGGATCGGTTACCGAATTCGGACGTTTTGGAATCCTTAGGCTCGAATCCCAGGGTGTTTTGATTTTTTGATGTTGTTTGAGTGTTCCAAAGGTTAGAACAAGTTTTAATGGTGATATGTAATTTGTTGGCATGTTTTGTTGAGGTCCTGAGGGCCTCGGGCTGGATTTGAGTGGTTGATGGAGAGTTTGGGTTTTTGAGTTGTGCTATAGATTTTCTTCTTCTGTCATTTCCGCACCTGTGGATTGGGGACCGCAGGTGCGAGGTCGCAAGTGCGTGGAGTAGACGCAGATGCAGAGGTTGGCCATCAGAGGAAAAACCATATGTGCGGTATGTTGAGCGCATCTGCGGGACCGCAAATGCGGTGCCTGGGCGCAGATGCAGACCTGGGAGCTTTAATGAGAAATTGCATGTGCGGCTTTATCGACCGTAGAAGCAGTCCGCAGAAACGAGAAGGGAGCCACAGGGGCGGAATCCCTTGGGAGAAACTATATAAGTTTCCCTTAGCGATTTTCAGCCTTATTTTACCATTTGTGAGACGGGATTGGAGCTTTTTGAGAGGATTTAAAGAGGGATTCAAGGCGTGATGCTTGGAGATAAGATTTGTGTACTCAATACTCTATTATATGGTGATTTCTAACTGATTAGACATGAAATTATTGGAAATTAAGGGTTAACATTGGAGAATTAGGGCTTGTAATTAGAGAGTTTTGATTGGGGATTTGAGGGGCCATTTGAGGTCCGATTTTGATGTTATTGGTATGTATAGACTTGTGGGACGACAAGGATTCTTGTGGTGTGATTTTTATCGAATTCCAATACATGGGCCCGGGTGTCGGGTTTTGCCAATTTCGAGATTTTTGAGTTAATTTGATTATTTTCGCTTGGGAATTGTTCCTTTAGCATGTATTAATGATATGTACTACTTTTGGTTAAATTCGAGGCATTTGGAGGCCGAATCAAGAGGCAAGGGCGTCGTGGGCTAGAGCTTGGCTTGGCTTGAGGTAAGTAATGCTTCCAAACTTGGTTTTGAGGGTTCGAAACCCCGAACTATATGTTCTATTATTAGTATTAAGGTGACGCAAATGCCAAGTGACGGGCGTGTGGGCGTGCACCGTGATAATCGTGGCGTGGATCATTCCATGGCACAGCTAGTGACTCTTTTTTCCTGGTATCTGTGCTATAATTATGTGATTAAGTTAATGCATTTTAAATCATGCTAATTATCATGTTAAGGATTTACGCTGATACGATTGAGACCCGAGAGGTCGCTTCTTGTTGTCATATCATTAGCTTCATTGATATTCTGTACTCAGTCCTACTCATGCATTTTAGATCATGTCCCAGTCTCGATTATTGTTATTTGGCACATCATATCAGTGTTCGGGCTAGTATCATGACATTGGGATCCCATGTTTGTGAGACTGGAAAGTGATGATTGAGTGAGGCAGATGGCTTGATTGTGTGGGATAGATATGAGATCGGGCTGCACGGTGCAGCAGTTATGTTGATGATTATGATATAGCTTGGGTTGTAGGAGCCCCTCCGATGTCTGTAACACACCTCAAATGAGTGCAGTTGATGATATTGAGTGATGGATATTCCATGGACATGGATATTGTCCGAAGTATTTATACCAGGAGATGGATCTTCTCTTTAGGACTGGAATGGCCTTCCTCGGTACTTGATGACTGCGGTCAGTGATGTATATATATTTTGGGATAGATCTTCCCTGGGCCGGATGGCCATATACAGTACCGAGTGGTTGAGCACTTGTGAGAGGAGGTACACAGAACATTAATCATGCTATCTGGTCATTGGTACATAGAGAATTCCCGAGCTTTATGCTCCATACTGTTCAGACTGTATTTATTTATTGTTGAGTTTTACTTGAATTGCAAGCATGTCTACTTTTCTATATAGTTTAATTGTATTATATGTTGAGGTTTGGTTCGTCACTACCTGTTAGTCCATATTTTGAACTTGTTACTTACTGAGTTGGTATACTCACGTTACCCCATGCACCTTGTGTGAAGATCCAGGTATCTCACGGCACGGGAGCGGCTGTTGACTATTCCAGTCGTGGACTTCACGGAGATAGCGAGGTAGCTGCCTGGCGATCGCAGTTCTTATTTTCTCCTTCTCTATCTTCCTATTAGTACTTTGTTATTATTCCCAAACTGTTTTGGTCTTGTCTTGTTTCAGAACTATTGTAGCGTCGCTCATGACTTAGTGACACCTGAGGTCGAGCTTGTATTTTTCGCTTTGTTTAATTTTGACTTTATATCATTATCGAATTTTATTTGAAAAATGGTTTTAGTTAAGCTTTCAAATGGAAATGTGGATTAAATTGGAAATGTGTCGGCTGGCCTGGTTTCACGATAGGCGGCATCATGATCGGGTCGGTTTGGGGTCGTGACAAGTTGGTATTAAAGCCTAGGTTATATATGTCTCACGGGTCATAAGAAGGTTTAGTAGAATCTCACGGATCGGTACATAGACGACTGTACTTATCCTCGGGAGGCTGCAAAACCTTTAGGAAAAACTTCACATTCTTCAATTCCTGTCGTGTGAATCTATTAATTCTGGTAACTAAAATTCTGTTATTTCTATTCTCTCACAGATGGTGAGGACACGTGCTCCCTGTCAGGACAGACAACCATAGTAGCACCAGTTGGGGCCACTAGAGGCCGAGGATACGATCGAGGCTGTGGTAGGGGGAGGGGTATAGCCCGTACCGCAGCTAGGGAAGCACCTGCAGATCCACCAGCCGCCCTAGTTCATGATCAGGCTCCAGCAGGGGATGCTCCAGCAGTACCAGCTCAGGCACCGACTGTGCCTATTGTTATTCTAGGTCTTCAGGAGACCTTGGCTCAGATCCTGACCGTGTGCACTAGCCTTGCTCATATGGTCGATGTTTCTACCACAACAACTACTTCTCAGGGTGGGGGAGGCACTCACACTGTCGCCGCCTGTACACCCAACCAGGTTGTTCAGGGAGTGCAGACACTAGAGGAACCACCAACCTAGCCAGTTGCACCTGCTCAAGATTTTGTGGTTCCAGTTATGCCTGATGACTAGCAACATCGGTTGGAGAGATTTGGTAGACTTCAGCCTCCGACTTTCAGTGGTACTGAGGGCGATGATGCCTAAGGTTTCTTGGACAAGTGTTAGAGGATTCTATGTACAACGGGTAATTTGGAGACTACTGGGGTCTCATTTACTACTTTTCAATTTTCTGGAGCTTCCTTTAATTGGTGGGAGGTTTATGAGAGGTGTAGGCCTATTTGTGCAGCGCCCCTTACTTGGTAGCAGTTCTCCGCTCTCTTCCTAGAGAGGTATGTGCCGCAGTACCATAGAGAGGAGATGCGCAAGCAGTTTGAGCTATTGCATCATGATGATATGACTGTGATACAGTATGAGATAAGATATCCTGAGATAGCCCGTGATGCTGTTTGGTTGGTTTCTACAGAGAGGGAGAGGATTAGAAGATTCGTGGATGGCCTCGATTATCAGCTACGGATTCTTATTACTAGAGAAAGGTTGTCTGGTGCTTCTTTTGAGGAGGTGGTTAACATTGAGCAGGGATCTGGTAGTTTTGGTGGTTAACATTGCTCGGTTCGCCGCCAGGAGCGAGTTCAGAGGGAGGCCAAGAGGCCTCAGGGATCTGGTAGTTTTGGTGGTGTTACTTCGGGAGGTCAGTTTCAGCACGACAGAGGCCGTCCATTCATACATGCTCAGCTAGCCAGTTCGGGCCACCGTGGTGGATCATCTAGCCATGATTCTTACAGTTCACTTCAGGGTCACTCATCTCTCAGTGCCCTTCTAGCTCAGAGTTTAACTCAGGCGCCATCAGTTCAGCGCTCATCTATGCCTGGTTCTTCTAGTGGTTTTCTCGGTGCTCGGGGCTCCCTTCAGTCCCCACCGCCATTTGCCGAGAGAGGTTGCTTCGAGTGTGGAGATTTGGGTCATATCAAGAGGTTCTATCCCCACCTTATGGGAGGTTCATTACAACAGAGGAATCATCCTTCGACTTTTGCACCAGTAACTTCCCCACCCCCTCAGTCAGCTCGGGGTGGAGGTTAGTCAGCTAGGGGTCGCCCTAAAGGGGGAGGTCAATCAGGTGGTGGACAGGCTTGTTTCTATGCCCTCCCAGCTAGGCCAGATGCTATTGCTTCAGATATTGTGATTACAGGTATTGTCTCAGTCCGCCATAGAGATGCCTCTGTATTATTTGATCCTGGTTCAACTTTTTCATAATGCGACTCAGAGACTGGACCCAACAAACAGTTGGAGCGGTAAATGGTTAAAAGCGAGAGATCAAAAGAAATACTACTTATCCGCACGGGCACAAAAACTCAAAAAATCAGAATGCTCGAGTCGGTGCCCGACTCGGAGACCAAGCCTAGATAGCCGGACCAAGCATGGAGGCCCCAACACCTGCTCACATCAAAAACCGCGCTTAAAAGTCCCCGGTCTACTTGATCAGTTTTGGACCGACGAGGATCTCGCCAAATATCAAAACTAGCCCGCCCGGTCGAAAGTAATAACAAAGAAAAAGGTATAGAAGAAACAAAACTTCAAAATTCCTTCTTATAAAATTGCATACACAAAAAAGGAACACTCTCCATCTACAAGCATATTCCGCATATATCAGAAACGAAGCGACAAAAAACAGCAAAATCTACACTCTACGCTAAAAACGGGATACAACTTATAAAAAATTGCCCTCCGCAACTTCAAAAAGAAGTAACCAAGCGCCATGGTTATTCCCCTGGCTCAAGCCAATTCCTCCGGGAAAAAGGAGCCCTTTGCACCAACCTACTCAAGTACCTCTCCTCGGGACCTGGGATGAACAAATCTCTCAAACCTCTTCTCTCAGCCGAGGGCTCGCTGCAGTTCGGCTTGGGCATCGATATCACCCTTCATACAAGTCACCATCTCCCGACCCGCTTTGGTTCGGCTTAGTGTCACTTCGGCCCGAGCCTCAAATTATCTCGGCTCTAAAGATCAAATTCGTAGTTTCCTAGTCATACCCGACTTAACTTTGGCGCTGCCACAAAGGGAGTTAGACCTCAAAAGGCAAACACCTTGTCCGAGATATTCATCCCCTCAAAAGCTTGAGCTTAGGGCCATTAGCTCCCCACAAGTCACTCTGACAAAGTTGACGTCACCCTTAATGTACTCCGAAACCTCCACTTTTTCTACAGGTGATATAAAGGGGAGTTAGCCCTAAGGGTAGAATGGGGTGGAGCGCATACTACAAAAAGCCACCTGTTCTACCTAAATAACCCCTATAGTTTGTGCGCGTCACCCCAAAATCGAGGGCTCCAGGAACACTCGGCTCAATCGATGTATTCCCCTCGGAGGCGTTAAACAGCCTCGCCTAGATAAAAGGCTCTGACACATCACACATCTCCCTATCATCATTGCCCGCCTAAAAAACTACAACCCCCGGAGGAAGGGGAGGGCACGTCCGTGCTCCCAAAAGACCATCCCACACCAACAACGCCCACGAGGTAGAAAGGAAAGAATAGCTGCTGAATTCGCCATCATCATAGATAAAGCCTGCAAAGCGCAGGTCGTACCGCCTGAAAGACATCCATTCACCCCTTCAAACAACTGACGAAAGTTTTGAAGATGTGGCACCAACACCTGGGAGGAACGATTCTCTAGAGCCTAGTCTCCGCCTTCCCCAAATAAAGCAATTATTAAAGGCAGATTCCGATGACCCCAGAGGAAGCAAAAGCAGCCTCACATCGCGTGTAAGAAGAATGGCGACAAATTCAAAAACTACCAAAGGAACCAACCATCAGCATCGCACTCAGCGTTGGTGTGACAGTAAACCCCAGAAGCCTTCATCACGATAAGATAAAGCCCTGAAAGGCCAACAACGCCTTCGCCATCACAAGATCAGCACACAAAGGCCTCCGCCAAAGGTAGCCAGCCAACAAATATAGTTTCCTCTTAAACATAAGCTCATACGGAACAATCCCCCGATATCGATCTAGATGATCCTAATGCAGGCAGATCTCTGCCCAGAAAATGCGTTCGAGAAGCAGCCGACGGCACCCCAAAAAATCCACCAGCCCTCGGTCAAGCCTCCCCTCAAAGGCTGCTATGAAGAACAAAAACACCACCCAAGCCTTCACGGTAAAGGTCTGGCGGCCCAATATTATTGGTCATATTTTTGGTCGGGACACGAGAAACCCTACGCGGAGCCAGTTTATCAATTGAAAGCTCCACGAAGCGCCCAAATACAAACAAACTCAGTCAATCTTGTACATTCTAAAAAGGGTTATCTACATCGATATCAACAAGGACCCCTGGGTACCCAAAGATGACCTTCGTCTAGAATAACGTCCCCGAAGGCCCCAAAATTCAATGCATAATCTCTAAACAATTTGGGGGCCTCGATAGCCTGGAACTATCAGAAAGAATGCTCGCACTCAAGTCAGATGTCGGCGGTCAGCAAATAAAAGAAGGCATTTAAAGAGCCTCAAAAAGCATGCGGGCATACAGAAACAAAGTAAAGTAAGGAAAGCAGAAGTCTAAAAAGGTTTGTTAATATTCATAAGAAATCCATAAACAACGACCCTCGAGGGGTCCTTACATATAATTACAAAAGCCCGCGAAGGGGATCATCACGCAAAAAAAAATCCAAAGATATGCTGACAGCAAAAGCCTAAGGGTCTAGCCTACTTTTTGTGTGATATCTCTCTCGTCATCCCCTCGAGAATATGACCTTAAAGATAATATCTTCCAAGTCCGAGGCCTCAGAGACCTCACATCATTTCCTTAGAATGGCATATTCAAAGGGAAGATATGTGAGGGAAGGAGACGAGAAGTGGCTGGGTGAAAAATCTGGCTATCGTGAAGCCCGCCAAAACCAATCCCACCAAGCCACTTCTTGAGACGTTGCCTCGGCCCGGGAGGCAACAGTCAGCAGGAACAACCGCCACACCCCCAGGAATCCAAAAGGGGTATAACACATCGAGACAATGGAGGAGGGTGAGCAACGGTGTATAATTCGAGCCCCCTCCTGAGCAGCAGTGCATAGTACGAAAAATACCCCCAAGGTAGGAAAAAATTGTCCCTCCGCCTCATCGCCTTGAGCTGGCAACGATTGCAGTAGCAGGAACAACAACAACATCACAGCGGCACAACTCCGCCCAACCAAAAAGAGATCAAGAAAGGAGTCAAGGCACATATGGCATTAATTATTGAAGCCCGGGGCCTCGAACACGACAAAATAGCAGAACTTCAAGATGGCAGAAAAGGAAGGAGAGATAGGTATCAAAGAAAGTTTAGGTAGAAGAGCCAGCCACAAGGAGCCCCATTTATAAGGAGGGTAGAGCAACCGACAGCACCATTATCGCCCTAAAAAATGTAATGACAGGAGCAATCAATGCGATCATAGAAGATTAACTGATAGCAATGATATAACTCCAAGGCTCGTGACGTTTCGAAAATCCCGAAGAAGCGGAAAGGCAGAGTACCTCGATACCTCTCAGAAGAGGGATGCACCATCGACATAATGTCGCTACAAGAGATCAGGGAATGATATGTCTATACCGTTTCTTATCACTTCCCTCCAAGAAATGCAGAGACTATCTGTGTGTGGTGAAAACCGGGGAACCGATTTCCCCCTGACATAACGCTTCGGAGAGTGACCCCGGAAACATAGGATCTCGGGTCGGTCGCTTCCCTCGAAACCTGTCGACGCCCTGCCAAGAATAAACATCAGTTGAGACCCCGATAAGCGTAGGATTTACCCGAGGAATGCACCCGGGGTCAATCAAATCTACCCAAGCGGCTCGACGCCAACCCTCTTACGACGTAAAAATAACGGGCTATCACATCTCATTCCTTTTTATCATGTTAAGTATTTTTGTGCTAAGTTTGGGTGCCCCCTTTCTATAAAAAGGGGGTCACCAACACCTTGTATGGAGGGATCCAATGATCCTGTTTAAGTACAATAATATCCTCTCTCCCTTTCTTCTCTAAAAATAGCTTATTCCCCTTGGCTCAAAGTTAGTTGCCTCCAATCATTCTTCTTATCACTTGGTATTGGCTTGAGGCCACCCCGTATTCATTGCTTCTTAATTTATTCTTCGTTCTATAGCTTAGTATTAGCCGAAAAAAGCACTATCTAATTGAATCTTTAACTGTTATCCCATCCCCAATTGTCCCCGATAGTCCGAGATCGATATCAACGCGACCATCTCCGAGATCGGGTAATAGGCCCCTTTGGTTCGATTACTGCCTTACCTTATCTCCTATTTTATCTTTATACTTCACGTTTTTAGCATTAACTGCTTTAACAACTAGCTCGGGAATAGATCACGTATTTTTAGATTCCCATTTACAAATTTAATTGTTGTTACCATTTTCACGGTAAATGATGTGTTAAATGTATTAAAGGTAAAACACTACAAAGTATTTCATTTCTAATATGGCAAAATCCAGGACCGACTGTCGTGCCCCCTTTTTTCCTCACTTTTGATGGGGAAGTCCGGGTTTAGACATTCATGGGGGAAATAACTCGTTTCCTTTTGGGAATTGGGTATTTGAAGAGTTGTCACCTAACGGATTATGGTGCGTTAGGGCACCAAGAGTAATTAACTCACGGACTAGTTTTCATTACCAGAGATTAGGGCAAGGGCTCGAAATAACCTTGAGGGGAAGGTGTTAGGAACCCCTCGCGGTCCACAATGGTGGGTCCCGGCCGAACTTAAACTATGTGAATTAGTCATAAATAGTTTTAACACATACTCGCAAATGACGGCATGTTTTGACATTCTAAGTACATGCATGATTCAAGTAATGAAAATAAGGGAAAATGTTTGAACAATTTGCACATATGTAAAGAACAGTAAATTCATTTAGACAACGGGAGTAGGGAAAGAGGGGTCATAGATTGGTTAGCCTACAGGATCATACCCACACAATACCCGGTAATCACTCCTCAATAAGGGGCTACACGTTATATTAGCGCGTAGTCATCATATCCTTACAACCCAATTCCCTCCCCTTGGTCATATCTTAAAGCCTTCTAACAACCTTGAAAGATATCCTATGCGTGCACCCATCCCTTCCTTATGGCCCTAAAGGTATTTAGGACCTCTAGTTTAGGTGGTTCTACACCATCATAAGGTACTTTAAAGGAGAAAAATCTAGGCGTCAATAAAAATAATTAGTACGACATTTAAAGGGGGAATAATTAAGGGCTCACATTTTACCTCTACAAACAAAAACAAGTAAGTGCACGTCTCAAACAACAGTTTTAGATATTTAAGATGAATTCTAGAACAGGATATCTAGGTGAGCAAAGAATATGCAATATTAAGTTTGGACCAAAGTGTCACAGACCTTTTCAACTTGCCTACTGATTTTAGACCTGTTGAATATGAGCAGTCACAGATAACAAAATATAGTTTTACAGTTGCAGGATTTTTATTCACCCTATAGGCTTGCCTATGCATATAATAGTAATGTCCTATGAGCATGGTATATATTATTGATCAAGAATGCAGTAAAACAGTAAACAATTTTTAAATGGACAACTTGGCATCCTATAGGCATGCTTTTTTGCAATATTATTTAACACATTGCTGATGACTACTAAAGAAATTAATAGGTTAGTTGATCTGATTTAGAACTTACAGGCATGAGTTAAGCTGATTTTAAATCTACCAAATTGGTTTTAGATCCTATAGGCATGATTTCTAATTAAACATAAGGTGAAGAAAGCAGAATTTGTTTGACCAAAGAAATCCCTATAGATATGATTTCTATTATAGCTGATTTTAAATCCTATAGGCATGGTATCTAATTATTAAAACATAATTTGGATCCTATAGGCATAATGTCTAATAAAATAAAGCAAGCGGAATTTATTGAAACCAAAGCAGATCCTTTAGGCATATTATCTAACAAACACATTTGATCCAAACGAGGCCCTATAGGCATGTTATCTACCCAATTTTACCCACAATATATAACTACCCTCCCTTTTTCAATAATCACCCAACTGTTTGTTTACAATTAATTATATCAGACCAAGAATAGAATGAATTACATAAATAGAACAGAAATTAAGATATAGAGAGCTTGAAGTAGGCCCAAAGTGATTTCCAAGCCTCCAATAGTCTCAAATGCCCAAAGTTCAATAGCCCCATTTCATGTCAAGGTGTGTCAGAGTTCCCTAAGAACCTCAAGGATCCCGGGCAGGACTCATACCTAGACCTTTCTCAAATAATAACTAATTTATGTGCAGTGTGGAAGTGCTAGCCCTTGTATGACAGAGTTCAAAGAGATCTCAACGGTCCCTAAGTAGTACACATACCAGAGTGGCAGGACTTAATAATCTAGGAGTAAGTGAAAGTGCATAATGGTTTGAAAGAGTGTAATAGACAGTATAAAGAAAGGTTTTAATAATGAAAGGATTTTCTTAAAAACCAGTACTGATTTAATAATAAAACAATTTGAGGAGAATGTAAAAAAATAATTTGCAATCAGAACACAATTCAAACAGCTTCAGGATGTACGTTGGCAAACAACTATCACACAAAGGAAGAGTGGTTAGGAACATAGAGAATACACCTTAATGGAGTTCTTAAAGAGGTTCCACAGAACTAGTAAGTTAGATAGAATGCAGGTGTCACGACCCAAACTGGAGGGCCATGACTAGCACCTGACCATATTGCCGAGCACCAACGTACATTTCATCTAACCTTCTTTATTATATTTTAGGGCTGACGAGATCAATATAAATGGTAGACCTGGATCATGGACAGCCAGCAATAAAATATGACGGCATGAACATACATAGCAGGGGATAACCAGACAATCAAGAAACTACATATAAGGTATGAGCTACCACGCTACCATGAAAGACTATACAACAAAAAATAGCCGACAAGGCATACAAAACTATACATGAGTCGACACTTGTCTATGAGCCTCTAAATGAACATAAGTGTTGCGACATAGCCGGAACAGGGCCCCGACATACCCATAATGTCTATAAAAGAAATGCATACGAAGACCACAGCAAGTCCGGAGAAGGGATCTTGCTAATCACCGCTGAACTAGACAGCCTACTGTAGTGGGGGAGCTGCACCTGCCTGTCTATCAGGACCTGCAGCACGACATGCAACATCCACAATCAAAAGGACGTTAGTACAAATAAAGTACTGAGTATGTTAGGCAGGGAACCATAAATACGAACAGTAATGTAAGCAGGGATAGAGAATATACAACCTGGAAAATCTGAGTACCTCTGAGGGCTACTGACATGCAATCCATGATACATATATATGTATACATAAACTTTTAAAACATACGCCTATGTGGGCATCATCATCATCATATCGTGCCCGACCATAATAGGCTCGGTAAAAACATACCCGGCCATCGTAAGGCTCGGTAGAATCGTACCCGGCCACGTGGAACTCGGTAAAGCCCAACTGATCAGTGGTTGCACAATAGGTGCCGTACCCAGCCGACTATAGCGCGGCTCGGTAGAGTAAAATAGATACATATATATAATGTATGATCGACTCATGGAATCACATTCTAAACCTTTCGGAGTGACGTAAGGTCGGTATCCTCTGTACACGTTATTAGGACCAACTCTTCATTACGAACCTTATAAGAATCAGGTAGTACAAACAACATTGATAACATAAGAATAAGAGAAGCAACATTAACATCAATCGTTCCATAAGAGGGAAAGCAATGTAAGTACTGCTAGCTTCTAAGAGTAGAGTATCTTTGGAAGCTCGTTCATTACATTATGTACAATCGGAGTCGTGCAAAAGAAGAAAAGGGATAGCCTCACATACCTTGTATATACTGCCCCAATCACAAGCTATGCAATTGTCACAACTCCTTAGTCTACAATAAGAGAAACGATACTATCGTTATCATTTAAGCGTCATAACTATTATGTATCGACCACAACCTATTTTACGTTGAAACGGACAACACCTCCCTTATATATATGACTTCACACCATTCCAAACAATCACCAAACAGCCCAAACAAGATCAATAATAAACATATTGAGCCTCCCAAAATAGTCCACGCACAACCTTATTACATCATACATACGACGACCACCGTAGTCGTGTCAAACAACCCGAAAATGTTACGAATCACTATCAGACCACAACCCTACATATATATGGTGTTCCTCCACACCCTTCCACCTCCGAAACTCCAAAAAATAGTAGTAAAACACGCAGCCTAATAGAAACACAAAACAATCCACAAAACAGTCCGCTACAAGTGAATAACTCGAACTCACGACTTCCGATCACCGTCCCGTGAGTTCTTACATGTATAGAACGAATTACCATGAATTCATAGCAGAGAAAAATGTATGAAAGATGGCAGTAACTTAACTTACTTGTTGGATAACTCAGCCCTTCACTTGGTTCTTCAAACTCTACGTTTTACCTTCAAATAGAACTTGAAAGAAAGGGAAAATCGATTAGGGTTTGTGTGGGATTTTTGGGGAGGAGTTGCAAGGGTTAACTTTGGTTTTGAGGGTCTGAAATATGGATGAAATAACTGAGTTCATAACCCCTTAAAAGTCCTCTCTTGGTCGACTTAGGTCTTTTAATTTTGTCCTATCATTTTGGCAAGTAGGTGATGCACCTACTTGTCATCTACCAATCTGCGCAGGCTTGCAAAAATATAAATATCTCTATACTCCGAGATCTTATTGACAAACGGTTTAATGCGTTGGAAGCTAGACTCATAGATCTTTAATTTTGTGGTAGATCACCCCGTAATTTCTTGTAAATTAGGAGAAAACCTTAGAAACATTTAACCTAATGTTTAAGTAAAATTATGAACCTAAGTTGCGACAATGTTTGTCGACTTTTGTTTCATAACTCGTTTGACTTCAAGACTTATGATAAGGATATTATATGATTCAAACACCTTAATACATGACCTTGAGTGTATTAAGAACCTATAGTTTTACCTAAAAATACGAGTTACCACATCCTTGATTCGTTTAACTTTTAATACTTGTTAATCACCCTTATACACCCTTGTATCACTTAAGACCAATAGGATTAACTTTTTATCATCTCAAAGGTAATTTCTTCTTGAATTTATGTTAACTAATATATGGCATGAACTAACGCGTGTGGATATAGGTTGTAACACCCTTCCCCCCTTAGGAACATTCGTCCTCGAATGTAAGGGTTCATGGGGAGTTTAAATCATCGTGGATTCCGGTCAAGTTTATCCCATAAATAGAGGACAAACTTGCAAGAGGTTAACTCAACGTATGGCCTTACAAGAGTATGCATTGCATTATGGACATGTACATTATCTACATATCGCCATTTTGTATTAAGGAAGAGTATTCTCAAGTTATTGCTTACCTCATAGAGCTATTTTACCTTCCAATGTATCATGTGTTCCACCAGCATCCTTGTTATCTTCATTCTGCAATAAGTACGGGTATTTAGACTTCATATCCTCTTCTGCTTCCCATGTTATTTCTTCCATATTCTTGTTCCTCCACAATACTTTGATGGAAGCTACATCTTTTGTTCTCAGCTTGCGGACTTGTCGATCTAATATAGCCACTGACACTTTTTCATATGATAGGTCCTCTGTAACCTGTACATCTTTGATAGGGATGACTCAAGAAGGGTCTCCAATACATTTCCTCAACATAGATACATGGAATACCGGGTGGACAAATTCCAATTCGGATGGCAATTCTAACTCATAAGCAACCTGTCCAATCCGCCGAAGAATTTTATATGGCCCGATATACCTTGGACTCAGCTTACCTTTCTTCCCAAAACGCATAATACCCTTCATTGGTGAGATCCTCAGGAAAACCCAATCACCAACCTCAAACTCCAGATCACGACGTCAGACATCAGAATAAGATTTTTGCCTGCTTTGTGCCGTCCTCAATCGCTCCTGTATCACTTTCACCTTCTCAATAGCTTGGTGAATCAAATCTGGCCCATATAATTCTGTTTCACCGACTTCGAACCATCCAACTGGTGATCTACATCTTCTCCCGTATAGTGCCTCGTATGGGGCCATTTTAATACTGGAATGGTAGCTATTATTGTAGGCGAATTCTATGAGTGGAAGATGGTCATCCCAATTTCCCTTAAAATCTAGAACACATGCTCGCAGCATATCTTCCAGTGTCTGAATGGTACGTTCAGCCTGTCTGTCAGTCTGCAGATGAAATGCAGTGCTGAGATTCACTTGTGTGCCTAAACCCTTCTAAAAAGACCTCCAAAAGTTAGCTGTAAATTGAGCTCCTCAGTCTGATATAATAGATACCGGCACACCATGAAGCTTAACAATCTCCTTGATATACAACTTCGCATAATCTTTAGCCGTGTAAGTTGTCTTAACTGGCAGAAAATGGGCACATTTTGTAAGTCGATCAATTATCACCCAGATAGAGTCAAACTTATGATAAGAGCGATGTAATCCAATAATGAAGTCCATATTAATCACCTTCCATTTCCAGGTCAGAATCTCTATATTCTGAAGCAATCCACCGGGTTTTTGATGTTCTATCTTTACTTATTGACAATTGGGACACTGAGATACAAATTCTTCAATAGACTTCTTTATGTTATCCCATCAATACTGCTCCTTGACATCATGATACATCTTTGTCGAGCCGGGATGGATGGAATATCGGGATTGATGAATCTCCTTCATAATCTTCTCTCGCAACCCTGCCACATTAGGCACACATAATCGGCCTCGGTATCACAGTGCCCCATCTCTTTCGATCTCAAAAGCCATACTTTTACATTGCTGAATGCTCTCTCTTAATCGTACTAAGATAGGATCTCCATATTGCCGTGCTTTTACCTCAGCTATCAAAGATGATTCTAATGTATTCTATACAGTAACACCTCTGTCATCAGAGTCTAACAATCTGATTCTCATATTGGCCAGCTGATGAAGCTCTTTAGTCAACCCCCATCTACCTGCCTCAATATGTACTAAGTTTCCCATTGATTTACGGCTGAGAGCGTCTGCCACAACATTGGCTTTACCAGGATGATACAATATCTCGACGTCGTAGTCTTTCAATAATTCAAGCCACCTACGCTGCCTCAAATTCAACTCTTTCTGCTTGAAGATGTATTGTAAACTCTTGTGATCTGTGTAGATGTCAGCATGGATGCCGTATAAGTAGTGCCGCCATATCTTCAAAGCATATATTACTGCAACCAATTCCAAATCATGGGTTGGATATTCTTTTCATGCTTCTTCAATTGTCTTGATGCATAAGCAATCACCTTCCCACGCTGCATCAATACGCACCCCAAACCTATACCTGAGGCATCACAATATACCACATAACATTATGTTCCTTCAGGAAGAGTGAGCACTGGTGCGGATGTCAATCGATTCTTCAGCTCCTGAAAACTACGTTCACAAGTGCCAGACTACTGGAACTTGGTAGATTTCTGTGTTAACTTAATCAATGGTGATGATATAGAGGAAAACTCTTCCACAAACCGCCTATAATATCCTGCTAGCCCTGGGAAGCTGCGGACATCTGATGGTGTTGTAGGTCTCGGTCAATTCTTTACTGCATCGATCTTCTGAGTGTCGACACTAATACCCTCGTCAGATATCACATGGCCAAGGAACGCTACTGAGTTCGGCCAAAATTCACATTTAGAGAGCTTAGCATATAACTTACGATCCTGAAGCGTCTGTAATACTATCCGCAAGTGGCCCTCATGTTCCGCCTCCGAACGAGAATATACTAGAATGTCATCAATGAATACAATCACGAACACATCAAGATAGGGCCTAAATATAGTATTCATGAGATGCATAAAAGCTGTTGGGGAATTTGTTAGCCCGAACGACATCAGCAAGAACTCAAAGTGCCCGTATCTTGTCCGGAAGGTCGTCTATGGAATATCCTTCTCCTTAACCCTCGCCCGATGATACCCTAAATGTAAATCAATCTTGGAGAAATACTTGGCACCCTGGAGTTGGTCAAACAGGTCATCAATTCTTGGAAGTGGATACTTGTTCTTTATAGTTGACTTATTCAACTGTCGATAGTCAAACCTTGACAAATTTATTTGAGTTAGAAATGGTTGATTTTGATGTGATAATGGGAATGGACTGGTTGGTCTCATGCTATGCAAATGTTGACTGCCGTATGAAGATGGTTAGGTTTCAATTTCCTAGTGAACCCATCATTGAATGGAAAGGGAATATTGCTACACCAAAAGGTAGGTTTATTTCCTATTTTAAGGCAAGGAAAATGATCTCAAAAGGTTACATTTATCATTTCGGTCGCGTTAGGGATACGGAGGCGAAACCGCCTACTTTACAATCAATCCCCGTGGTCAACGAATTCTCAGATGTTTTCCCAGATGAACTCCCAGGCCTTCCTCCTGAAAGGGAGATTGAGTTTAGCATTGATGTGTTGCCTGACACTCAACCGATCTCTATCCCTCCATACAGAATGGCCCGGCAGAGTTGCGAGAGTTGAAGGTGCAGTTGAAGGACTTGCTGGATAAGGTATTCATTAGACCTAGCACTTCACTTTGGGGTGCACCAGTCCTATTCGTGCGGAAGAAAGACGGGTCCTTACGGATGTGTATCGACTATCGACAGTTGAATAAGTCTGCTATAAAGAACAAGTATCCACTTCCAAGAATTGATGACCTGTTTGACCAACTCCAGGGTACCAAGTATTTCTCCAAGATTGATTTACGTTCAGGGTATCATCAGGTGAGGGTTAAGGAGAAGGATATTCCAAAGACGACCTTCTGGACAAGATACGGGCACTTTGAGTTCTTGGTGATGTCGTTCGGGCTAACAAATGCCCCAGCAGCTTTTATGCATCTCATTAATACTATATTTAGGCCCTATCTTGATGTGTTCGTGATTTTATTCATTGATGACATTCTAGTATATTCTCGTTCGGAGGCGGAACATGCGGGCCACTTGCGGATAGTATTACAGACGCTTTAATATCGTAAGTTATATACTAAGCTCTCCAAATGTGAATTTTGGCTTAACTCAGTAGCATTCCTTGGCCATGTGATATTTGACAAGGGTATTAGTGTCGACACTCAGAAGATCGATGTAGTAAAGAATTGGCCGAGACCTACAACACCATCAGAAGTCCGCAGCTTCCTAGGTGTAGCAGGATATTATAGGCGGTTTGTGGAATGGTTTTCCTCTATATCATCACCATTGACTAAGTTAATATAGAAAGCTACCCAGTTCCAGTGGTCTGACACTTGTGAACGTAGTTTTCAGGAGCTGAAGGAACATAATGTTATGTGGTATATTGTGATGCCTCAGGTATAGGTTTGGGGTGCATATTGATGTAGCGTGGGAAGGTGATTGCTTATGCATCAAGACAATTGAAGAAACATGAAAAGAATTATCCAACCCATGATTTGGAATTAGCTGCAATAATATATGCTTTGGAGATATGGCGGCACTACTTATACGGCGTCCATGTTGACATCTACACAGATCACAAGAGTTTACAACACATCTTCTAGCAGAAAGAGTTGAATTTGAGGCAGCGTAGGTGGCTTGAATTATTGAAAGACTACGACGTCGAGATATTGTATCATCCTGGTAAATCCAATGGTGATGATATAGAGGAAAACCATTCCACAAACAACCTATAATATCCTGCTAGACCTAGGAAACTGCGGACTTCTGATGGTGTTGTAGGTCTCGGCCAATTCTTTACTGCATCGATCTTCTGAGTGTCAACACTAATACCCTCGTCAGATATCACATGGCCAAGGAATGCTATTGAGTTCAGCCAAAATTCACATTTGGAGAGCTTAGCATATAACTTACGATATTGAAGCGTCTGTAATACTATCCGCAAGTGGCCCGCATGTTCCGCCTCCGAACGAGAATATACTAGAATGTCATCAATGAATACAATCACGAACACATCAAGATAGGGCCTAAATATAGTATTCATGAGATCCATAAAAGCTGCTGGGGCATTTGTTAGCCCGAACGACATCACCAAGAACTCAAAGTGCCTGTATCTTGTCCAGAATGCCGTCTTTGGAATATCCTTCTCCTTAGCCCTCACCTGATGATACCATGAACGTAAATCAATCTTGGAGAAATACTTGGCACCCTGGAGTTGGTCAAACAGGTCATCAATTCTTGGAAGTGGATACTTGTTCTTTATAGTAGACTTATTCAACTATCGATAGTCGATACACATCCGTAAGGACCCGTCTTTCTTCCGCACGAATAGGACTGGTGCACCCCAAGGTGAAGTGCTAGGTCTAATGAATCCCTTATCCAGCAAGTCCTTCAACTGCACCTTCAACTCTCGCAACTCTGCCGGGGCCATTCTGTATGGAGGGATAGAGATCGGTTGAGGGTCAGGCAATACATCAATGCTAAACTCAATCTCCCTTTCAAGATGAAGGCCTGGGAGTTCATCTAGGAATTCGTTGACCACGGGGATTGATTGTAAAGTAGGCGGTTTCTCCTCCGCATCCCTAACGCGAACGAAATGATAAATGTAACCTTTTGAGATCATTTTCCTTGCCTTAAGATAGGAAATAAACCTACCTTTTGGTGTAGCAATATTCCCTTTCCATTCAATGATGGGTTCACTAGGAAATTGAAGCCTAACCATCTTCGTACGGCAGTCAACATTTGCATAGCATGAGACCAACCAATCTATTCACATTATCACATCAAAATCAACCATTTCTAACTCAAATAAATTTGTCGAGATTTGACGACTACAAATCATTACAGTGCAACCTCTATATACCCTTCTAGCAATCACAGAATCTCCTATCGGAGTAGATACCGCAAGGGGTTTACTTATCAATTCAGGTTCAATGCCAAACTTATTAGCCACAAAGGGTGTAACATATGATAATGTAGATCCCGGATCAATCAGCGCATATACATCATAAGAAAACACAGATATAATACCTGTAACAACATCTGGAGACGACTCGAGATCCTGTCGACCTACTAGAGCATAGGTTCGATTTTGAGCACCACTCAAACTCGGCACTGCACCTCTACCCCTACCACGACCTGTCGACTGCTGAAAACCCCGTGCTGGAGGTCGAACTGATGAGGAAGAACCAGACACAGATCCAGTCGGCTGAGCCATACCATCACCTCCTCTATTAGGACAATCCCGCATCATATGGCCAGGCTGCCCGCACGAATAACATGCATCAGAACCTCGACGACACAGTCCAAAGTGGGCCTTGCCGCACTGATCACAATGTGGTGTTATGGGTCTTATCTGACTAGTATCCCTATGATGTTGCGAGCCTGATGCCTGCGAACTCTGACCTGGACCAGAATGGGTAAATCGATCATATTGAGGCCTCTGAAACTGTGGGGGAGCACTAGCTATAGGTGGCACCGAACTCCTCGAAGACTGGGGCCTGACGCTACCTCTGAAGTCATTAGAATACCTTGCAAATCTCGCCCTCTTATGCTGGCTCCTATCCTGCTCCCTATCTACCCTATGCTGGCGATTACGATCCTCTAGGGTCTGGGCATAAGCCTGAATACGGGAAATATCCATGCCCTCCAACAAGGAGGCTGTCGTGCACTCATTTATCAGATGTGATCCCAATCCGTTCACGAACAAATGCACCCTATCACTCATCTCGGCCACCATATGGGGAGCATACCTTGCTAAAGAATCAAACTGCATATTGTACTCTCGTACACTCATATTACCTCGTCTAAGGTTCAAGAACTTATCAGCTCTAGCTCGTTGTATCTCAACTGGCAAGTAGTGACGAAGAAAGGCCTCAGAAAATTCCTTCCACATAGCTGGAGGAGCATTCGAACCCCTGGATCTCTCCCAACTATCACACCAGAGAACCGCTAAATCCCGTAGCCGATAAGAAGCCAACTCTACTCCCTCTGTATCACTAACATGCATAACACGAATTGTACGATGAACCTGGTTAATAAAAGTCTGCGGGTCCTCCTTGGGGTCTGATCCGGTAAACACTGGAGGGTCTAAATTAATAAAATCACGAACTCTCATTCTAACTGGTTTCTCAGCAGCACCTGTATTCTGCCTCTGAGCCTGAGCAGCTACCAAGCTAGTCAATAATTGAAAAGCACTCCGCATATCCTGGTCTGTAGTGCCAGACGAAGGAACTGGAGGTGCTGGGTGCCTCCTAATATCCTCTAGAGGAGACGGGGTAGATGAGGTATGAGACGGCATCACACTCTGAGCCTCACTTTGGCCTGCTCTAGCTTGGGGCACCTGACTGGTACCCTCTCCCACAGCTGTATCAAGCCATCTACTAATTGTTTGCTTCCTAGTCAAAGGCATCGCTGAAAGAAAACAAGGTGAATATTTGAGACAAACACTTACGACTCAACTCTACGCACGATATAGATTCAGGAAGAAGGTAACAACCCTAGATGTCATGTAGCCTCCTGATTATAAATGTGGCGCGCTACACATCCATAATCAAGACTCTACTAGACATGGCTCATAGACAATCCCTAGGACAGACTTGCTCTGATACCAAGTTCCAGTGGTCTGACACTTGTGAACGTAGTTTTCAGGAGCTGAAGAATCGATTGACATCCGCACCAGTACTCAAACTTCCTGAAGGAACAGAAGGTTATGTGGTATATTGTGATGCCTTAGGTATAGGTTTGGGTTGCATATTGATGCAGCGTGGGAAGGTGATTGCTTATGCATCAAGACAATTGAAGAAGCATGAAAAGAATTATCCAACCCATGATTTGGAATTGGCTGCAGTAATATATGCTTTGATGATATGGCGGCACTACTTATACGGCGTCCATGTTGACATCTACACAGATCACAAGAGTTTACAAAACATCTTCAAGTAGAAAGAGTTGAATTTGAGGCAGCGTAGGTGGCTTGAATTATTGAAAGACTACGATGTCGAGATATTGTATCATCCCGGTAAAGCCAATGTTGTGGCAGACGCTCTCAGCCATAAATCAATGGGAAGCTTAGTACATATTGAGGCAGGTAGATGGGGGTTGACTAAAGAGTTTCATCAGCTAGCCAATATGAGAATTAGATTGTTAGACTCTGATGATGGAGGTGTTACTGTACAGAATACATCAAAATCATCTTTGGTAGCCGAGGTAAAAGCACGACAATATGAAGATCCTATCTTAGTACGATTAAGAGAGAGCATTCAGCAGTGTAAAAGTATGGCTTTTGAGATCGGAAGAGATGGGGCACTGAGATACCAAGACCGATTATGTGTGCTTAATGTGGCATGGTTGCGAGAGAAGATTATGAATGAGATTCATTAATCCCGATATTCCATCCATCCCGGCTCGACAAAGATGTATCATGATGTCAAGGAGCAGTATTGGTGGGATAACATGAAGAAGTCTATTGCAGAATTTGTAGCCCAATGTCCCAATTGTCAACAAGTAAAGATAGAACATCACAAACCTGGTGGATTGCTTCAGAATATAGAGATTCTGACCTAGAAATGGGAGGTGATTAATATGGACTTCATTATTGGATTACATCGCTCTTATCATAAGTTTGACTTCATCTGGGTGATAATTGATCGACTTACAAAATGTACCCATTTTCTGCCAGTTAAGACAACTTACACGGCTAGAGATTATGTGAAGTTGTATATCAAGGAGATTGTTAGGCTTCATGGTGTGCCGGTATCTATTATATCAGACCGAGGAGCTCAATTTACAGCTAACTTTTGGAGTTCTTTTCAGAAGGGTTTAGGCACACAAGTGAATCTCAGCACTGCATTTCATCCGCAGACTAGTGGACAGGCTGAACGTACCATTAAGACACTGGAAGATATGCTACGAGCATGTGTTCTAGATTTTAAGGGAAATTGGGATGACCATCTTCCAATCATAGAATTCGCCTACAATAATAGCTACCATTCCAGTATTAAAATGGCCCCATATGAGGCACTATACGGGAGAAGATGTAGATCACTAGTTGGATGGTTCGAAGTCGGTGAAACAGAATTATATGGGCCAGATTTGATTCACCAAGCTATTGAGAAGGTGAAAGTGATACAAGAGCGATTGAGGACGGCACAAAGCAGGCAAAAATCATATTCCGATGTCCGACGTCGTGATCTGGAGTTTGAGGTTGGTGATTGGGTTTTCCTGAGGATCTCACCAATGAAGGGTATTATGCGTTTTGGGAAGAAAGGTAAGCTGAGTCCAAGGTATATCGGGCCATATAAAATTCTTCGACAGATTGGACAGATTGCTTATGAGTTAGAATTGCCATCCGAATTGGAATATGTCCACCCAATATTCCATGTATCTATGTTGAGGAAATGTACTGGAGACCCTTCTCGAGTCGTCCCTATCAAAGATGTACAGGTTACAGAGGACCTATCATATGAAGAAGTGCCAGTGGCTATATTAGATCGACAAGTTCGCAAGCTGAGAACAAAAGATGTAGCTTCCATCAAAGTATTGTGGAGGAACAAGAATATGGAAGAAATAACATGGGAAGCAGAAGAGGAGATGAACTCTAAATACCCGTACCTATTCAAGAAGTAAGATAACAAGGATGCTGGTGGAACACATGATACATTGGAAGGTGGAATAGCTATATGAGGTAAGCAATAACTTGAGAATACTCTTCCTTTATACAAAATGGCGATATGCAGATAATGTACATGTCCATAATGCTTTGAATACTCTTGTAAGGCCATACGTTGAGTTAACCGCTTGCAAGTTTGTCCTCTATTTATGGGAGAAACTTGACCGGAATCCACGATAATTTAAATTCCCCATGAACCCTTACGTTCGAGGACGAATGTTCCTAAGGGGGGAAGGGTGTTACAACCCATATCCACACGCGTTAGTTCATGCCATATATTAGTTAAAATTAATTCAAGAAGGAATTACCTTTGAGATGATAAGAAGTTAATCCTATTGGTCTTAAGTGATACAAGGGTGTATAAGGGTGATTAACAAGTATTAGAAGTTAAACGAATCAAGGATGTGGTAACTCGTATTTTCAGGTAAACCTAGAGGTTCTTAATACACTCAAGGTCATGTATTAAGGTGTTTGAATCATATAATATCCGTATCATAAGTCTTGAAGTCAAACGAGTTATGAAACAAAAGTCGACAAACGTTGTCGCAACTTAGGTTCATAATTTTACTTAAACATTAGGTTAAATGTTTCTATGCTTTTCTCCTAATTTACGCGGAATTACGGGGTGATCTACCCACCAAATTAAATATCTATGAGTCTAGTTTCTAACGCATTAAACCATTTGTCAATACAATCTCGGAGTATAGAGATATTCATATTTTCGCAAGCCTGCGCAGATTGGTAGATGACAAGTAGGTGCATCACCTACTTGCCAAAATGATAGGACAAAATTAAAAGACCTAAGTCGGCCAAGAGAGGACTTTTAAGGGGTTATGAACTCAGTTATTTCATACATATTTCAGACCCTCAAAACCAAAGTTAACCCCTGCAACTCCTCCCCAAAAATCCCACACAAACCCTAATCGATTTTCCCTCTCTTTCAAGTTCTATTTGAAGGTAAAACCTAGAGTTTGAAGAACCAAGGGAAGGGCTGAGTTATACAACAAGTAAGGTAAGTTACTTCCATCTTTCATACATTTTTCTCTGCTGTGAATTCATGGTAATTCGTTCTATACATGTAAGAACTCACGGGACGGTGATCGGAAGCCGTGAGTTCGAGTTATTCACTTGTAGCGGACTGTTTTGTGGACTATTTTTTGTTGCTATTAGCTGCATGTTTTACTACTATTTTGTGGAGTTTTGGAGGTGGAAGTGTGTGGAGGAACACCATATATATGTAGGGTTGTGGGCTAATAGTGATTCATAACATTTTCGGGTCGTTTGACACGACTACGGTGGTCGTCATATGTATGATGTAATTCGGTTATGCGTGGACTGTTTTGGGAGGCTCAATATGCTTATTATTGATGTTTTTTGGGCTGTTTGGTGATTTTTTGGAATGGTGTGAAGTCATATATATAGGGGAGGTGTTGTCCGTTTCAACATAAAATAGGTTGTGGTCGATACATAATAGTTATGACGCTTAAATGATAACGATAGTATTGTTTCTCTTATTGTAGACTAAGGAGTTATGACAACTGCATAGCTTGTGATTGGGGCAGTATATACAAGGTATGTGAGTCTCTCCCTTTTCTTCTTTTGCACGATTCCGATTGTACATAATGCAATGAACGAGCTTCCAAAGATACTCTACTCTTAGAAGCTAGTAGTACTTACATTGCTTTCCCTCTTATGGATGGATTGATGTTAATGTTGCTTCTCTTATTCTCATGTTATCAATGTTGTTGGTACTTCCTAATTCTATAAGGTTCGTAATGAAGAGGTGGTCCTAATAACGTGTACAAAGGACACAGACCTTACGTCACTCCGAAAGGTTTAGAATGTGATTCCATGAGTCGAGCATGCATTATATATATGTATCTATTTTACTCTACCGAGCCGCGCTATAGTCGGTCGGGTACGACACCTATTGTGCAACCACTGATCAGTTGGGTTTTACCGAGCTCCACATGGCCGAGTACGATTCTACCAAGCCTTATGATGGCCGTGTATGTTTTTACCGAGCCTATTATGGTCGGATATGATCTGATGATGATGATACCTACAGACTCGTATGTTTTAAAGGTTTATGTATACATACATATGTATCATGCATTGCATGTCAGTAGCCCTCAGAGGTACTCAGATTTTTTAGGTTGTATATTCTCTATCCCTGCTTACATTACTGTTCGTATTTATGGTTCCTTGCCTTACATACTCAGTACTTTATTCGTACTGACGTCCTTTTGTTTGTGGACGCTGCATGTCGTGCTGCAGGTCCTGATAGACAGGCAGGTGCAGCTCCCCCACCACAGTAGGCTATCCAGTTCAGTGGTGATTGGCGAGATCCCTTCTTCGGACTTGTTGTGGTCTTGGTATGCATTTCTGTTATAGACATTATGGGTATGTCGGGGGCCCTGTTCTAGCTATTTCGCAGCACTTATGTTCATTTAGAGGCTCATAGACAAGTGTCAACTCATGTATAGTTTGGTATGCCTTGTCGGCTGGTTTTTGTTGTATAATCTTTCATGGTAGCATGGTAGCTCATACCTTATATGTAGTTTCTTGATTGTATGGTCATCCCCTGCTATGTATGTTCATGCCGTCATATTTTATTGCTGGTTGTCCATGATCCATGTCTACCATTTATATTGATCTCGTCAGCCCTAAAAGATAATAAAGAAGATTAGATGAAATGTACGTTGGTGCTCGGCAAGTATGGTTGGATCTCACTAATGAAGGGTATTATGCGTTTTGGGAAGAAAGGTAAGCTGAGTCCAAGGTATATCGGGCCGTATAAAATTCTTCGACGGATTGGACAGGTTGCTTATGAGTTAGAATTGCCATCCGAATTGGAATTTGTCCACCCGGTATTCCATGTATCTATGTTGAGGAAATGTATTGGAGACCCTTCTCGAGTCGTCCCTATCAAAGATGTACAGGTTACAGAGGACCTATCATATGAAGAAGTGCCAGTGGCTATATTAGATCGACAAGTCCGCAAGCTGAGAACAAAAGATGTAGCTTCCATCAAAGTATTGTGGAGGAACAAGAATATGGAAGAAATAACATGGGAAGCAGAAGAGGAGATGAAGTCTAAATACCCGTACCTATTCCAGAATGAAGATAACAAGGATGCTGGTGGAACACATGATACATTGGAAGGTGAAATGGCTCTATGAGGTAAGCAATAACTTGAGAATACTCTTCCTTAATACAAAATGGCGATATGCAGATAATGTACATGTCCATAATGCTTTGCGTACTCCTGTAAGGCCATACGTTGAGTTAACCGCTTGCAAGTTTGTCCTCTATTTATGGGATAAACATGACCGGAATCCACGATGATTTAAACTCCCCATGAACCCTTACATTCGAGGACGAATGTTCCTAAGGGGGGAAGGGTGTTACAACCCATATCCACACGCGTTAGTTCATGCCATATATTAGTTAACATAAATTCAAGAAGGAATTACCTTTGAGATGATAAGAAGTTAATCATATTGGTCTTAAGTGATAAAAGGGTGTATAAGGGTGATTAACAAGTATTAGAAGTTAAACGAATCAAGGATGTTGTAACTCGTATTTTCAGGTAAACCTAGAGGTTCTTAATACACTCAAGGTCATGTATTAAAGTGTTTGAATCATATAATATCCGTATCATAAGTCTTGAAGTCAAACGAGTTATGAAACAAAAGTCGACAAACGTTGTCGCAACTTAGGTTCATAATTTTACTTAAACATTAGGTTAAATGTTTCTAAGCTTTTCTCCTAATTTAGAAGGAATTACGGGGTGATCTACCCACTAAATTAAAGATCTACGAGTCTAGTTTCGAATGCATTAAACCTTTTGTCAATATAATCTCGGAGTATAGAGATATTTATATTTTCGTAAGCCTGCGCAGATTGGTAGATGACAAGTAGGTGCATCACCTACTTGCCAAAATGATAGGCCAAAATTAAAAGACCTAAGTCGGATAAGAGAGGACTTTTAAGGGGTTATGAACTCAGTTATTTCATCCATATTTTAGACCATCAAAACCAAAGTTAACCCCTGCAACTCCTCCCCAAAAATCCCACACAAACCCTAATCGATTTTCCCTCTCTTTCAAGTTCTATTTGAAGGTAAAACCTAGAGTTTGAAGAACCAAGGGAAGGACTGAGTTATCCAACAAGTAAGGTAAGTTACTTCCATCTTTCATACATTTTTATCTGCTGTTAATTCATTGTAATTCGTTCTATACATGTAAGAACTCACGGGACGGTGATCGGAAGCCGTGAGTTCGAGTTATTCACTTGTAGCGGACTGTTTTGTGGACTGTTTTGTGTTGCTATTGGGCTGCGTGTTTTACTACTATTTTGTTGTGGTTTAGAGGTGGAAGGGTGTGGAGTAACACCATATATATGTAGGGTTGTTGGCTGATAGTGATTCGTAACATTTCCGGGTCGTTTGACACGACTACGGTGGTCGTCGTATGTATGATGTAATTAGGTTGTGCGTGGACTATTTTGGGAGGCTCAATATGTTTATTATTGATGTTGTTTGGGCTGTTTGGTGATTTTTTGGAATGGTGTGAAGTCATATATATAGGGGAGGTGCTGTCCGTTTCAACGTAAAACATGTTGTGGTCGATACATAATAGTTATGACGCTTAAATGATAACGATAGTATCGTTTCTCTTATTGTAGACTAAGGAGTTGTGACAATTGCATAGCTTGTGATTGGGGAAGTATATACAAGGTATGTGAGTCTATCCCTTTTCTTCTTTTGCACGACTCCGATTGTACATAATGTAATGAACGAGCGTCCAAAGATACTCTACTCTTAGAAGCTAGCAGTACTTACATTGCTTTCCCTCTTATGGAACGATTGATGTTAATGTTGCTTCTCTTATTCTTATGTTATCAATGTTGTTGGTACTACCTGATTCTTATAAGGTTCATAGTGATGAGTTAGTCCTAATAACGTGTACAGAGGATACCAACCTTATGTCACTCCGAAAGGTTTAGAATGTGATTCCATGAGTCGAGCATGCATTATATATATGTATCTATTTTACTCTACTGAGCCGCGCTATAGTAGGTCGGGTACGACACATATTGTGCAACCACTGATCAGTTGGGTTTTACCGAGCTCCACGTGGCCGGGTGCTAGTCATGGCCCTCCAGAAATGCATACCGTAGCACCTGACCATACTTGTCGAGCACCAACGTACATTTTATCTAAAAAATTTTTAATATCTTTTAGGGCTGAAGAGATCAATATAAATGGTAGACCTGGATCATGGACAACCAACAATAAAATATGACGGCATGAACATATATAGCACGGGATGACCAGACAATCAAGAAACTACATATAAGGTACGAGCTATCACGCTACCATGAAAGACTATACAACAAAAACCAGCTGACAAGGCATACCAAACTATACATGAGTCGACACTTGTCTATGAGCCTCTAAATGAACATAAGTGCTGCAACATAGCAGGAACAGGGCCCCGACATACCCATAATGTCTATAACAAAAATGCATACCAAGACCACGGCAAGTCCGGAGAAGGGATATCGCCAACCACTACTGAACTGGACAACCTACTGTGGTGGGGGAGCTGCACCTGCCTGTCTATTAAGGTCCGCAGCACGACATGCAGCGTCCACAAATAAAAGGACGTCAGTACGAATAAAGTACAGAGTATGTAAGGCAGGGATAGAGAATATACAACCTGTAAAATCTGAGTACCTCTGAGGGCTACTGACATGCAATGCATTATACATATGTATGTATACATAAACTTTTAAAACAAACGCCTCTGTGGGCATCATCATCATCATATCGTACCCGACCATAATATGCTCGATAAAAACATACCCGGCCATCATAAGGCTCGGTAGAATCATACCCGTCCACGTGGAGCTCGGTAAAACCCAACTGATCACTAGTTGCACAATATGTGCCGTACCCAGCCTACTATAGCGCGGCTCTTTAGAGTAAAATAGATACATGTATATAATTCATACTCGACTTATGGAATCACATTCTAAACCTTTCGGAGTGACGTAAGGTCGGTATCCTCTGTACACGTTATTAGGACCAACTCTTCATTACGAACCTTATAAGAATCAGGAAATACCAACAACATTGATAACATAAGAATAAGAGAAGCAACATTAACATCAATCGTTCCATAAGAGGGAAAGCAATGTAAGTACTGCTAGCTTCTAAGAGTAGAGTTTCTTTGGAAGCTCGTTCATTACATTATGTACAATCGGAGTCGTGCAAAAGAAGAAAAGGGATAGCCTCACATACCTTGTATATACTGCCCCAATCACAAGCTATGCAATTGTCACAACTCCTTAGTCTACAATAAGAGAAACGATACTATCGTTATCATTTAAGCGTCATAACTATTATGTATCGACCACAACCTATTTTACGTTGAAACGGACAACACCTCCCCTATATATATGACTTCACACCATTCCAAACAATCACCAAACAGCCCAAACAATATCAATAATAAACATATTGAGCCTCCCAAAAAAGTCCACGCAGAACCTTATTACATCATACATATGACAACCACCGTAGTCGTGTCAAACGACCCGGAAATGTTATTAATCACTATCATCCCACAACCCTACATATATATGGTGTTCCTCCACACCCTTCCACCTCCAAAACTCCACAAAATAGTAATAAAACTCGCAGCCCAATAGAAACACAAAACAGTCCACAAAAACAGTCCGCTACAAGTGAATAACTCGAACTCATGACTTCCGATCACCGTCCCGTGAGTTCTTACATGTATAGAACGAATTACCATGAATTCACAGTAGAGAAAAATATATGAAAGATGGCATTAACTTACCTTACTTGTTGGATAACTCAGCCCTTCCCTTGGTTCTTCAAACTCTAGGGAAAATCGATTAGGGTTTATGTGGGATTTTTGGGGAGGAGTTGCAGGGGTTAACTTTGGTTTTGAGGGTATGAAATATGGATGAAATAACTGAGTTCATAACCCCTTAAAAGTCCTCTCTTGGTCGACTTAGGTCTTTTAATTTTGTCCTATCATTTTGGCAAGTAGGTGATGCACCTACTTGTCATCTACCAATCTGCGCAGGCTTGCAAAAATATGAATATCTCTATACTCCGAGATCGTATTGACAAATGGTTTAATGCGTTGGAAACTAGACTCGTAGATAATTAATTTTGTGGGTAGAAAACCCCGTAATTCCTTGTAAATTAGGAGAAAAGCTTAGAAACATTTAACCTAATGTTTAAGTAAAATTATGAACCTAAGTTGCGACAACGTGTGTCGACTTTTGTTTCATAACTCGTTTGACTTCAAGACTTATGATACAGATATTATATGATTCAAACACCTTCATACATAACCTTGAGTGTATTAAGAACCTCTAGGTTTACCTGAAAATACGTGTTACCACATCCTTGATTCGTTTAACTTCTAATACTTGTTAATCACCCTTATACACCCTTGTATCACTTAAGACCAATAAGATTAAATTCTTATCATCTCAAAGGTAATTCATTCTTGAATTTATGTTAACTAATATATGGCATGAACTAACGCGTGTGGATATGGGTTGTAACAGCAGGTCATGCAGCAAAGATCACAGCAGAAACATGTTGAGGACATACAAACAACTAGCTAGAGTCACTCTAGGAGATTAGCTATCTTAGCAGGAATAAGGCAGAATAGGCAAGGACTTAAATGATAGGCAAGTATTAACAAGTGTAGGCATGCTAGTTGCACCAAAGAAGAGTTTAGGCATACTAAATAATCAATAGTGAGTCAAACATGCTAGCTACATAGACATGTTAATCAAGATAGCAGACAAGCAAGGAAAGAGGAAACATGCTAATCACATATTTGAATAGGCAGTATTTGGCATGTTAAGCAAGCAGTAAACAGAAACAAGAATGGACTCAGGTCATATGAACTAAGGCAGTAAATAAACACATACGTTTAGATTCTGAAAATTAATCAGAAGCATGCCTAGTTAAAGATAGAAAATACAAGATGTGAGATAGGTACTATGCAATTTCTAGCCTTGGCTTGCAGCGGGCTAGAACAATAGAGATCATAAGTAGCAGAGAGAGCAGAAAGAGCCTTTTTATAGTTTAAAAGTGGTAGTTTTGAACTATTGTTCATTTTTTGATGTGAGAATAGGTAAGGGCATATATAGTAATCAAGAGTTAAATAAAATAAGGTAAATAAATAATTATATAGCAATTAAGGAAATTCAAAGAATCAGTCACACACGTAAAATCAGTAAGTCTTCCCCTTAATCAAAGGGATAATCACTCAATGGTAAAAGCAGGATAGATATTTAAGGAAATAAATTAAGTAAGACTTGGGTATAGAGTAGGTAATTAGGGGTGAATGAACAATAGTTCAATTAAGGAAACAATTAGTAAGAATCAACAAATAACAAATAAGGCAAGAGAAAACTAATTAATGTAAGAAGTTCAGTCAAACTGAGTAGAGAAGTAAGAATCAATTAACCAAAATAAGAACTTCAAAATATTCAACGGTTTAATTAAAAGAGAAAATCACATAAAGAGTAAGCAAATATCAGACAATTCAAATAGGCAGGACTTAAAACATAGGTTTCAACGAAGCAGATTGGTAAATCAAAAATTCAAAACAACCCTGATTTAAGTAGAAAAATATTGGTTTACCATGAATAACAAAGAATGAACATAGACATATAGAATTAGTAGAATAGTTGAACCAAGAAACATAGTAGAGGCATATTAGGAAAAAAAGTCAGTACACAAGTAATTCAGAAACCAAAGCAAAAATATCGAAAAATTAGGGTGTTTAGTATAAACGAGTTAAGGTTAGAACAAACCATATGAAATCGGTTAAAACATCTAAGAAACAGAAGATTAAACACTCAAAATTATCAAATGTTTTGGAAATTTTTTTTTCCCAAAACCCTAGTTTTATAAAAAATGGAAAACCATTCGAAAATCAGAAGGCTCTTATAAAACTCATGTGAAATTTGTTCAAACCATCTCAGATTTGTATAGATTTAAGAATTTTAGAAGTAAGAAATTAGGGTTTCGATAAGAACAACACAGAGATGAAGAAGTAGGCTTAGAAACCCATATATCTAAGATGACGTAGGAAGATCTTACTCGAAATCAAATCGGAACAACCTGAAACCGGCGAGAAAGCGCCATAGATGCAAGTGGACTGACCCTGGTCCCTCAAGGACCTTAGAGATAGCAATACCAACATAAGAGAGGCCATTAGAGGCCTGATAGTGGTGGGAAAACACCGTGAAAGTCAGCAGATGACTGGCGATATGGGTAAGATAGGATTAGGTCTTGAGAGCTTTTTAGAGAAGAGAGGATCAGATGACGACATTAGAGGTGAGGGAAATAAGAGGTTGGGGGGTCATTAGTTTTAATTTTGGTTAGGGTTAATCTGAACCGTTGATCAAAATGATCAACAACCAGGATTTGGCCGGGTATTGGATCGGGCATATGGGTGTTGGGCGTGGGGTTTTTGGGTTGGTCTATAAGGGGTTAGAATTGGGTGGGGAAATTAGGATAAATTTGAAAATAGGGTCCATTTGTTAAATACGTAATTAATTGGTAAAATAATTTTAAAAAATGGTTAACAAATTATAAAAAATGATTTTCATGCATAGAAATGGTTTAAAGTAATTACTAAATATTTAAAAATTATAAAAGGCTATTTTCTGCTAAAATAATGTTATAATGCATGCATAGGCTATAATTGCAAAATAATTTCAATTATATCCTAAAAATACAGATGTGGCTATTTGTGCAATAATTGAAACTTAATACAAATGCGAATGATAAAATTAAGCCACAAAAATTATTAAAACTATTTTGTGATGCAATTTAGTGATTTTTTTATAAAGTAAATTCTGGGAGGAATTTGTTAAAATATTAAAAAATGCAGAAATTGTATGGGAAATAAATATTGATGCCAGGCCTAGTTTTGAAATATTATGGGAAAAATTGGGTATCAACAGCTTCCACTCTTTACCCGAGAAGGATGAAAAGAGTTTTCGGGTAAAGAAATGATGGTCAATTTTGATCAGATGGGATGTTTTGAAAGACAGAGGCCGAACTCTGGTCTTTGAGCCGCCTACGTATCCCTACTTTTACAGGAATCAAGCCACGTGTAGTTATGGATTCATTAGCGGAATATACCGATGAAGTCATTATAAGAACGGACACGAGATTTTGGAGTGGATGCAAGAGTGGTTATGGTGAATGGTCCAGGTTTGAGATAGTTGAAGGAATTGGAGCAAGGTTGCTCCTGCTAGGATAGCGGTTGCTTGCAGGTCACCTGCAGATAAAGAGATGCTACGAACATGTATTTGTACGAAAATTTAAACATGATGCAGATTCCCTTTGGACAATGAAAGTTGTCTTCGGACGGTTAAGGATGACGTCCTCAGACAATGACGTCTTGGGACATGAATTGTTTAGTGAGGGATTCGCATGCCATGAAATGATGTTATCGGGCCATGAAAATGGTGCCTCTGAACCATGGCGCCTTTGAATAATGATGTGCAAATTTGAGAGATCCTCAGGCCACGGCATGGTGTCTTCCGGTTATGAGGATGGTGCTTTTTAGACTATGACGCCTTTGGATAGGTTGGTGATATTTCAGCCCATGAGATGTAATAATATGATGCTACCAAGATAAGTCTTAGTCTTGCAAAGGGAAGAGCTTAGCCTAATCAAAAAACAAATAGATAGTACCAGAATAGATCGATATTTATGCAAGGAGGGACAATGCTTAGTCCACATGCAAACATAGAGGCAAGGATTAGCCTCATGCAGATATGGAGGCAGGGATTAGCTCATGCAGATATGAAAGCAAGGATTAGCCTTATGCAAGTATGGAGGCAAGGATTAGCCTCATGCGGGTAGGGAGGCAAGGATTATCCTTATGCAAGTATGGAGGCAAGGATTAGCCTCATGGAAATATGGAGGCAAGTATTAGCCTCATGCAAGTATGGAGGCAAGGATTAGCCTCATGCAAATATGGAGGCAAGGATTAGACTCATGCAAATATGGAGGCAAAGATTAGCTCATGCAGATATGGAGGTAGGGATTAGCCACGTGCAAATATGGAGGCAAGGATTAGCCTCATGCAAATATGGAGGCATGGATTAGCCTATTGCAACTATGGAGGCAGGATTAGCCTCATGCAAGTGTAGAGGCAGGGTTTAGCCTTATGCAAGTGTGGAGGCATGGATTAGCCTCATGCAAATATGGAGGCAAGGATTAGCCTCATGCAAATATAGAGGTAGGATTAGCCTCATGCAAATATGGAGGCAGGGATTAGCCTCATACAAATATGGAGGTAGGGATTAGCCTCATCCAAGTATGGAGGCAGGGATTAGCCTCATCCAAATATGGAGGCAAATATTAGCCTCACGCAAACATAGAGGTAGGGATTAGCCTCATTCAAGTGTGGAGGCAAGGATTAGCCTCATGCAAGTGTGGAGGCAGGGATTAGCCTAATGCAAGTGAGGAGGCAGGGATTAGCCTCATGCAAATAAGGAGGCAGTGATTAGCCTCATCCAAATATGGAGGCAAGGATTAGCCTAATGCAAGTACGCGGGACAAGGTTTGGTCCCATGCAAAGGGCGAGTAGCAAATAAGAGTAGTATATTTCTTAGCTGGCGAGATATTTGGTGTTTGTTGGCCTGTTTTATAGTGACCATGTTACGTGTATATATTGAGGTTGTTACCGTTACGTCAGATGTGCGTGCGCTTAAAGAAAAATTATATGTTTTGTGAGGGGAAGGTTGGTTCGTGCTTCTGTCCACTGGCCTTGTTTTGCTCCATTCTGGAGGCCTTTTCGAGTTTCCCTGGGTAACACCTAGCCGTTACAGAAATAGAGTTTTCGAAAATATGTAACTATTGATAAATTAGAATCATTTTAGAAACATATTGATATATCAAGTGATTTTTAGATGAACTACTGAGTATAACACATTTTTCATGTTAGAATTTTGAGGGTGCTCCTAAACATTCTACCCTAGTTTGGCGGATGAACCTTCAGCTGTTTGAGGGTATTGAGCCGTCTTGAACCTTCTTCAAAATTTTGAGAATCCTTCTCAAAATTTTGCCTCAGTTTCTTAACCGATTTATGACCGTCTAACATATGTTGGCATTGGCTGGACTTGCTCCGGAGTTTTGAGTGTCCTCCTCAAAATTCTGCCCCATTTTTTCACTTTGGGGGAAATGGAAATTTTATTATGATATGACATAACTCATAAGGCTACCTACGTATCCCCTCTTAAACGGGAATCAAGTCAAACATAGTTCAATTATATTAGACGAGGAAATGTAAATAATCTAAGGATAGTATCTCTTGAATGCGTTTGAATTGATTGGCTTTGGCCATATTTCTCCGTCTATTTCTGCAAGTATGAGTGCTTCTTCTGTCAGCACCATGTGAGCCATGTACGGACTTTGCTAGATGGGAGAGAATTTCCCTTTGGCTTCGTCTTGATGTGGGAAGATCTTCTTCAGCACCAGCTATCCCGGTGCAAATTATCTTGGTTTGACCCTTTTGTTGAAAGCTCTGTACATCTTGTTTCATCCTTTTTCCATCTATAAGGGACAATTGTTCATAGTGGCTCCTTATCCATTATGCATTGCTCAGTTCAGCTTCCTTTATGATTCTTAAAGAAAGAATCTCTACCTCGGCTGGGATGACAACCTTGGTACTATAGACCAACATGTAAAGAGTCGCTCCGGTTGATGTATGAACCATGGTGCGGTATCCCAACAAAGCGAAAGGTAGCTTCTCACGCCATTGTTCATAGTTTTCTACCATCTTCCTTAGTAACGTCTTGATGTTTTTGTTGGCGGCTTCTACGACTCCATTCATCTGAGGTATATAGGCTGTGAAATTCTTGTGTTTGATTTTGAAAATTTCACACAAGGCTTTCATCAGAGCACTGTTGACATTGGTAGCGTTATCACTAACAATGGACTCAGGAACCCTGAATCAACAAACGATACGATCTTTGACAAAGTCTGCTATGACTTTCTAGGTTACAGCTGTGTAAGATGCAACTTCTACCCATTTTGTGAAGTAATCAATGGCTACCAGAATAAACCTGTGCCAGTTTGAAGTAGTGGGCTCGATTGGACCGATGACATCCATTCCCCAGACGACGAATGGCCAAGGTGAGCTTGTTGTATTGAGCTCATTTGGTGACACTTTTATCATATCGACATGCACTTGGCATTGGTAGCATTTGCGTACATACCGGACGCAGTCTGTCTCCATGGTCATCCAAAAGTAACTGGCCCTGGGTATCTTCTTGGCTAAGGAAAAATGATTCATTTGTTGGCCGCATGTCCTGGCATATATATCCTCAAGTAGCTTAGAAGCCTCTTTTGCATCGACACATCTTAGCAGTTCCACATCAGGAGTTCTTCTATACAAATTTCCTCCACTATGGAAGAAGTGATTGGTCAATCTCCATAGTGTGCTTTTCTGAGTGTGATTTACATGCTCTAGATATTCTCCTTTAGCCAAATACTCCTCAATGTCATGGAGCTAAGGTTTTCCATTTGTTTATTCTTCAATATGGGCATAATATGATGACTAATTATGAATTCTCAATGTGATAGGTTCAATGTAATTCTTATCTGGATGTTGTATCATGGATGACAAAGTGGCCAATGCATCGGCAAACTCATTCTGAGTTCTGGGCACATGTCAGAACTCTATCTTTGTGAACCTCTTTCTTAATTCTTGTACATGGTGCAGATATGGCAATATCTTGGAATGTTTGGTGGCCCATTCTCCTTGTACCCGGTGCACGAGCTAATCTGATATCATCGATTACCAGCAGCTCCTGAATATTCATGTCGATTGACATGTTGAGTCCTAGTATGCAGGCTTCATATTCCGCCATGTTGTTGGTACAGGGAAATCTGAGTATAGCAGATACCGGATAATGTTGACCTGTTTGTGATAACAAAACTGCTCCAATGCCCAGTTTTTTGAAATTTTCAGCTCCGTCCAAGAACATCCTCCAACCGTCGTATGCTTCGGTAATGTCCTCTCCTACGAATGACACCTCTTCATCAGGAAAATATGTTTTCAAGGGTTTGTATTCTCCTCCTACCGAATTTTTAGCAAGTTTATCTGCCAATGCTTGTCCTTTGACCGCCTTTTGAGTTATGTAGACGATATCGAACTCACTCAACAATATCTTCCATTTTGCTAACTTTCCAGTCGGCATGAGTTTCTGAAATATGTACTTCAAAGGGTCTATCCTGGATATGAGGTATGTAGTATAGGCACAGAAATAATGACTCAACTTGTGGGCCGTCCAGGTCAAAGCACAGCAAGTGCGCTCTAGCAAAGAGTGCCATGCTTCGTAAGGTGTGAACTTCTTACTCAAGTAATATATGGATTGTTCTTTTCTCCCTGTCTCGTCAGGTTTTCCTAGGATGCATCTGAAGGCTACATCCAACATAGATGGATAGAGTAGCAATGGCCGCCCCGGCTCCGGCGGGACCAAAACTGGTGGCGAGGATATGTATTCCTTGATTTTGTCAAAGGCTTTCTTACAATCCTCGGTCCAGCTTGTCTCGGCATCTTTCCTCAGCATCTTGAAGATAGGTTCACATATGACTGTGGATTGTGCTATGAAGCGACTAATATAGCTGAGACATCCTAGGAAGCTCGTCACGTCCTTTTTGCTCCTAGGTGGCAGTAATTCCTGAATAGCCTTGACTTTAGACGGATCCAACTCAATTTCCCGACAACTAACAATGAATCCCAGTAACTTTCCTACAGGGACCCCGAATGCACACTTTGCAGGGTTCAGTTTTATGTTGCACTTCCTTAACCTGTCAAAGAACTTTCTTAAGTCTGCTATGTGATCTGCGGGCCTCTTGGATTTGATAATGACGTTGTCCACATACACCTCTATTTCCTTGTGTATAATATCATGGAAGATAGTTGTCATGGCTCTTATGTAGGTAGCCCCAGCATTATTTAGACCAAACGGCATCATCTTGTAGCAGGATTGGAGTTCATGCTTGGCGCAGTTGTCGTTCAGGATGTGTATATTCGACAGTGGAAAGTCGTCCTTGGAACTAGCTCTGTTTAAATCCCGATAATCAACACATACTCTGACTTTCCCATCTTTCTTCGAAACTGGAACAATATTAGCTAACCAGGTTGGGTACTCAACAACCCTGAGAACTTTGGCTTTGATCTGCTTGATAACTTCCTCCTTGATCTTCTGGCTCATATCTGGTTTGAACTTTCTGAGTTTCTACTTTACTAGTGGACACATGGGAGTAGTAGGCAACTTGTGAGCTACTATGGACGTACTCAAATTGCTCATGTCATCATATGATCATGCGAAAATGTCCTCATATTCCTTTAGAAAGTGGATGTATTCCTCTTTCTTTGTTGGCGATAAGTGAATGCTGATGCGAGTCTCCTTAACAGTCTTAGCGTCCCCCAAATTTACTGCTTAAGTTTTGTCCAGGTTGGACTTAGGCTTATTCTTAAAGTTTTCAAATTCCCTGACAACTTCCTAAGGTATCTTGTCTTCATCATCCGAATCACTATTCTCATGTTGTGTTGCCTCATTACATGTCACAGTCACCGGTTCATCAGGAAAAGTAACAATAATGCTGTAGAAAGAAAAATATGAAAGATAATAATAAATAATAAAGAGTAATGCATTTGATTAATACTTAAAACATCCAAAGGAGTATGGCTCAATGAATCAAGCATTTATGTTTAAACAAGTGAATCATAAAAACAAATTACTGAAAATCTTAAATGCCTAGAATGGCTATAGGAAAAAAAATATGCCAAGCTACCCAGGGACTCGGCGGGCCCGGGATGGTGTGGCGGTCCAGTTCCTAAGAACCGCTCCCCTCTGCACAATCTAAATAGTGAGGCCTTCTTCCTCTTCCTCCTCAATTATTACACTGCAATCCATGTCTTCATACTCTAAGAACAGATTCCTCAGCCCTGCTAACACTTCTTCTTCTGCAGTTCCCTATATCGTGTCAGCTTGGTGAAAAGTCTGATCTAGATGCGGCATCGGTTGCTCGAGAGGATAATAAGGTCCATGCCATAGAGGCGACCAGTCATTATACTCTTTCCATGTGTACTGATATTCTAGCCCAAAGGTAGTACCATGACCCTTCAGCCGTATCGATTTAGCGATACCCTGAAGATTATTTCCAAGCCCTTTGTCGGGTTCATACCCAGACTATTCCAGTATGCTCTCAATTTTGCTGCTCCACCATTTGTCCTTCTCAACGGCATTGACACATTCAATGTGATGATAGGTTTCCCCTCCTAGCCTTCTTCTATTTCTGATAACCGGGATGGTTTGGCTGGTGTAAATAGGGTTACTCCTATCTCCGTGAATGATCACTTCCTGATGGTTCCATTCGAATTTCATGATTTTATGTAGTGTGGAAGCCATGGCCCCAGCGGTATGGATCCATGGTCGGCCCAGCAGAAGATTGTATGATGTCGATATGTGGAGCACCTGAAATTTGACGTCGAACCAAGTTGGCCCCATCTTCAGGCAAAGGTTCATTTCCCCGATCGTGGCCCTTTGAGATCCATCGAAATCTTTCTTATTCATGCTTCCTGCCCGTATTTCATGAAAACCTTTGTCCAACCTTTTCAGAGTATCCAACGGACAAATATTGAGGCTTGAACCTCCATCAATCAAGACCCTGACAAGGAACTTGTCTTCAAATTGCACTGTGATATGCAATGCTTTGTTGTGATTCAACCCTTCAGCCAACAACTCATCTTCGTGGAAGATTATCTTGTGACATTCCAACACCTGCCCTACCATATTCGCCATCTCTCCCAGGTGATATTGTTGGGTACATAAGCTTCGCTCAACACCTTCATTAAAGCGTTCTTATGCACCTCTGAATTTTGCAACAGTGACAGGATGGATATCTGAGCTAGGGTTTTGTTCAAATGATATATACTCCCTTGCTTGTACTTTCCTCCAAAGGTCATCTCGTCCTATTTCAATGACAGGATACTTGATAGCAGCATCCTTACTTGGCCCTCCCAAGTGTTCAAGTGTATAGATTCTCCCTGTCCTGGTCATTACTTGCGCAACATTGGATTCCTCCATCTTCGCCTTCCCTTTTAACCTAGCTTCGGCAACATAATCCTAAGGTATTGCTTTTGAGTAGAAAGGAGGTGTGGTTGATACTGTCACGGCGAAAGGTGTGTCCACTTCCACTTAAAATGGTACAGGGGTGGCCGCAGGCGGAGCTACCTCAATATCAAATGGAACTAATGTAGTTATCTCAAATTCAATCGGTGACTGAGTCTGTACTATAATAGGAGTAAGTGTGACTGCAAGCTTAAAGTCATCGTCTTCTCGAATAAGCCCAATTGAACCCTCAGGATCCCATTCCTCATCTATTTCTATCACATGTATCCCGCCACCCCTATGATTAGGGATGGGGTTGTTGCGGACATCGGGTGCAACTTCTATTGCCTATATAACCTTGTTGACAATCACCGTCTGGATTCAAACAAGATAGTTTCCTACAAATACATCCAATAGTTATGTGTGATCATGAGACGGCCATAATAATAGCCTAAAAATTACCCTCATGATTAGCATATACAAATATAGAGATGGAGAGTATATAAACACATAGATTCTTTCACCTTAGTTAAGTGATATGGACTTATCAAACTTTCATGCATATCTTAGTTAAGATTATCCTATAATGAGCTCGATCATAATACAAATAAGATGCAGGGAATGGCATGTAGAAGTGAAGATCACAACAGAATCATCAGTGAAGGGAAAACATGAAGTTGAGATAAGCATGATTGGTTTAATAATACTAATAACTAAACAAAGTAAAAGACTATAGTAGTAACTCAGAAAACAATTTGACATGTACATGCAGAGACACTTTAAGTTGAGGATCAAGGGTAAAATGGAGGGGGATATATGTCATCTTAGTTATAATTATCAGGTATTAAACTCAACTTCGCAAAAATATCACAAGTTATGTCTCTCTCGATTACATGAACTAATGAATATATATGAAACTATTAAAACATCCAAAATGATTCAATACATAAAAACTAGAGTTATAATCCACAAACAAGTATCAATACACCAAATCCATCAAAACCTAAAGAGAACTACTCCATAGACATGGAGTAATTCATCATAATTAATTTTAAAGTAAAGAAAAATATAAAACAATACAAACCTTGTCTTGAGTTGGCATTGAATTATGGATTCCTTGTTCTCTTGCTTCTTCAAATTCTCCTTAGCCTCCATAGGGCTTAGATATGTCAAAAGTCCTCAAAATAGTATTTTTCCATGTATATATACCAAGGTAGGGCCCAAACAAATACACCTTCTCCTACGCGAAAAAGGACACTTTTACTAGACAGGATGTGCGCGTCCGTGCACCTGAAAGTGTGCCTGCGCGCTTGGTCGTGCACTTTTCACACTGTTCTGCCCCATATGCGAGGTCAGTGCACAGTCGTGCACTTGTCGCACACTTTTCACCCTGTTATGTTGGGAATGTGAAACACTGTAAAACATGAAAGTTGTAGCCTTTTTAATTAGATTTCCAACAATATATTGTGCAACCCTAAAAGAGTTTGAGTGAAAAGTTGTGTGCATTTTACCGGACACTGCACAGTATGCCTACTCGATTATTTGTTCGTTCTAAACTCTCATCTATTTATCACCAAACACGATCCTGGCTTAATTCCTTTGTCTTTTACTCAAACTTCAAAGGTCCAAATCACTTGAATTCATTCCATAACATCTACATAGTTCGAAATCACTCCTACAAGGCATAAAACACATAGTTAGTGTAAATCACTAGAGATTAAAGCTCAAACTCAACTAAAGTACAGTAAATTGGAATATAATAATTGACTAAAACATGACATTATAGCCTAACATCACAAAAGTTTCATGGTAAGCCCTCAAATGAGCGTGGAGGTCGCTTTTTCCCTAGAAAATGTCAAACTTTTGAGTCTTATAACCCGAGGGCATGTTAGCATACAGAGGTATACATAGGTCCTCCTAATCACTCCCTCGAGCAACCTGGAGATTCTTTATCTCTTTCCTCGATACTCGCAACTATTCTGACACTGACTCCTCTTCATTGTAGTTTTGTTCTTTCTTCATCTTAGCATATTGATCTATCTCATATGGCACTTTGACTGTGATGGGGGCGGTAAAGGTGTGCTCGAAAATGGCATAAATAGGTGGAATATATTGCTCATCTATGGCAGTGTGTGTCGTAGATATAGGTTGTGTGTGGTTGTTAGATAAATTGATGTTGTCACTAGAAGGGGTATAAACAAAATTGGTGGTGGCTGGTGGATTTTGTTGTGCTTGGACATAGGTTGGGACATAGGGTATGTGTATAAGAGGGTTTTCTAGATTTGCGGGGGTTATTGTTGGTATAACTGGAGTTGCGCGATTTATAGTAATAGTAGTTAGGGTATTGGTTGTTTGTCGGGTTGATAAAGGGAAATGATTAGGAATTGAATGTTGGGAAGGGAAGTGGAGTAGTTATGGAAGCGTTGTCACAGCCAAGTGTTCTAGCTCCCGTATCTGCTGCACTTCTTCTCCCAGTGACTCCATTTCCTGCTACATTTTAGAGACATGTTCATCGTTCCGGGTGTCGTCCTTTCCCTATGATCCCCCTAGGTTTTTGGATACTCCTACAGTGTTTCCATCTGGGTTGTCGATTGCAAACTTCATTCCCTTGGACCTCAGATTGTATGGTGGCTCAGCCAGTATTACGTATCAACACAACCCAACCTATGTTTTTGGAAATAAATTAAGCAATAAAGCGAGAAAAAAGAAGAAAATTACAAGTTAGTTTCACGGATTATAAAAATGGCAACAATAATTAAATGTCTAAATGGGATTCTAAAAATACGTGATCTATTCTCGAACTAGTTGTTTAGAGCAGTTGATGCTTAAGAATATAAAGTTTAATGATGAAATGCAAGCTAAGGACGAGGTGATAACCAAACCTAAAGGCTTATTGTCCAGGCATGTTTTACTGAGGAGATACGGGCTAAAACGGGGAGTTGAACAAACCGAGAGAACCTGCTGTCTGGGTGCAAGACTGGTCGATGGTGGACTTCAGGGTCGATGTATGGGTCGAGCTCGAGCTATCGGGGATAGTCGAGAATGGGGTAATAGTTAGATTATGATCAAACAAAGATTCTATATGGCCAAGACCAAGCGATAAATAAAGAACAAGTAAGAAGGCAGCAAATGCTGAATGGCCTCGAGCCAGTGAGAGAAATCGAGTTAGAGAGAAGAAAGAGAGAGAGATATTATTGCACTTGAGTAGAATAGTTGGAGCAACATCAGCCCTTTACAAGGTAGCGCGAGTTCCCTTTATATAGGAGGGGAACTTGGCTATAGTACAACATGCGTTAATTGTTAATTATGGAGATAGGACGACTAGATGCGACGCTTCGGCATATCTGCGTGCCTTGGGAGCCTCCCCTTCTATACCAGCCTCGACCTCCGTCTTCTCCGAGTTAGGCTTCAACGAGCCTTGAGGGAGGGGACTCAGTCGTGGCTCCACATCCTCGGGGTCTCGAGGTATCCCTTCCAAATGACATAATAGCAAGAAAATAAGTCTTCTGATTTTTGCCGCATACAGATGATCTCCACGTTTCCCAGAACAAAGCGAAGGGAGATGATTCTAATACTTGACTCCTTGAGCTTCCTACAATGACATCACATCAGTTATGTAACCTGTGATGCGAGCTTTTGTGGAAACCGGTCTATCCACGGGCTTGTGTATTTTGTCTTCATTCAATGCACTATCGATTCCTGTTCTCCAATATGAATGTACCGCCATCAATTTAATTTTTCAAGAATGCAATAATTGCGTCTGCCTGTCAATATTCTGAATCCTTGATGACCGTGTCGTAACCCCCTATAAGTGGGGGTGCTTTGGCATTGTTTTTCCTATCCTCATTCCTTCGTTGGTTTTTGTGCCCATTCCTTCTTATCATCTTCTTCTATCCTTGAACATTATGCTTGGGGATCATGGCCTCAAGGCCATTTAGTGGAGCTCCCTTAGATTGTGTTATGGTCATTTGTCGGGGCTTCACTTTATCGAGCACAATCATGTTGTCCTATTGCTGTTGTGGTCGTTGACATGATTGCCGTAGATGTTGCTATTGGCCCAAGATGGTGACGGACAGGGAGTTAGTTTTCCCCTTATGTAGACAACCGTTCGGACTATGCACCGCTGCTCACTCTCCTACCGGGGCCTGGTGTGGCACTTCATCCCTTGGGTTTTTCCTTTCCCAAGGGATAAAATGGTTCTACCGACCGTCGAGGTTAGGGCCCGCCGAATCTTCAACCTTTGTCTATGGCAGGCCATGTCTATTTTCTCTACCTCCTTTGCATCCCCTCCTTTTCCTCTTCTTCATCTTCTCCAGTGGGAATCCCCAAGGGGATTGAGCTTGAAACCTAAAGGAGGTGGCCGTCGAAGGAATCGCCATCGACGATGCGTGCTCGAGGGGGCGGTGCTTAAGGATGCTGATACCAGAGTGGGTTCTCGAGGATGGACCGTGCTCTCAGGTTTCATCATATGTACATCCTTTCATTCCTCCATTCTAGGTGTAGAGAACCTCTGTAGTCTTATGTAGTTGTATATAAGGACCCCTGGTGGGATGTTGTACATGGATATTTATGAATATGAATACACTTCATTGACTTCTGCTTTCGATTCCTGCCTCATAGTTGCATGCTCTCGTGCCCTTCAAGGCATTTTGAATGTCTTCCTTTATTATCGACCGTTGATATCTAACTCGGATGCAAGTGTTCTTTCTGATCCTCTACTGATCAACATGGCTTCTTTCCGATCCCATCGTCGTACCTCAGACCAAGTCTGAATTGATCTTATAGGCTCAGGCCGTCGGGACCTCCGAGTTGCATGGAGATAATATGCCGAGTTTTGCAGCTTTCGAGAATGTTATCCTGAATGAAGGTCTGCTTTGGGTACCTGGGGGTCCCTTTGATCATGATGCAGATAGCTTTTTAAAGCGTATAGGATATACTTCTGTTTAGGAGTTGCCTACACTCAGGCGCTGCCTCGAGCCTTTGTGATCGGAGCTTCGCGTGCTTATTTCCCTTTTTATAAAAAGGAAACGATGAGACCGAGTACTGTCTTGAATCGAGTGATGGCGTTGAAAGCTTTCCGAAGACCTACTTCTTTTTTGGCGGAGGTCTTTGAGGTCAGACAATACAGTTGACTCCTTGAGGCCTGGCTTCTTGTTGATGGATGCCCCTGGGGTCGGGTATCACCCCATCGATCTATATCGAGGCTGTTTCCAGAGCTCACTCCGGATAGGCGAGTCGTCACTGCTTCTCACATATATCTAGGGCGGCTTCAACTTCTTTGAAAGACCTCACTATTTTAGATAGCTGCCCTTCCGATTTGGCATAGGGTTCTTCATTTCTTTAGGTGCAAAAAGGCATTGGCGCACGTCCTTGCTCTGGTTTGTCAATTTTACCATAGTCATGGCGACTATTTCGGGGCCGGCCCGACAGGGAGTGGGGAGTGCTGCCCCTGGTGCTCAAGATCCGCAGGAGTTCGCTCTAAAGATCGTGTCTTTGATAAGAGAGGAACATTGGGAGATGGTGTGGAGATACTGCGGATGGAGCGAGGAGATTACGCTGCAGGTGTTTTCCCCAAATGAGAGCATTACAAAATCCGCTGATGGATTCTTGAGCATATACCTATATCCATTAGGATTTAGCCCCCTTGACAGGGTTGTGCTTGATTTTTTCTTGAAGCATCGGGTTACTTTGGCGCATATACATCCATTATTTTGGCGAGTGGTATGGATGATGAGGTTTTTTGCAGAGAGGGCTACGCGTGAATTCATGCTTAGCCACCTCGTCAAGCTATACCTTTTAACCCTGAGGTGCCGTTTGTCCACGACTTTGGTTGTCGATGACAAAGAAGATGGGGATCGAGAGTGGGCCAGTTGGTTCATCCGGGTTCGGATGGCCGACATTATCAATGTGGAGCTTTTGCCATTTCCTGAATGATGGAATTATGCACGTGAGTGGAGCGTTTGGTTCCTTTTCAGATTTTGCTTGTAGCAAAAATTAGTTGAGTAATCATGTTCTTCCCCTTTTGCAGCAACTTCATGGATGCCAGGCAAAGTTTCTTACCTGCCCGGCTAGGTCTGGAGGCTGGTGACCTATTCGACTTGCGATGAGTGTAGGTGGTGAGCTATATTCCGCATCAAATGGGGAGCAAAATACCAAGGTATGCCCGTATATTGCCCTTGCCTTGGCCTTCGTATATTTGAGATAACATTTCCCCCTTTCTTTTTCACTGTCTTTGCCGTTTGCAGGTATCGGGTGGTTTTTGGGAAGATGCGGTGCACTTTCAAAGGGGGGAATGAGGTATCGGCCTCCGAGACAAGGGACGATGGCGATAAATGGGATTGGTACCCACAGTGCAATGGAGCTTTTAGTGGCGCTGAATGGGCCCGTGCCTTTGAGAAGAGGGCATCGTCTGAGCCTGTTGTTCCCGGAGTGTCTGATTCCCGGATGGCGGTTCCTTTGAGTGAATATGCTTTGCCTGAGGTTGGTTCTCTTGGGGACAAAGAGGCAAGATCAACAGGAGTGTGCTCCGACTTCGAGGAAGTCCGTCGACTTCTCTTCATGGTGAGCTAAGGCGCAGCTTTCCTATATTCCGCATCCTCCTCTCTTTATTGATTTTTCCTTTTGTAGGCCTGTGATAGGCTTAGATCTGAGCTATTCCACTAAGGAGCCAGGCTTCGGATAATTTTGGATGAGGGTGAGTCCCTTAGGCTCCTTAGCAAGGAGAAAGAGGTTAAGCTGCTGCATCGGCGATATGAGGTGTACCGGAGCTTGAATTACGAGAGCTATTTGATGGAACAGGTAACCTTTTATGGCACGTGCTTCACTATTTTTTGTCCTCAAGGTTAACTCACTTTTGCTATATCAGTTACAGAAAAAGACAGAGGCCTTGGAGTACCTCAAGGGCGACACCGACCACGTCCGGAATGTTTGTGGTGAGCTATAGAGCTCAGGTGCAAGCCCAAGCTTTAGAGGAGAGAGGCGCTTTGGCCAAGGTTCCTGTCTTCGAGGACCAACTCTGCTTGTCTTGTGACAACACCAATGTTCAAGCGGATATGATCGAGAAATGCGAATCTGATCTATCGAAGATCGGGGCTGAGATAATCTATGCTCGGGCTGAAGAGGCATTAAGCAGAACCAAGGGTGATCAGGAGATGGCAATTTGTATAAAGGATGTTGCTGATGCCTGGGCCGAGCTGAAGCGGGCCCTCGACCGGGAGAATAAGATCGAGTAATATGTTCGTTGCATTTCCCAAAGAGAGATACTCAAGGAGATCAACGCAAGGGGCTTCGTTCTCTCGAAGGAATTGGCTCGAGCAAGGGCTGACGAGCGTGACGCTCGGTCACTTCTTGCTGATGTTGCGGAGAGAGAATCCGGAAGGCTATAGCCTTTTGGAGCAGAGTGTAGATTTTGCTGTTTTTCCGCATTGTATTTGATACTTGTAGAGCATGTTTGTAGATAGAGAGTGCGCCTTTTTTGCATATGTAAGATAAGCGGAAACTTGAAGCTTTATTTATTCTCCATCTCTTTCTGTATTGCTTTTAACCAGGCAGGCTGGCTTCCATGTTTGGTGGGAGCTCTGTAGGTCCGGAACTAACAAGGCAGGCCTGGGGGCTTTTAAGTACGACCTTTGACGTGAGCAGGCATTGGGGCCTCTGTGCTTTTCCCAGCTATTTAGGCTTAGTCTCCGAGTCAGGCCTTGACTCGAGCTTGCCTGACCTTTGGTCTTCTGTGCCCGTGCGGGCGGATGGTGATTGTTCTCATTTCTTCTCTTGGGCATTTGCTGTTTCAACTATTTTGGGTCCAGTCTTTCGCGTTGCGATTCCAGCTTTAATTGACCTTTAAAGTTCATTAGATTTTCAGACCGCGATAGTGCCTCTTACGCTGTTTTAGTCGTTGAGACCTTTTAATATATGGCCCGGAGGCTTGTATAGTTAACTATTTTGGATCTGGTCGGGTTACGAATCGAGCTCATTTTAGTCACCAAGTTGTCAATTTTCAAGCTAGCGATAATGGCTATTTCGTTGTTTTGCCCATGGGCTTTGTTTTCCGCTCGTTAAGGTCTTTTGAAATAATTTTGCCTGACCCGTCATCAGTTCTGCAAGAACCTTAATTTCAAGTCGTTATCAGCGATGTTTGAGCACCCCGGAAAGTTTTTAGCTCGTAGGTCGAGTAGATTGATGCATTGTGACTTGGAGCTGACGTGGCGTAGCTCGTTTTTGCCTATTGAGGGAAGCCTATTTTAACTGGTTCTTTCTAAAGTATATTCGATGTAGTGGCCTGCGATTTTGTTTAGCGACGATCGGGCATCCCCGAGTCGCATTCGTTTGGCCAGAGCCATTTTTTATCCCGAGTGATAGTTTAGGCTTCTACGCCGAGGGTATGCCCTTTCGGGATTCTTACAAATGCGACGTATAGCCTAAACTTCGGGATTTTCATGCATGTTGAGGTCTTACAATTTGTCGTGCCTGTTGGGGTCTTACAGTTTGTCATACCTGTTGAGGTGTTATAGTTTGTCATGCTTGTTGAGGTCTTACAGTTTGTTATGCCTATTGAGGTCTTACAGTTTTTGTTGTAATGTAGAATAGATCTGGTTGCGCCGAGTCTACCCGCTAGGGGTCTTACAATTTCGGGTTTTCCAGTGCATGGCGATTAATGATAGACTCAGAGTCAACGTGTTTGTTTAAGCTCAAAGGCCACTTTTTTTGAGCTTGAAGTTGCCTTGCAGGGGCTTTATGAGCCCAGAGTTCCGACCCTGGGGTCGTGCGGGTGCCAAATTGTTGACGTTATGTCTCCGAGTATTTTGGGATGCATTGCGTGGAGGGGTCCCAGCCGGGAGTATATTGCGATTTCTTTGTCTAGAGGGAGAGGATTACCAATGCGTAAGTGTGAGGGCAAGGCAAAGTCTCAGTGCCCTTTTTGCTGGATGTAAGGGCATCCTCCAGGACGTATCCCAGAGTCGTCATTTCCTAGTAACGAGCGTTTTTACTTTCCATTTTTATGAGTCCTTGGAGGGTGTTGCCGTTTCTCTACTATCGTGGAAATACCTCATGGATTATTTGCTTCGTTCTACCTGGTTGCCTTCCTCTTTTGGGGCTGAATTCGAGCCTGATCGCTCGATAGTGCTAGGCAGCGATTTTTATTGAGTAGTACGGCTGTTCTCCTCCTGAGCTTGTGACCATTTTCGACCCCGTGGCCGCGCGCGCTCTGTGGTTCCCGCTCCAGGTTGCGGTTCCTTTGAAGGGGTCTTGGTCGTATAGGCCTGAGTCGTTCAGTGTCCCTGGTTTCGCTTATGGTGATCACGATGATTGGTATAGCAATGCGGAAATCATACTCTACCGGGTGGGATCACCCTGCCGGCCATGCCTCGTCAAATCTAGTTCTACTAAAGATTCCTCGAGGATGTTGCCCTCGAGCTATTTCCGGATCATTGTGAGGTAGGTTGCATCTAGTGGCGTTCCTCTTATCCGCTGTGCATGGGTGGTACCTACATCCATTTGGCATTAGTCTCTTTGCTGGGAGCCTTTTTGGGTACACCAAGCCCGATGAGACTTCCGGATCATCATCCACAGCCCTTATTTGTGGATGGTGCCGGGTACAAGCACCCGACCAGATCTCGGTTGGGTATCTGATCAAGCTTCATTTGAAATGCCCAAAAGTTGTCGAGCATAGTTTGTTTAGGCTTCGGGCGAAGGCCTGTGTTGCCCAGTTAGCTAAAACCGGGGGCGATCTCATTCGTTCTATTAGTTAACGAGGCGTGACTTCCTGTTGTATTTCATTCTCTCTTATGTCGGCCTTGTGTTGAGCTCTCCCGTTGCTGCTTTGATGGCATCGGCGTGTGCACCTGCGGAGGAATTTGCTGGTACGATAAGCGAGTTTGTGAGATCAGGCGTTAGGCTATGGTGCCACATCATGGTTCCTTTTGAGAGTGTTTCCCTGAACTTCTTCAACGAGACGAGCTCGAACTCATCATTTTGAAGGTTGCTGCCTTTTCCTGCGCACATGTAAGCGGTGGTGTGCTCCTCGGGATCCGAGGTCCTGTCGTACTTAGGGAGTTCCGGCGTTCCAAATTTCCGCGAAACGAGTCCCGAAATCGCTTCCTCAGGGGACAACTATTGTATAAAATTCCACAAACCTGACTCGATCTTCTTTGAGAGATCCCCAGGCATCTTCGCTATGGCAGGGTCGGTTATCGATCAGTTGTTGCTCAATCTCTCGTGTATTCATTCGACGTGGGGAGCTGTTTCTGGGGGTACTGTGCTAGGAGTCTCCGGGTGGCCCTGCAGCTGAGCGATAGCCAACTGCTGTGCCTGTATCATTTTAAAAATATCGTGAAGACTCACTTCCCGTGCTTCTTGAGCCGGAGTTTTTTTGGGCTTCATGTCGGTCGATATGCTGTATTCTCCCATCGGTGTGTGAGGCTTCGTCGACCTGTTGCACGCCTCGCGAACCCACGTCCACTGGAATCGGCCCAGATGCGTTATAGAGATTCTGCGGCATTGCGCCAACCACTGGAACGGACATACCATTTCTGCCGTGATTTTTGAGGCTATTGTTCTCGACTCTGCTTAACAATCCAGACATTTTGACCAGAAATCAAATGATCTTGGACCAGAAAACATGTGAAAGATAATGTGCGTTTGTGCAATGAAACTAGCAAGAAAATAATCACTATTATTTTCATCCCCACAGTGGGCGCCAAACTGTTTACCGTGAAAATGGTAACAACAATTAAATTTGTAAATGTGATTCTAAAAATACGTGATCTATTCTCGAGCTAGTTGTTTAGAGCAGTTGATGCTTAAAAATATGAAGTTTAACGATGAACTGCAAGCTAAGGATGGGGTGATAACCAAACCTAAAGGCTTACTGTCCGGGCATGTTTTACTGAGGTAATACTGGCTAAAATGGGCAATTGAACGAACAGAGAGAACCTGCTTTCCGAGTGCAAGACTGGTCGATGGGGTACTTCGGGGTCGATGTATAGGTCGAGCTCGAGCTATCGGGGATAGTCGAGAATGGGGTAATAGTTAGATTATGATCAAACAAAGCTTTTATATGGCCAAGACCAAGCGATAAATAAAGAACAAGTAAGAAGGCAACAAATGTTGAATGGCCTCGAGCCAGTGAGAGCAAGCGAGTTAGAGAGAAGAAAGAGAGAGAGATATTATTGCACATGAGTAGAATAGTTGGAGCAACATCATCCCTTTACAAGGTAATGCAAGTTCCCTTTATATAGGAGGGGAACTTGGATATAGTACAATACGCGTTAATTGTTAAGTACGGAGATGGGACAGCTAGATGCGACGCTTCGACATAGGCCCTAGATAGGCCGGCTTTGTCAAACTTAGCTGCGTGCCTTGGGAGCCTCTCCTTCTGTACCACTCTCGACCTCCGTCTTCTCCGAGTCAGGCTTCGACGAGCCTCGAGGGAGAGGACTCAGCTGTGGCTCCACATCCTCGTGGTCTCGAGGCATCCCTTCGAAATGACTTAATAGCAAGAAAATAAGTCTTCTGATTTTCGCCTCATACACTATCTTTGCCAGTGGTAGGCCTATATTGCAATCATTTGACAAACAATAAGATTTTAACACATTTAGATTCAGAGTAAACTTTAATTTTCATTGATAGGCTTGTGGGTTACAATAAGATGGGAACAGTGGTTTCAACATTGTTCTCAAAGTTCATAAAATATTACATGGACTCATAGGTTCTCCCTTAGGGAAATGAAAAAGGTACAAGAGAAGGGAAATCAACCAACCACTAAATAATTGTCCCTAGAGTCACCTTCCAAGATTTCATTTTCTGGCTCCTCCTCAGGGCGCTCTTTAACTTCCTCCTCCTCATCGTCATTATCTTACTCTAGTTCTTACTCGAGATCTTCCTCTGGATCAATTTCTAACACAGTCTTTATGTATGTGATCAATTGGTCATCATCATCCAGTGATTGCAATATGTGGTCGAACAATCTAGGAACTGCTTATCTGTGCATAGCAGTGGTGACGAGATAGTGGGGCAAGATCTTATGATATATCTACGTTGTTGTTGCCGAATCCTCCACTCCGGTCTATCCCTCTCTACAAGGCTTGGGCCAACTCATCCTCCTTATTTATAAACACAAAGTACTTAGGCATGCACCAAGGATTTTGTCCCATTGCCATTGTGATCAAGTAGTTCCATTCATCTTGGAGCCTGGATAAGAATTTCTCTGTCATAATCATCTTCATACAAAGTTGTCCTTGATTAGAGAGGCACAACATCAAATCAATCAAAATTATCTTACAACCCTCAGAGGTTCTTACAACTCAATTCCTTCCAATCATACTAGCTTGATATAGTACTGTCCCAGGCTCAAGATTTCTCTGCCACTCAACCATTCCAATTTATTAATTCTGCACTAAAATAGGTCAGCATTTCTCGCCACTCCTTTTGACTATGCGGTGTAACCCAGTACCTCATAATTTCATTATGGCTCTTGATAAAGTTACCGATGTCAACAATATAGTCAACGGTTGCCTCCCTCTAAAAGAAGTGTTATGCGACCCATATCTAGAGCAGCATGTTGTAGCCGCTGAAGAAATCATATTCTCTTGAGCATGCTAACAATGCTCGAAATGTCACTGCCAGTATCAAAGGAACGAGGGTGACTTGCAGATTCTCCCAAAAAGATTCCAAGATCGAGGGAAATAAGTTGATATTGATTTGTCCCTTCCATTGTGGGAAAACTAGAAATCCCAACAAAGCGAGAAATAAAGTTAAGTGGCAGAGAATCTCCTATGCTGCTTGATCACACGGAATTCTTCAAGATGCCATTCATAGCTCTCCTATTGCCCGAATTTGTCAAATAGTTGATCCAAACTTACCCGTCCATCTTTAGCGTTTCTCTATGTTCATGTTTCTTGTTAGACCTAATGCATGGAGGAACTTGTGGTCATGCATGATGACCGACAATAATTGTTTTCGTCTAGCAAATGGTAATTCCATGAATCTAGTAATCACTTCCAGTGTTTGTGTCAATTCACAATCGACAAACTTGAAGACCAGCTTAGCTTGGTCCTATAATTCTATCAGTAGTCTAGTAAGGACTTTGTTGGCTCAGATATTCTTCAAGGAGGTCTATGCTCCCGGATACATTCTGGAATCGTTTCCGTGCTCCCGACGAATATTCCTCCACAATTGCATCAGCTTGTGTGGTACACCCATGACCATGTTAATCCAGGGGACATTTTGGTTGATTTCAATAAAAAAGTGGTGAAAGTTTTGGTAAGTGTTTCATCCGGATCTTTAGCGTGTTATCTGGATTGGTTTGTCGTTCCACAAAAGGCATGACGTTAGGAGCATGGCCCATTGACATTAAGGTGGCTTTCCTATTCACAAGTCAATACTAAGGACTCACTAACCTAAGGTTTATGCAATATGACCTATATTTGCTAGAGTAGAGCATTTTCTAATTTTTGAGTGGGACTGAATAACTGCGAGACGTTATGTCAGTTGACCTAACAAAATCGTTCTCTGAAACTAGAGAGTTTTGAAAGAATGTTCGGAGGGATGTAAAAGACAACCCTCGCGTGTCATTTGTGTGTGATTATGTATGGCAAAGACTACATAGGAAAAATATGATGATAGTGTATAAAGCAGTAACAAATAATTGTGATAAAATAGTAATGAACATGTAAGCATGTTCAGCATGTTGAAAATCATAAGCAAGTAAACATGTATTTTCAAGTTAATTAAAGCATAGTATAACAAGCATCCCCAAAGTTTATGTCTAGCCTAAATCTGCTTAGGTCAGAACCTAAGTGTGAAAATTCCCAATCGCCATGTTGTTGCACCCATTTTGCATTAGTCAACATATAATACAACTAATGGTTCATTTGAAGTTGATCAAACAAAGTCGCCACCTAATACTTTAAGATATATTAGGATATCTATGGGTTTATAACACTATTACCCTAATAGTCTGCTAATTGATGGGTTTTGGGTAAGACTTCTAGGTATTGTAAGGGGGAGGTGTTAGCCACCCCTTAGAATCCACCTACGATAGCTCCTTAGGTTCAGGCTAATTTTGGGTAAAGAAAAGTCTATATTCTGCTTAGCCAGGTGCTCAAAAATCTAAAAATGTTCTAAGTCTAAAGTTTTCTATTTTATAAAAGGGAACATGTATGTACTTTGAAAAGAGGTTATAAGATTTTGTTTTTTATACTAAAAATCATGTTTCAAATATGTATGCCCATGAAGTTGAAAAGCTAGATATACCATAAAATCTTGTAAAAGAATTATTGTTTGAAAGAGAGTTAGGTGTGTATGTGTTAGAAAAGCAGTTATTAATATGAGATTTTCTAATGTAAATAATTATTTAAAATACACCTTAAGTGGGAGTACTTTACTTGAAAATTAACTATAAAGGAACCTTGCATTCTGAAATTTATTGAGGTCCACCCGTTTGTCAATGTCGACTATGTTTGTTTTTTGTTGCATGAAATCAGCTTTTGAATTATCTTTCGCGGTTCTAATTTTTCAAAGTGGCTTCGCGTGAAGAATATCATTTGTCAAGAAAACAAGCGATAAGATATTAAGAGTTTAAAGAGCAGAATTTTTGACTTTTGATTATATTTACCTACAGGATTTGAAATAAATGAGGGAAAGAAGTTATACGCTTTGCGATCTGGGCCTGGTAGGCCTAATAAGGCCCAATCACACTTGGGCTAAGCGACAGAGTCCCATGCACAATAGCAGAACAACTGGACTAGACTTTGGGCTTGAGTTCCCAATAGAACATAGTAGGCTCAAGTCCAAACATGCACAAAAGTAACAGAAAAGATCATTACTGTATATCAAATAAGATATAGATTAAGGCTAATAATAATAAAGGACTAAATAATGCAATGAAAAGAGTTTATTTTATGTTAATCCTATGAGGATTAATCGAAGTTAATGATTAAAGGCTTGGTACAAATTTTCATTGATGGATATGATTTCCCATTGAGCCCTTGGCGCTTCAGAGTTCACGAGTGTATCACGGACGCGAGCAATGCTTGTGTCAAGGAAGGGATCATAGCCACAACAAGTTTTTGTATCAAAATACCATTGATCACCGATTTCAAATCTTCGTCAAAGGCTTAAACACGGATAAATGAAACAACAGAGTAGCTCATACTACTAAGTTACAGACAATAGGTACAAGAACCTTGATGAGCATTTCAAAAGTTCAAACACACAAACAATTTGACAACTATAAATAAACAAGGCACTACAGTTTATCTTCAAAGCATAATAGTAACTAAGGGCATAATATTGAATAAAAGGATAAGAGTATGAGATACACAAGAAGGCATGAAACATAATCAAATAGATAAAGCAAGTTCAAACAGTAGACCGGTCGCTTTGAGCTATGGCACGTTGCTAAATGTTTTGAGGCCTTGAGCAGCTTCAATTTAGGTATTATGACTTGTACGTGTGGTTGAAATTTAATTTCGTGAAATTCAGAGTTTATTTGGAAATAAATTTTAATTTCGGAAGCTTTAAGTTGGAAGAATTAGAAAGTTTGACTGGGAGTGGACTTTTTGATATCAAGGTCGTATCTCAATTACGAAAGTTGGAATACGTCCGTAATTTCATTTAGGACTTATGTGCAAAATTTATGTCATTTCAGATTCATTTGATATGTTTTGACAAAATATATAGGATTTCGAAATTTGGAAATTTATAAGTTTGATTCGAGGCACGATTCACGGTTTTGGTGTTGTTTGACGTGGTTTGAGGCTTTGACTAAGTCCGTATCATGTTTTGGTATGTGTTGGTATGTTGGATGGGGTCTCGACGGCCTTGGGTGTGTTTCGAGGTAGTTTTAGACCAAGCTCAGCTATTGTTGCTGGTGCTGGTGTTGTTCTTCGCGAATGCGAAGGGATTGCCGCGTTCACGGAGAAGGAGTTGAGCTGGGGGACCCTTTTTTTCTACAAATTCGTGATAAGGCAGTCTTGTTCGCGAAGGGTTGGGAAGTTGTGCTCCCTGTTCGCGAAGGCATTGTCATGTTCATGTAGGAGGAGATGGCCTGGATGGGGAGATTGTCCTCTGCGTTCACGAAAGGGTATCTGTATCCACGTCCACGATGGGTAAGCTGGTAAGCTTCGCATTCACAGGCCCTATCTCGCGTTCGCATATAGGATTTGGAGGGCAAGAGCTTGTTGTTCTTCGCGAATGCGAGGGACTTTCCGCGTTCGGAAAAAAGGTCAGATTGGGAAATGTTGTTTTATAAACAAGAGTTTGGGCATTTTCATTTCATTTTCTCCATGGGAGTTGACCTTGTAGCAATTTTGGAGCACCATTTTAAATGACAATAAGAAGGTATGTGATTCCCACCTCTTTCAAGATAAATAGATGCCATTGCGACCTATAGTGGATTTTGGGTATTAGTTTCTACACATCTCTTCCATCGTGGCGGTATTGTGAGAGTTGGGACATGACTTATATGTATTACGAGGTGCATTGTGGGCGTCGAATTCGTGGAATTGCAGTTATTATTGTCAGAGGATGTTTTAATGGCCAAGCGACCTATGTGGTTTATGGTGCGATTTCAGCGGAGGAGCATGATCATGTTTGGGTACAATGTGTAGTGATTGTTACACTGTTCATATATAAGAATCAGGTATTGTAGAGAAATTCGAAGATTGGAATTTGGTTTTGAGGCTTATTAACTAAATAAAAAGGGAGAATCATCAGTCCGACTCAATCTAATATACTCAACTGAGTTGTGGCGGCACGGGAAGGTGCACGAGGTATTAGACAGTGATTTTGGGCAACTCCGGAGCAGTTCTTAGCACGCTCGAGGACGAAGATATCTCTAAGTGGGAGAGAATGTAATGACCCGGCCGGTTGTTTTGAGCTTTGGCATGTCGTTCGACGGTTTGTGTCCTTGAGTAGCTTTACTTAAGGTATTATGACTTGTACATGTGGTCGAAATTTAATTTCGGGAATTTGGAGTTGATTTGAAAGAAAATTTTAATTTCGGAAGCTTTAAGTTGGAAGAATTCACTAAGGTTTGAGTTTTGAGTAAACAACCTCGGAATCGGGATTTTTAGGTTAAAATAGGTTTGTATGATAATTTCCGACTTTGGCGTATGTGGGGATCGGATTTTGGACGACCTAGGAGCATTTCGATGCTCATTGTAGAAAGAAGGCATTTTGGATAAATTTCATAAGTTTGGGTTGAAGTAGATTTTGAAGTTATTAGTGTTCGATTGGGATTTCGAGCCTGGGAATAGCCTCGTATGGTGGTTTTGATCTTAGGAGCATCTCCGGACATTGATTTGGAAGTTCATACTTCATTTCGGCATTAATTGGCGAAGTTGGGAAGTTGGATGATTTTGGAAAGTTTGACCAGGAGTGGGCTTTTTGATATCGGGATTGGATCTCGATTCTGGAAGTTCAAATAGGCCCCTAATGTCATTTAGGACTTGTGCGTAAAATTTGAAATCATTCCAGATTGATTTGACATGTTTTGGTAGAAGATAAAGGGTTTGGAAATTTAGAGATTTATAAGTTTGATTCATGGCACGATTCATGGTTTTGATGTTGTTTGACGTGGTTTATGGCTTCAACTAAGTCCGTATCGTGTTGTGGGATGTGTTGGTATGTTTGGACGGGGTCTCGGGAGACTGGGGTGTGTTTCGGGGTGGTTTCGGACCAAGTTTGGCTGAGCTGCTATTACTGGTTTGCTATTGTTGGTATTGTTCTTTGCGAACACGAAGGTACTCCCGTGTTCGCGGAGAAGGAATCGAGCCGGGGACCCTTTTGTTCTAGGCATTCGCGATAAGGCAGTCGCATTCGTGAAGGGTTGGGAAGTTGAGCTTCGTGTTCGCGAAGGCATAGTCGCCTTCGCATCGTAGGAGCTGGCCTGGCAAGGGAGATTGGTCTATGCATTCACAAAAAGGCGTATGCATCTGCGATGGGTAAGTTGGTGAAGCATCGCATTCGCAGGACCTATCTCGCGTTCGCATAAAGGAACTGAAGGGCAAGAGCTAGTTGTTCATAGAAAACGCGATGGACTTGTCGTGTTCGCGAAAGAGGTCGGACTGGGCAGTGTGGTTTTATAAATGGGAGTTAGGACATTTTCATTTCATTTCCTCCATTGTAGCCGACTTTTGAGCGATTTTGGAGCACCATTTTCAGCGTCAATCAAAAGCTAAGTGATTCCCACCTATTTCAAGTAAAAATGAAAATTTGTAGAAATTTGGTATTTTGAAGAAAAACATAGAAATTGGTAGCTTTGGATTTTGACCACGAAATTGGATGTGAAATTAGGATAACTTATATATTTGAGTTTGTAGTGTTGTGGGTAAAGTTTATCTTCGAAATTATTCAGAATCCGGGTGCGTGGGCTCGAGGGTTGGCTTTAACGATTTTTCGAGCGGAGTTGGAAATTGTGATAATATGATTTATTATGAGTATTAGAGTATATATTTATGGATTTGCATATTGATTGACTAGTTGTGGAGCAACGGGCACTAGTTTGAGGTGTTAGAGTGGCGTTGGAGCCGGTTATAGAACTTCGGAGTGAGGTAAGTCTCTTGTCTAACCCTGTGAGGGGGAAACTTCTCTCTAGGTGATATTTATTATTATTTACAACTAGTTGTGGGTGTTACGTACATACGAGGTGATGAGAGACCATACATAGCTAAAGCATGTCTATGTCCGGGTATACTTAGGACCTTATCCTGTAACAATTGAATTATTTAAACTTTTTCTGCTGGATTAATTAAGTGAAGTTATAATTGAATTGATTTAGAAACAAAAATATTTGGCCAAACTTTATCACCTTGAGGTGTTGCTTAAGATATTCGATAAATATAAAGTGGTGTACTTACTATTGTGCTCATGTACTATATTGTAAACATGTATCTTGTGATTTGAAAAATTCCTTCCTTTCTTGTGGAGCGGGCCGAACGCCTCAGCATTATATAGATGCATCTATGGTTCGTGTTGCTCGACCCTCGGCAGTGTACACATTATTCTGGATTGGGCCAAAGGACCTTGGCAAAATCGTGAGTTATCGTTAGTAGTTCGAATATTCACAAGATAAACCTTCCACTGAAACCCGACACATTATTGTATTTCTTTTTTATTTGGTATTGATACTTGGCCTTTCTGAGATATTAAGGTAGAATGCAAGCTCGAGAAATTTATGCTTTACAAGAAGTAATTGGAACATTATGAAATTTTAGATTTACTCCACTATTGTTGTGCACTTCATATTTGTTATGAAATATAATATTATTTATTTATTTGGACCACTAGTAAGTGTCGATGTCGACCCCTCGTCACTACTCCTCCTGGGTTAGGCTAGATACTTACAGGGTACACGATGATTTACGTATTCATGCTGCACTTTTGCACTAAGTGTGCAGGATCTGATAGATCATTTGGTTATCACCTTAGAGTGTAGGTGCATCTATCGAGGAGATTTTACGTGAGCTGCAACTTTGGCTATGCATCTTGTCTTATGTACTATTTAGTTTATCTTGTCTTATTTATATTCTAGACAGATGTTGTTTTATTGTTGTACTCCTTAGAAAATGCCATGTACTTGTGACACCTGGTTTTGGGGGTTCTTACGGGTTGTTCGTTAATGTAATTGTGTATTTATTATTATTTTACCCCGAAAGTTCTATCTTATTGTATACGGATAAAATCAGAGAGTCCGATTTTACGATCATTATGACATTCCATAGCCTGTCTTCAAAAGTCCCGAGGCACAGCTCGAGGTTCGGCCCCGAGGGTTCCCTATGCTTGACCTCGGGGCAGTTCTGATTGGTGGCTATTATGGCTAAGTGGGAAATTCCCAAGGCGCGTGGTTAGGGCTAACCAGGTCTACAACAATAGTACAAGTCCGTACCATGACATTAAATGGCTATTGCAGCCGCATCTCTATGTAATAAATGTACCTTTACTATGTGAGGATTTACCCTCCTATATAAAGGGGACCCTTATCATTTTGTAAAACACATGATATTAAATACAAGAACAAGAACATTCTCTGTTGTCTAACTTATACACTCTCCATTGTCATTCCTTTGATTTATTGCTTGCATTTATTGTGTTTCATTATTTGTTCCTCATTTATTATTTATCGTTGATCATAAAAAACTATTATTGAGGCCTTTGGAACTGTTAGTCCTTTATCGATCAACCCCAGTCAAGCACTTTAGCTCGATCTCGAGGCCTAGCATAGGCCAGCTCGAGACCCCGATTTACGGCCATTAGGTTTGCATAGCATACTATCCTCAAGCTCTTATCTCATTTTCTTGGCTCACACTTTGAATCTATTGCCTAACAACTAGTATTGAAATAAATCATGTATTTTTAGAATCACAAAAATCAAATAATTGTAATTACAATTTTCAAGATAAACAGTTTGGCGCCACCGAGGGGCTAAAAACAATAGTGATTGTTTTGGTGTTGGTTAGCTGAAAATACAAGTTATTCTTCACTCTTTTTCTTGTCCAAGAATCTTTGATTTCAGGTCAAAATGTCTAACTCAACGAATGAACTTGAAAACAACGGTCTTGAGGACCATGGAGAAAATGGCGTAGCTGTTCTAGGCACCGGTGTACCACTACAAAACTCTGGGGACACACTAGAACTAATCCCCATGGATGTGGGCTCACGCAACGCCCAACACGTCGATATAAGTTCCCACACTAACGGGAGTCTATGCCAAGAAAACCAACCAAAAGCTTAGAAAACCCCAGCTCAGGAGGAATGAGGGATTAGCCTTCACGTTATTTTTGAGATGTTGCAGGCACAATAGCTGGCGATTGCTCAACTACAAAGCCACCAAAAAACTCCAAGCACAATACCACCGGAAACGGCTCCTCGAGTACCGAAAAGATCGAGCAACAACGGGTCAGCAGCCGACCCCGCTATTATGAATATGCTCGAGGACCTCACAAAGAGGATTGAATCAGGCGAAATGAAGATAGAAGATAATGACAAAAAGGTGGAGACCTACAATTCAAGGGTAGATAAGATCCCGGGTGCCCCCCCCCCGATTCTGAAGGGCGTAGATTCGAACAAATTCATACAAAAGCCATTCCCATCGAGTGCTACTCCAAATCCCATCACGAGGAAAATTATAATTCCCAATCTCCAGAAGTACAACGAAACATCGAACCCCAACGAGCATATCATTGCTTACACTTATGTTGTAAAGGGAAATGACCTGAAGGACGACGAGATTGAATCTGTCGTGTTAAAAAAATTCGGAGAAACACTTTAAAAAGGGGTCAAGATATGGTATCACAACCTATCCCCGAATTCGATAGACGCTTTTGCCATGCTGGTAGATTCTTTTATAAAGGCATATGCCGGTGCCATCAAAGTTGCTGCAAGGAAATATAACGTCTTCAATATCAAATAGAGAGAAAACGAGATGCTATGGGAGTCTGTATCTCGCTTCCAAATGGAGAAAATGAAATTACCGCCAGTCTCCGATGAATGGGCGGTACAGGACTTCACCCAAGGTTTGAACGAACGAACCTCGATAGCTTCGAAGTAACTAAAGTAGAACTTGGTTAAATATCCCGCCGTGACTTGGGCGGATGTCCACAACTAGTATCAATCAAAGATTAGGGTTGAAGATGACCAACTAGGAGCCCCATCGGGTTCAGTATATCATAGCAGGCTCCTAGCAAAGGAACCAAGGCCAAACAAGGAAAAGTACCAATCGTACACTCAAGATTGAATAAACGCCCCAAGGTGTAACATACCCCAAAATGACCAAAGGGAAGATCGAGGTCAGAATCCTTGGGGACTCGTGAGCAGAACCAGATTCGACAGATATGCAGGACCGATAGAGGCACCCCGATTATCTGATACAACTTTAGCATTGATATTTAGGACATCGTAACAGCCATGGGTAAAATCAAAGAACCAGGTGGCCAAAACCCATACTATCAGATCCGTCGCAAAGGAACCCTAACCTCGTGTGCGAATTTTACGGCACACACGGTCATAGGACCGAAGATTACAAACAGCTCCGAGAAGAAGTAGCCCGATTATTCAACTAAGGGCACTTTCGAGAGTTCCTCAGCGAGCGAGCCATAAATCAATTTCGGGAAAGAGAGGCGAACATGAAAAATTAAATAGAAGAGCCACAACATGTCATCCATATGATCGTTGGAGGAATCGACATCCCACATGAACCCATTGTCAAACGAAAAAAAATATCCATAAACAGGGAAAAGCAAACTCGAGTTTACATACCCGAAGATGCTCTCACATTTAGCGAAGTGGACATCGAGGCCCTGTCTCAGCCTCATAACGACGCATTGGTAATTTCTTTTATTGTGAATACATTTCAAATTAAACATATGCTTGTGGATCTAGGTGGCTCGGCAAACATTATCAGGTCTAGGGTGGTGGAGCAGCTTGAACTGCTTGACCAGATCGTGCCCGCCTATCGAGTCCTCAATGGATTCAACATGGCGAGCGATACAACAAACAGGAAGATCACCCTCCCGGTCAACGTGGCTGGCACAACTTAAAATATCAAGTTTCATGTCATCGAAGGAGACATGAGATACAATACCTTGCTCGGAAGGCCATGGATACACTACATGAGAGCAGCACCATCAACCCTTTACCAAATGGTGAAGTTTCCAACAAAGTACGTAATAAAATTGGTATACGGGGAGGAGCATGCAACCAGAGAAATGTTCGTGGTGCACGATGTGGCACCATCATCAATACCTTAAACATCGAAGGAGCCAAAGGATAAACAAGCAATGAAGTAGCAATCACAAGCTGCGTGCTCTACTGCACCCAAGTGAATGAGCAAAGGACCGTACTGCGTCCCCGAAGTAAGCAGTTGAAGCATATCGCAGCTTGAAACGACATTACTATTAAGGTATAACCATCTCCCTTTGAATTTACGTCTTACACTAACCTGTATGTAGATGCCCGGTTAGAAAAATTGACACACCTTCCAGCTTGAAGACCTAGGGTTTTAAAGCATGCATTGCACTGTTTTCCTTCGATTGGATTTTATCCCAAGAAGGGTTTTACCGGCAAGGTTTTTAACGAGGCAACATATATATGCTACCCAAGGAGAACTTAACAAGTATTCAAGGTTCCTCTTCAATCAACCTCGAATACTGGGGGGCATACCCCCCGGGAGATCACCTCCCTGGAGAAATAGATAAGCCAAAGAAGGTCTCGATAGAAAAATGATGTATCGGGCCAAACGGTCAAACGAACCGTGTCGGCATAGAATAATCGAACCTCGATGACAAAAATATGTATACTTGTACAAAGTAATCAAAGGAGTATCTTTTACCATCAAAATGCTTCTTGCTTCAAAGAAGTTCGCTATTACTACAAGAAACGGTCCAAGGGCCAGAAATTTCCCGAACAATCGGGAACTGACATCAAAAGCTCGAAGCTGTAAGACCTCCGGGACAAAAACTTCGAGCTCATAAGCCCTCGATGAGGAAATATCAAGTTTACAAACAACGACTCCAAAGCCGAAAGCTTTTCGATATCTCGGGGAGTGTCGCCGACTGTCACTCCATCAAGCTATTAAAAACTTGAGGCTATAAGACCCCAAGTGGGAAGCCTCGAGCCCGAAAGCCCTCAACGTGGCAACGCTAGAAATTTTAAGACTTTCATGAGGCAACCTCAAGCTCATAAGACCTCCATAAGGAAATACCAAATCTGTAAGACCTTAAGTAAGGCATGTTCAAAATTATAAAACCTCACAAAGGGCATAATCCTGATCTTAAAGTCAAGGCTATATATTCGAACTTGTCAGATACCTAAAAAGGCATACCCTCGATATAAAAGCCAAGGCTACCTCACTTGGGGACTATAAGGCTACGACCAAACACAGTGACTATGGTCATAAGGCTCCGACCAAACTAACGCTACCTGGGGATGCCTGACCGTCTCCACATAATAACAGGCCTTCAATTACTTTGAAAAGAACCGGTTAATCAGGCTACCCTTGGCATAAGTAAAAGAGCTATGATCATGTCAGCTCCAAATAATAAAAAGGCTTCGAGACAATTCAGCCACCGAGCATAACCTCCCGAGGTGCTCATTTATCATCACACAACTGCTCACAATCATGGGTCTTATCTAACCATCGAAGAGTCGGACGAACACAAAAACTCAAAAAGTATTTGACGATGGAAAAATAAAGCCTATATTAGAGGCCGTACTGACCCAATGCATAAGAGCCCAAACGCCAACCTATATTAGAGGTTGTACCGACCCAAAGCATAAGAGCCCAAACGCCAATCTATATTATTGGTCATACCGACCCAACACGTAAGAGCCCAAGTGCCAGCCCATATTAGAGGCCTTGCCGACCCAACGTGTAAGATCCTAAGAGCTAGCTTAAAATTCAAAAATGTAAGGGTCGATGAGCTCGAGTCGAAACCCGACTCGATGACTGAGCCCGAAAATATTAACTAAAAAGCGCCTAAGGGCAAACGCGTAAGAGCCTACGGGCTAGCCTAGCAAGCTTCAGGGCCGATTTGTAAACTTATGGGTTTTTACCTCGAAGGCCAATCCATCTAGCTAATCATTGACAAACGTCGAAATTCAAGACAAATAAAGGCATACACAAGCAAAGATAAATTCATGAAAGGAAAAAATCGAATGACTTCTTTTTATATGTTTATATGAAATGATATAAAGCTTCATTTACAAATGTTCTCTAAGAGCATTGTACACAGAATCAGAAAGAAAAAAGCCTTGTCTACTTTCCTCTAGGGGACTACGGCTCCATCGGCCTCTTCCTCGTTATCTTTGGCATCAGATATGAGAAACTTGGCATCGTATTCATCCGCCTTGGCCTGCTACATCTCTTCTGAGAAATCGAGGCCCCTGGCATGGATCTTCTCGAGGGTTTCGCTCTGGGATCTTCACCGGGCATATTGATTACTCCCGATCGGAAGCCTCTCTCAACTCAGATCGAGCATCATCAGTGTCTTTTAAATAGACGACCACTTTCTTATCAACCTTAGCTCGAATCTCTTCAGTTTCATTTTGGGCTTCTACGACCTTGGGCTTCATCATCAAAAGTTCATACTCGAGCCTTACAATCTTGCTCGTTTGGATCGAGTTGTTTTCAGGAGCATTCCAGAGTTGCACCTCGAGGGCATAAGCCTTAGCCAAAGCATTCTTCTAGGCCGCAACTTGGGCATCTATCTGAGCCCTAAGCTCATTGCACTCATACTTAGCCTAACCAACTTTGCCCCAAAGTCATTCCAGGTCCCCCGTTTTTCTCTGCAACTGAAGTATCAAAATATTAATCTTCTAGGGTAGAAGAAGAAATACGCATCCCCTTGAAATAAAGGTTACTGTTGTCTTGAGGCGGCCTTCATAGTTCATTCTTCGATTCATCTCATACCGAAGGTCTATCAACTCCTTTGCCCTTTTATTACAAAGAAGCCTAAGGGATTTCTCCCCTTCCAAGGCTTTCCGCAACCTGTCTTCACGGAGAAGCAACTCGGACTTGAGCTTGTCAAAGGCCTATTAAAAGAACCTCAATGAGAAAATGAAAATGCAAAACCGAAAAACCAACAAAGTCAACCAAAAATCACCACAGAACAGAGCCGTTGAGCCTTCTCAAAAGTTGAGCGTACCTCTACTGCCCAGGTCTCATCTACCCCGGTGAAACCGCTCTCGGTGGTGATATTATCGCTCATGATCCCGCTTGATTTAGGCGGCCCCTGGTCTCAAACATCCCTCGAAGTACCTTTGATAGGAGAAGAAGACGGCGGCAGAAAACCTGTATCACTCAAAGTACATTCGACGGGAGAAGAAGATAGAGAGAGAAAATCTTTATCCCTCGAAGTACCTTCGACGGGAAAAGAAGTGGATGGCAAATAAGGAACCATTTTTTTGACGCTAGAAGCCTCGGGTGGTGTAGGATTAGCTAATACATCTTCTTTGAGCAATCAAGCAGGGCTTTCCTTGCTATGAGCACCCTCGTCATTCGAGGATTCCTTCCATTTGTTATCATTCCTTGGCCCCAAATCCGACGATCCTTCCTCATCTCCGAGGGGGCAGAATCACATCTCTGAAAATTCTCTAATACCTTGGTGATGGAGTTAATACATATTAAAGAGAGTACCTTTCAAAGAAAAAAACCACATAGCACGTACCGTGGTGTTTTTCCTCCCATCTAACGTTGGACAAATCTCGCCATTTACGCTCGTCATAAGCCAAGCAAGCTGCCAGTTTCCGAGACCAATCTACCAGGTTGGGGACCTTGTTTGGCAGCCATGAGATTGCTGAAGAAAAGAAAAGGAAAATATTATGGAGTATGCCTCCAGCATGAACAAAAATAATAAAAACACAAGTGTACCACTTACGTGTAAAATTCCATTTCTCAGGGAATGGTAGAAACTATACGGGGATAATGTCAACAGTCGGCACTCGAAAAAACCGACTCATCCACCCTCGATCCCCGTCTTCTTCATTACTGGCAAGAAAGGGTCGGGTGGATCGACGACATAGAGTAATCAGACCTCGGTAATGCAAGGGAAGGTACAATCTAATAAGAGGCTGAGGGTGAACTCGAGCCTGATTTTATCTGTAAAGAACCTTATCATCAACACTATCCTCTAGAATGAAGGGTGGACCTGTGCCATGGTAACCCAATATCTTCGATAGAAGTCGAGGTAGCAGAAAAGCTAACGCAAGGAAGAAGAGCTCTATCAAAAAGATAGTTGCTCAAGGTAGCAGAATCCTAAAATAAGAAGAAAGCAAATACATATAAAGAGCAAGTGGAAACTGTTCGCCTATAGGGAAAGTAGTCATTCACTCGATTAATTAGCCCCCGAGCTACCCGAATTCGAGCCAGTTCTCGCTCGGGGACTATGTATAAAGCCCCCGGGTTATCTTTTTTTCTTCTCAAGTTCGAGCAAGCACTCAATCGATTATTTAGTCCCCGGGCTACCCGAGTTCAAACCAGTTCTCGCTCGCAGACTATTCATAAAGCCTTAGGGATATCTTCATTTTATGTTTAAAGCAAATTTTCGCTCAGTTGGAGGCCACCCGATTTCAAGCAAACTCTCACTCGGGACTATTTGTAAATGCCTAAGGGCTATCTTTATTTTCAGATGATCAAGAAAACTCTCACTCGAGGATTAGCAATGAAGCCTAAAAAAGCTAAGCTTTATTTCAAAGAAAATCGGGACCATGCTCTCACTCAGTTCGAGCTCAGAAGTCCCGGCGACCTAAGTTTCTATAAGATCGATCCACACTTAGTTCGAGGGATGACAAAGAATCTCAAGAAATATCATATTAACCAATCGAGAACTATAGAAATAGGAGTTTGGTTGAGGATGAATAGAAGGAAAGAGCTAAAGGATGTTGAAGAATGACTGGGTGAAATCTTGGTTTAAGTAATCTCCCATTTATAGAAAGGTGGTAACGTATCAGCAGGTGCAATCACCGCTTTTGGGAAAATGAACAGGTAGTGTATTCAATACTTCTGGGGAGTGTTGATACCCAATTTCTCCTTATCTATTTTCAATATGCAAAATAACTTCAAATAGCATATATATGCATATATAAGCATGTCCAAATATTTTATTATTTTTTCATAATTTTTTAAAGGTTTAAATTGGTTTATTGAATCCATAAAATCCCAATAGTTATTTCCAAAATTATTATCTTGATAATTCATTTATTGAATTTTTATATTTATACCAAAATATGGCTAATGTAATATTGAGACATTTTTACAATTTTATTTAGTATTTTTAAAGCTAAATTGCACATAATTGCAATATTGGCCCTTTTAAGGTTTAATTACGTTTTGTAAGCATAAAATTGGGCCCTATATTTTTAAATTGTTATTTATGTATTATAAATCATTTTAGCACTTTCAATTTATTTTTAGAAAGTATTTACTATTTTTTATAAATTAAAAAGAGGGAAATGGCTATTTAAATAGCAACCTATTTGTATTTCAATTACAGCCTAAATTAGACCCCAAATCCCCCACCCAATTTTGGTTTAAACCTAGCCCTAACCCTTCTAAAACCGACCCAAACTCGGATCCCCACCTACCCCTTTTAATCTAAGCCGTTGATCATTCAGATCAACGGCCACCATTCCACCTTACCATTTTAACCCCCAAACGACCCCCTAACCTAAATCATTTCTCACCAGTCTGCCGCCCTTGAATCCCCGCTCCTCTCAAACTCTCTCTGAAAACCTAAGGCTAACCCTAGCCGCTCCAACCCAAATCCACCCTAAACCCTTTTGATTCTCACCTAATCCATGGACTCCCATGGTTGTTTGAGAGGTGCACCGGTCTCCTATGTCTCTTGGTTGCTTGTTTTCATGATTTCATGGACAGATCTCAAAGATATCTAGTCCAGTCTTGCTCAAACTTCTATCCATGGCCTTCTTCCGGCCATCCATGGCCGCTCAAGTCAGATCCATGGCATTTCCGACTAGATCGGTAACTTTTCAAAGTCTTACTCATTTTTTTGGGTTCTCTGAAACCCTAACTTTAAACGCTTTTGATTTTTCTTTCACATCTGTCTTAGATCTATGTATATTATGAGCCTCTTAATCGTTTCCCATAAGGGTTTTCCGATTTTCCAAAACGATTTTTCATTTTTCACCGATTAGGGTTCTTCTTAACCTCTTTTAAAAGATCTCTTCTCTGATTTTTAGTGTTTCTTTATAATTCTACTATGTTCAAATGATCTGTTTATGCTTTTCTTCTACCTGATTCAGCATGTTGAAAACCCTAAATATCTTTTGTTTTATTCGGGGTCCTGAAACTATCTTTGTTTATTTTGTATACTTGTTCCGACTAAGTTCTTTTAGTTTAGATCCTTCTCTTTGTTTAACTTGAGTGATCCCGAGTTCCTACCTTTTTAACTCTGCTTTGTCAAAACCCTAGTTTCTTGAAATTTTCCTCGTTTGTTACAAAGAGTTTTTGAAAGATCTCCTTTACCTATTACTATGTGCTAGACTGTTTCCTTCATTTTTTGGTTCTATGTAACTACTTGACTTTGTTGACTATTGTGCTTCGAGTAGGTTTCTTTTACTACTGAATCCTAGCTTACTCCTGCTACTACTGTATGTTTGTGTTGCTTCTTTTGGCCATATGGTTGGCCTTGCGTGTCTGATACTCTTGTTCATTCTTCTCTATTTATATGGCAAAATGCAGAATCATGATTCTTTCTTGATTGATCTTGATTTACTCAAGTTACGACTTATTGCAAATATTTTCTTATAAACCCCTGGTTTCACTCGTTTTTATTCAAATTGTTTGATTCCTTTCCTTTGCTGTAAAGTTTTACCCCTGCTGAATCTTTTCCCCAATTAAGTATATTTTGTACTTAGACTCGATTATTTACCCTATCCATATATGGTCAGAAATCAATCTTTCTCAAATTGGTTTTCCTTCCTTAATTATTCTTGTCAGTATCCGTTTGAACAGTAATTCCTTGATTAAAGGAAAGTACTTGTATTAATTGATTCTTATTGTGATTATTTCCACGTTTGTGTTAAAAACATTACTTGTTACCTTATTTTTACTCGTTTTAAAAACTATAAATACTCTACCCTCTCTTCTTTAAACACACGAACAATTGAGTTAAAAAACACACACTTACACACTCAAAATTCACTCTTTCTTTACTACTACTTGTGCTACTGCTTTGTCTAGCCAGCTAAAAGCCAAGGCTAGACTATGAAATTCTACTTGCTTTACCTTTCTGCACATTGCTTTCTCTACTGGTATATCCTAGTAATTTTAAAGCTTCAACAACAACATGTTTCTTTAATTATTTCAGTTTCTCTCATTCTTGTCTACTTCTGCTTGTGGTTCTGCAGTCAAGTTACATTAGCAGTATGCTATAATGTCTCCCCTTCCCTTTAGATTAATGCACTCCCATATGTGTGTTTCAAGGCATACTCTGTAAGTCACTTATTGTGTACTTGCCATCCCAAGTCCCTATCCCTTCAATGTGCTTATATTCTTTCTGACTAGCCTGTGATTATGCCAGTATCAACTATTGTTGTGCATATCCAACTAGTCATAAGACCCTTGATGGGGTTATGTGTTTACAGTCAAATGTTTGTATGTCCCAAACCCTTTGACCCCCCTTGTATGACTACTGATGTTGTGTGTGATTCCATCTTGGGAGTTTGAGTTTTGTTTACTACTACAATTGCTTTCAATCACCTCTATCTTATTACTTTCAAAGTGGACTTGCCAATCCAATTTTTTTTTAAAAAAAAAAACTCTTTTTCAAACTATGTCAAGAACTCTCACTTACTCTTAGAATCTAGGTTTTGCCCCTTTTGTGTGAGCCTTGCCTTGGGACCCTTGAGCTCCCTCTATACTTGGAAACATAAGAGTTGGCCCTTTCACACTGCACTCATTCTGTTTGGTTATGCTAATCTTGTTGTGATCACTGCTCGGGATCCCTTGAGGTCCTTAAGGAACTCTGACGCACCTAGATATGAGAAGGGCTTTGGAGAAATAGTGGCTATTGAGGTGGTTCGTTACATAACTCAGAGAGGAAGTCAAGATCAAGCTTCATATGGTTGTAACTTCTTATTTTTGCATTTCTTTTGTAATTCATCATTTGGTCTGTAATAATTTGTAAACAATTATGGTGTTGGCTAGTGAAAAGGGAATGGCTAAGTATGCATGCTATAGCTACCAAAAGGGTAGAAAGCATGTTACTAGGTTTACGTTCCTACTTGCGCAATAGAAACCATGACTAGGACTCATTTCATGCATTAGAGATCATGCTCCTTAGGATTTACAATTACTGTTTTCAGCATGTCAATTTCCCTATCATATCACATAGAAAATCTTGCATTAAATGTGTTAATAACCAGTGTTTTTTGCAATCATGTTCCTACTGACATGCACACTTAGAGATTCTGTGTTAGCCTAAACAACACCAACAAGCATATTCTCTCTGCATATTCTTGAAGTCATGTTTTAAATGATGTAATATTTGTGCAAATAGAAATCCTGCTTAGGATTCTGCATATACATCATTCTGCATCTCTGTACATTAGATGCCATGTCTTTAGGACTTCATTTATATTCGATTAAACACGCTTAGGCTAACTATGAATGTGTAAAATAATTTTATTTAATTTTTACAACCAACTGGCAATAATTATATGTGCTAAATACCTAGAACAACATGTCTTAGGTAATAATAATCTCCAAACGTCTTAATGTTTCTAAATAACTATTGAATACTGCTTATGCCTAGGCAAGCCTTAGGTATTCACTTACATAAAAATTGGAACTTCCTCTATTTAATTCTAGACTGCTACAACCAGCAGGTAGGCCTGATTCAGACTTCTTTTTTGATTTACATAATGAATCTAGTTCTGACTTAAACACCTTGCTTTAGGATTCTAAACTCAGACCTTTATTGTGTATAAGTCGTGCTGTCTATGTGCACTACTTGCAGAGGTATAACTGAGCCATCTATTTGCTTATATGTTTCCCCTAATTGCAGTTTTATATATTTTGTATTTCGCCATAGCATTTTACCTTTAAACCTAAGGGTCAGCCTAGAACCTCCTTCTTATAGGAATAGGAGTCCTAAAATTTCTTCCGAGACTGATAGGAATGGGACGGGTAACAACATGCAATAGTGGTCGAGACCAACCCTTGCTTTAATTACCTTCACGGGGCGGGAAAGGGTAGATATGGATATGATGACCGGTACGCTAATACCACGTGTATCCCCTCTTCGGAGGAGTGCTATACCGGGTATTGGATTGATGTGATCCATATTGCAAACAAACCTAGGGCACCCCCTTTATTTTTATAAGCACGCTTAGACTATAACTCTTTTCAAAACCTTGCTTTTATTAATCGTTTTTCAAACAATTGTGTATTCAAACATAAATCCTCTATTACTTGAGCCTTTATTTGTTTATTTGCTAATTGTAAAAATTCACAAAAAACTGTCTGGCCGAGAACCACACTAGTGGATCCTGAGGGGTGCCTAATACCTTCCCCTTAGGATAATTTCAAGCCCTTACCCTATCTCTGGTTATCAAACATAGTTGTAGTTGAACCATATGGGTGCTCTAATGCACCTTAAAATCATTAGGTAATGACTCTTCAAATACCCAATTCCCAAAAGGAAATGAGTCATCACACCCAATGAATGTCGAAACCCGGACTCCTCTCCGATGGAAGGGGAAAAAGGGGCGCGACAGCATGACTACTCTGCTGGGGATTTTTAGGATTTTACCATTTCAGATTGTTCTTGTGAATTCATACATCCTTATGTGCAATTACTTGTTTAATTTCTTTAAGCATTTAATTTCTTCTTCCAATGCAAAACTGACATATCTTTCTTGTTTCCTTTTCTTTATTGTTGCTTTAAAATATAAAACTATTGTATTTATCACTTTCTTAAACGTGCAAATACATGTCAACGTGCTTTTAATTATTGCACAATCATGCTCAACATCATACTCCACTCGTGCCAAACAAATACCATAGCAACGCTTGATGAGTGGTTGCACTCTTCCTATATCACTACCCCTAAATTCAGAAAGGCATATTTGCGGTAAAACTAGTCGATCAGCGGTGCAGTCGACAATTTCGTGCCTTTCCCCTTGAGTTGTCCGCTCAAGGGTACCAGTCTAAAACCTTGTAGAAACATTACTCTGTTTAAATTGTGCATGTATCATGGTCAAACCTAGCCGAGTCAGTTATGTTGTCCACATAATGACCCTTTAAGATAGCCTTGTCCAAAAGTCCACTAGGTTTCCCTAAACCCAAACGGGCATCATCACGTTCTGTGCATTTAATTGGAGAACTAAATGCTTCATGAAAATTGTTGACATTAAATAGTCGAGTCTGGTTGGGTAAGGGCCTAACATTATTTGTCCTGCAGAAATATGAACAACGACGTCCCCAGCTTCGGTATGGTTAGCACACACTCACTCTTACTAGACTGGTGTAGGAGTCTTCCATCAAATGACCAAATCAATGGATAGAAAGAGAGGGCCACCAAATCCAACGAAAAGCTAAGGTATCTGGAATACAGCCTGTTGGAATTGGAAGGAAAAGTGAGGAAGAAAGTCACTGATTGCCAGAACGCCGAGGAAAATGAAGGAGAACATTTGGCAATGGCATTTTTACTGGTGAACATACACGAACCGGAGGATTTGATCAATGAAAAAATTCAACCTGAGGAAGGTCCTTTTGGGACCAAGTAGATAGGAGTTTACCTTTTTCGCTTTATGAATGTAATAAGGCCAATGGCCATTAGTGACTTTTATTTCTTTCTTATTTAATGTCATTTTGGGATTCTCCAAATGAATTTGTTGTTAGGCCTTCCTCGGGCACAAAGGGATTCCCCAAATTAGGACATGTTTTACATTCCCGCACTATGTGTTTAAATATTGCAATACTTTTTATAATCCTCACTTACTTGGTTACATTTTTGTTTTTATTTTTGTTTTTGTTATATTATTCCCCTCCCCAAAGGTTAGTTCGTGCACTCTGGCATCATCATCTTATTTCACAAGATACAATGGCCCTCCACCCACTTCTCCTCTCAATCCTATTAAAGGAAATAACAAAGGCAAGATGGAAGATTTAAACAACATGAGAAAGGAGAACACAGTTGAGCGGGTAGAAGCCACTGATAGCCAGGGTATTCCGGTTCCAAACGAGAATGTGTCACAACTTGAACATAAACTGCTGAAATTTCAAGAAGAGCTTGATCAGGTTCGGTATTTGGCAAACATGTCATTTTCCCTCAGCACCCCAGATGTCAACTTCCCCAACACTCTAAACCCTACACCTCCATAAAATATCCCAAAACAACAAAATCATCCCGCTCCTCACCATCACACTGCTCCACCAAAGAATCAATGCAACACCGGCCATACCCCAAACAACGCTCCACTACTCATCCCAGAACCTCAGAACTCCACAAACAACCATTTCCACACCCATACGTCGGGCCACCATAACAATCCCATGTATGTGGAGACCATACCACGCTCCACCCAACCTATCTCAGGCACACCCGAGTCTGACAAAAAGGATCTACTTATCAGGAACCTGGCCGAGGAGCTTAAGAAACTGACCAGCCGGATCCAGGGCATTGAAGGAAGTGAGGGAATTGAGGGGCTGAACTATGAGGATCTTTGCATACAGCCCGATGTCGAACTGCCCAAGAGATACAACCCTCCTAAGTTCTAGATGTTTGATGGTATGGGTGATCCAAGGGTCCATCTGAGGACATACTGCGACTAGTTGGTTTGAGTAGGGAAAGACGAGAGAATCCGCATGAAGCTGATCATGAGGAGTTTGAAAGGAGATGCATTATCTTGGTACATCAGCCAAGATCCCAAGAAGTGGTCAAACTGGGTAGGCATGGCATCTGACTTTATGGATAGATTCAGGTTTAATACAGAGAATGCGCCAGAAGTGTTCTATATTCAGAATTTGAAGAATAAGCCCATGGAGACATTTCGAGAGTATGCTACTCACTGGAGGTCTGAAGCTGCTAAGGTCAGTCCTGCCTTAGTAGAAGAGCAAATGAACAAGTTCTTCATCCAGGCTTAGGACCCACAGTACTATGAGCCGCTGATGATGATTATGAATCACAAATTCTCCGACATGATCAAATTGGGTGAAATAATTGAAGAAGGCATCAAAAGCGGTATGGTTACAAACTTCGAGGCCTTGCAAGCTACAAATGTCATGCCCCAAAATCTGAGGAGCGCGACCGGCGCTCAACCGAGTAAACCCGACTGAGCAAACCTGATAGGTTTCATTCTACCCAAACAACTTCATGATTAAATAGGAGGTGGACTCCTTTAATCAGATTTAGTAAGTATTTCATTAACAACTTCCATTAGCAACTTAAATCATAATTATCAAAATATTACAAGTTTCATAAATCCTTGCCAAACATCAATATTTCTATTTAAATTCCAACACCCGACACTACCCACAACCTGTCTACGGAGCCTTTAAATACAACAGAAGAATAATACGGAAATGCCGGCAACAAGGCTCCGGCTGTACCTTACACAATTACCAAAATAAGACTCCGGGAAGAAAAGCGACATGAGCCACGCATGGCTCTGAGAGGAAAGGGGCTCACCAATATAGCTGACAAACAGTGGAGGAGGGGCTACTGCCGGTGGACTGGAAAACCTGCTATGGATCCACCTACAATCATAACACGAATGTAGCGCCCCCGGCAAAAGTGACGTCAACACATTTGAATTGTACTGGTATGTATGAACAAACTTGCCCTAAGTAAACTCAAACCATACACAAGTAACAAGTAGTAATGGAACCAACAATCAAATACACATGAAAGAAAACCATCAAGCCAAACAAGTTACAATCTCTCCATTTCCCCTTCAACATCTTCACATCAATGATTTCACAACTTTCTCATATTTTCATTTCAATAGTAATTTCGATCACTTTTCCACCCTTATTACCTCGGCCACCCTTATCACCACAACCCACACCTTATTACTTCGTGCTGCGGCGCGCAACCCGATCCTACCGAACAATCACAATTCACAAGCAACACAACAACAACAACAACAACAATTCACAAAGAACAACAACAACAATTCTGAAAGAATTTCAATAGCCATTAATACTATTTCCATCATATTCAACAACTCATATGCATTTTATGTCACCGCGATAATTGCCAATACAAGCCATATATGTTATTACCACAGTTGTTCCAACTGCATCATTTACGATTTCCTTCCATCATTTGTTTCTCAACTCTTACCACATAACACATTCACAATCACACATTTGGTTTATTGCCAATTACGTACACCATTATATCGGGAGACTTAACCACGAACAATCAAATCATACCAATCACAAGAATTCCACAAATAATCCACGTAGATATCACATACCAAATATTCGTACACCAAACAAAGTGACTTTACAAAGGTCAAAGTTAGCCATACATACCTCGTTCGAGCTTTCCTTAAGTTACTACGACGTTTTGAAAATTCTAGCAATCCCAATTTACTTTAGACATAACAAAATTAACACAAATTAGGAATTTATTCATGGTTTCAGCTCATTTGAGCATTTTATCAAACACTAGTGGAACATCTTGATTTTAAATTCCTTTTACACGATTTTCTTCTTTCCCCAACCCAATCTTTACTTATTTATATTCATCAACCTTCCCACAAACCTAATTTGTACATGCATGTATACATAATACTATTACCCCAAGAATCATACCCCAATAACCCACCTCACAATCTCTACAATACCAAAACAACCTAGGTTAGGCACCTATGACTTCCAATCGCCATCCCATGAGTTACAATACTTAATCCACACTCATATTTCCATAATAACTCCATATATGTAAGTCTAAGGTGCAGGATTACCTCTTGTAGACCAAATCTTGAAAGACAAATTTGGGGTGTTCTTGAGATTTTGAAGAAACCCTATGAAACCCAATCAAAATCATGTTGTAACTAGTGATTGAGAAGTGAAATCACCATGAAAACACACTTAAAAACTCACCTTAGGTGTGCAATTGGATGCCTTGGTCGAGTTGGGGTGTAGAGGAAACCCTAAGCTTGAGAAGTGACTCAATTTCTATTATTTCCGGCCTTTAGAGTACTTAAAAACCTTCCAGGCGCACGAGCTCGCGCACGGGAGGCAGAATACTCAGCATAATGCGCGACTTCGCGCTAATGTTTGCGTTAGAGACACCTTCCCAGTAAAATGGCCATAACTTTCCGTATACACTTCCAAATGACAAACGGTTTGTTGCGTTGGAAACTAGACGCAAATGTATTTAATTTGATAGGTTATGCATCACACAACTCCTTATGGAACTGGAGATATGATAGTTCAAAGTGAGGTCTTGTGTGCACTCATTTACAGATTTCGTCTAATATGAAACTTTTCTAACTTGGCTTAGACTTAGGCCTCTCCTTAGACCTCAATTTACCTCTAATATGAATTATATGCTTATTAACATATCCAATTGATACCTATTATATCATGAATCCTCATTTGCACACAAAATGAAATAATTAGCCTACCTTGGCACGACGAAATCTCAAATTACTTGGAAAAATTTTCCGAGGCTTTACATTTTCCCCACCTTAGGATCATTCGTCCTCGAATGAGGATCAAGGTTCACTCATTAGTCATCCTTATGTAACTTCTGCTTTTTCACATTATGAAATATATCAGCAGCCCCGAATTTGGCTAACTCCTTAAATTTTCGAAAATTTCAGCAGAGTTGCCTTTGTAACTAGGCCTATCCACCAGTCAGAGAATCACCCAAAACCATCCTAAAAACTCATCCATAGCCCGACAAAGCACCATAATGTATATATCAATGACAAGAACCTCAGCATTACAAACACTACTTTATCATGATGATACTTGGGCATGGACTGCACATTTTTAAATCATATCACCTAGAAGGTACCTTTCAAATCAAAACCAACTGCTATGCAATCAAGAGAAAATATTTTATTCCCACAACACTCTCGGCCCTCAATGGCCTCTCATATCCACAGACTTCGCCAGAACACATTCACGAGAGTAATTTCGACCCCTAAACTTACTTAACAAGGATAACAAATAGATATTTTGCATAAGCTAACCATCCACTAACTTCAACTTCAATAATTTCCACCGGAATGATACACAATGATCTCCACCTAACTTCTTAGACATAGATATATGAATCCACAAGATATATGGCGGACAACTATGGGAACACTTCATACTCCTAGTGCGGCCTAATGTGGAATACACTTATGCAATCTTTATTATCAACTCACATAACATCTTTAGAGGAAAATATTGAGAATAGCCTGCTCACCCTCCAAACTCTAAATCTCTAGGCGAACACTCACACTAAACCCATGATGACCTTCAACAATTACTCTAAGATGTGCTATTATAAACTGGCCATAAAAATACCTATCAAATATATATGTGATCACACTGCGAAGCTTCCTATTTGACTTGTCTGATCATACAATACCCAATGGACCTAATACAATGATGAGCAATAGAGTTCAAGATTAGGCTGGAGCTATTCAGGAATCCATTAATGCGCTGAGTCGATTTTTTTTTTTGAGGTTATATGCAAAGGGACACGAAAGTTACGACTAATATTGCTGACATGGTTAATTACTGTGACGACGTCAATTATTACACAAATTAGGCATAGGGGTAAGTAATACATTGGCAATAGGAATCATTAAGGAGGAATATTCAAGTACATGACCCAGTCGTTTCCTAGGGTGAAGGGAAAATCAATTCATGCTCTGGTACCTTGAATGTGATAAGGGATTCAAAATACATGAAGTGGAATTACACTCCTGACGTTAGCTGACACAAGGAATCTATGCCGTAAGCCCATGAGGATGAAAAAGAAGTTGAACACTTATGAGATTACCATATTTCAAACAACTTAACACATCCTTATAGTTGATCCTATATGATAGAACTAAAGATACAACAACTTGTCTTCCAAATCAATATGCTCATGATATGTGCAAAAATCTGAGGGCATATAATCTCACCCCCCTTTCACGAGTAAAACCACATAGCTCGGATATCTAAATGTTGGGATGAAATCATGTACTGGTTAGAGGCATTTTAATGGTAAACATGATGCCCCGAGGAGAAAGACAAATGACACTCTTATTCACCCAAGGAGGTTTAATACCAAGGGTAGCGAAACTCCCCTCTCATGACAATGATATAGTCAATTATTCTAGAGGCCGAGTGAGAAGAAAGCCACGTAACCCATCCAATCCGACCCATTTAAGACTTTGGAAAAAGGTATACACTTTGGTTTGAAATTATGGCAATTAAATCTCTAACTTTAAGGAAAATCATTCCTTACTTTTTCTTTTTTTAAAATCCAAGAGACAAGCCCTCATAGTCCTAGAAAATCGTCAACAATGGCAATAAAGTACTTAAAACCATTACGAGTTGGTATGAAACAAGGCCTCAAAGTTCCCACATGGATAAGTTCGAATGAATGAGACGTCTTAATGCATGTATCGAGGAGAAGTAACTTGGGTTATCTAGTCACATGGATAAGCAGAGCAGGTAAATAGTTGTTAGAAGAACACCTACAAAGAATACCTACAATAATTACTTATTCCAACTAAAGGAATATGTCCCCTTCCTTAATGCTACTAGACTTCCTCTTTGATGCCATGAAACATAAATGAATTTTACAATGAGAGTTAATCAGATGAAATAGATATTAGTGTAGCAAATGTATAGCTCTGGAATTCTAAAATCCAATTATGTTTAGCAAATATACTTCATAATGAAGCACTACAACACAAGTCCACACAACCAGCTATTGCAAACCACTTTGGGAGATGCTATAAGACTTAACGAAGATAAAGGCTTTGACATATGAATGTGTTACTAGGTGTATTTCTCCTTTGTCAACCCAAAACCTAAAGGCGGGAGTTAGACTGATAAGCAGATCGTTGGACTAGCACAAGTGTAGATAATCCATTATCGGAAAAAGATCATTCAATTTCAGTAATTGCGGCATGCTATCAACCGTTGATGAACTTGAAGTATTATGAGATCCCAATGAGATAGTATAGAATAATCATAGAGGGTTTGCAGATGTTTATAATGAGTTCTTCATGGATTTTAACTTGAGAACTACCCAGATGCTAATGAAATACAGAAGAATATGAGAAATAGGCGTTGTGCTATAATAAACCCCAAAGGTGTGCTTGGTCTTGACGCAGAGCCTAGTAAGGGTCCTTACGAGACAGAAAGTGTTACAATGACTCATAGAAGGATATGTTCTCTCATGGTTATCGAACAAGTGTAGGGAATGAATTCACTAACTAAAGAACACAATGAACACATGTTATGGACGTGTAAGGAGAAGGTAAACATTTGTTATGAGATGGACATGCTTCTGCTATATTAACTCCCAACTGCAACATACGACCATGCCATGAGCAACCACAATACTAGGACAAAGTGAGCTACTTAGTGCGGCACGTCCCAAGTGGACACGAAAGTTATGGCGACACATGATCTTCCTATGACGTGGATATGAGGATCTCAAATTTAAGAGAGACTTTATGCACACGGTGACCATTTCGATTGACATGCACTCACGTGAGGTGTTAAGGTATGCTTTTATGTTACTAGGCAGTGAGAAGATTTCATGATGATATTTGCAAGAGAGTAGATTGACTGTTCAAACCATATAAGCCATATACACAACTGAGTAAAAGAGTGACTCGAGCAGGATCGCAATGCTGGGACACTTTGCATGGAAGTTGACACCACATAGGTAAACTTTGCGACGGTGCAAGTACAGGCACAAACGAGTAGATTTTGTCCATTTAAATAAACGATTCTGTAAGAAATTCATCGGATATAGTCCCTTGGTGAGAATTTAGGAAAAGCAAGTGGGAAGTATCAATCTTAGAGTTATAATCAATTCAAGGGCATAATTATAGAACTTAATTCCACAAGAATGTAAATAAGAGAATTCATAATAGAGTGGATTCACGAATAGTGTGTCTCGTTCATAGAGTCGATACACACAATGTTTTGTTATTCAACCCCTTGTTAAGACCATGTTTATGAGAACTCTTCAATATGGATGTACATATACAATGAGTAGAAATTTTCATTTGACTCCCTTAATGACGTTAGGTTGATAGGGCAATAGCTTAATCGATACCCATCAACTCAACATCCCTAACGTACATAGGTAACATACTGATATATTATATGATCTGATGGTGAAAAGACATCAATAGGGACAAGGACACTCCCCTCTTAGCGATATGTTTTACCAATCCATCCACATCTCAATACATTCTCCTACAAGTCCTTGGGCAATCCACTCGGACTCAATGGTGGGATAAATCCCTCCTTTCATGCTTCTAATTCGCGGATTATGGTATCAAGGTTACCAATCTTGAGAATAAGACTTAGAGAGGAATTCAGCTCCATAACTCGAGCTTTATCGCACGATTAGAGTATCAAAGAAGGGTGAAATTCCTAATGTACGAATAGCCTCCAACTTATAGATGTGGTCGACAACACACCGATAAGAAGGACTCTACTAGACACGGCTCCGAGACATCCTAGGATACTTTAAAACCTTAGGCTCTGATACCAAGTTTGTCACGCCCCAAAATCCGAGGAGCGCGACCGGCGCTCAACCGAGTAAACCCGACTGAGCAAGCCTGATAGGTTTCATTCTACCCAAACAACTTCATGATTAAATAGGAGATGGACTCCTTTAATCAGATTTAGTAAGTATTACAATAATAACTTCCATTAGCAGCTTAAATCATAATTATCAAAATATTACATGTTTCATAAATCCTTGCCAAACATCAATATTTCTATTTAAATTCCAACACCCTACACTACCCACAACCTGTCTACGAAGCCTGTAAATACAACTGAAGAATAATACGGAAATGCTGGCAACAAGGCTTCGGTTGTACCTTACGCAATTACCAAAATAAGACTCCGGGAAGAAAAGCGGCATGAGCCACGCAGGGCCCCGACAGGAAAGGGGCTCACCAATACAGCTAACGAAAAGTGGAGGAGGGGCTACTGCCGGTGGACTGGAGTACCTGCTGTGGATCCACCTACAATTATAACACGAATGTAGCGCCCCCGGCAAAAGGGACGTCAGCACATTTGAATTGTACTAGTATGTATGAACAAACTTGCCCTAAGTAAACTCAAACCATACACAAGTAATAAGTAGTAATGGAACCAACAATCAAATACACATGAAAGAAAACTATCAAGCCAAACAAGTTACAATCTCTCTATTTCCCCTTCAACATTTTCACATCAATGATTTCACAACTTTCTCATATTTTCATTTCAATAGTGATTTCGATCACTTTTCCACCCTTATTACCTCGGCCACCCTTATTACCTCGGCCACTCTTATTACCTCGGCCACCCTTATCACCACAACCCACACCTTATTACTTTGTGTTGCGGCGTGCAACCCGATCCCACCGAACAATCACAATTCACAAACAACACAACAACAACAACAACAACAACAATTCACAAAGAACAACAACAACAATTCTGAAAGAATTTCAATAGCCATTAATACTATTTCCATCATATTCAACAACTCATATGCATTTTATGTCACCGCGATAATTGCCAATACAAGCCATATATGTTATTACCACAGTTGTTCCAACTGCATTATTTACGATTTCCTTCCATCATTTGTTTCTCAACTCTTACCACATAACACATTCACAATCACACATTTGGTTTATTGCTAATTACGTATACCATTATATCGGGAGACTTAACCACGAACAAACAAATCATACCAATCACAAGAATTCCACAAATAATCCACGTAGATATCACATACCAAATATTCGTACACCAAACAAAGTAGCTTTACAAAGGTCAAAGTTAGCCATACATACCTCGTTCGAGCTTTCCTTAAGTTACTACGACGTTTCGAAAATTCTAGCAATCCCAATCTACTTGAGACATAACAAAATTAACACAAATTAGGAAGGTATTCATGGTTTCAGCTCATTTGAGCATTTTATCAAACACTAGTTGAGCATCTTGATTTTAAATTTCTTTTACAAGATTTTCTTCTTTCCCCAACCCAATCTTTACTTATTTATATTCATCAACCTTCCCACAAACCTAATTTGTACATGCATGTATACATAACCTTCCAATCTCTACAATACCCCAATAACCAACCTCACAATCTCTACAATACCAACACAACCTAGGTTAGGCACCTATGGCTTCCAATCCCCATCCCATGAGTTACAATACTTAATCCACATTCATATTTCCATAATAAATCCATATATGTAAGTCTAAGGTGTAGGATTACCTCTTGTAGACCAAATCTTGAAAGACAAATTTGGGGTGTTCTTGAGATTTTGAAGAAACCCTATGAAACACAATAAAAATCATGTTGTAGCTAGTGATTGAGAAGTGAAATCACCATGAAAACACACTTAAAAACTCACCTTAGGTGTGCAATTGGATGCCTTGGTCGAGTTGGGGGTGTAGAGGAAGCCCTAAGCTTAAGAAATGACTCAAATTCTCTTATTTCCGGTCTTTAGGATATTTAAAAACCTTCCAGGCGCGCGAGCTCGCGCTATGTTCGCGCGCGGGAGGCAGAATACTCAGCATAATGCGCGACTTCGCGCTAATGTTTGCCCTAGAGACACCTGCCCAGTACAATGGTCATAACATTCCGTATACACCTCCAAATTATGAACGGTTTGTTGCGTTAAAAACTAGACTCAGAGGGCTTTAATTTGATAGGTTATGAATCACACAACTCCTTATATAACTGTAGATATAAACGTTCAAAGTGAGGTCTTGTGCGCACTCATTTACAAATTTTGTCTTATATGAAACTTTTCTAACTTGGCTTAGACTTAGGCCTCTCCTTAGACCCCAATTTACCTCTAATATGAATTATATGCTTATTAGCATTTCCAATTGATAACCATTATATCATGAATCCTCATTTGCACACAAAATGAAATAATTAGCCTACCTTGGCACGACGAAATCTCAAATTACTTGGAAATATTTTCCGGGGCTTTACAACAAATAAGGCTTTACAGTCTGGTGGTGTGTCCAAGAAGAGGGATGCAAGGGCCGTGATGGTTGCACAAAGAACCAAGTCTCCCCTCAAATACCAAACTTACCCAACACCTCCACTCACATACCAGCCAACTCGAAATTACCAAGCACCTTCACCCTCATACCAAGCTTCACCACCAACTTATCAGTTACCTCCACCTCCTACATATCAACCGACTTCACCCAGATACTCCCAACCCGCTCATGTCTACAAAACTCATAATGCTCAACCATCCCATTATCAATCACCCCCTATACGCCAAAACATCCTTAGACCTCGACCAAATTTTGATCGCAAACCTCCAAAATAATATACAGCCATCGCTAAACCCATTGACCAGCTATATGGGAAGCTCAAAGTTGTTGGTTATGTCACAACCATCCCTGCTGCAACCCCTGAGAACCCTTCTCAGTGGGTTAATCCAAACAAGTCCTATGCATACCACTCTGGCATGAAAGGGCACACCATCGATGAATGTCGCCCCTTGAAGGACAAGATACAATCTTTGATTGATAACAAGATCATTGTGGCAAAAGAACCCGCTCCAAATGTCCGCAACAACCCTCTGCTAGACCATAAGTGTGGAGGTGTCCACATGATTGAAATAGAAGATGACTGGGATCCCGAGGGATCAATCGGGTTAATCGCAGAAGGTGATGACCCAAAGAAATCAACAATCACTCTCAATACAATCATAGTCCAGATCCAGCCGTCTGAGGACACTTAGGTTAATATGTTTGTACCACTTGAGTTTGAAGCATCACCATCCTCAAAGAGACCAGCACCGATTGAGGTTGAATTCGTGTCTCAAGCAAATGCACCCGCACTATTTGAGGTTGCAGTTTTGCCACCTAAGACACATGTTCCATTTGGGATAAGGATAGTCACGCCAATCCTAGTCAGGATTGAGGAAACTGTCGCACCATTCTATACAAAGGCTATACCCTGGGACTATACGGCTGAGGCAAGAAGGAAAGGCTAGGCCAGGATTGAGGAAACTGTCGCACCATAGGGTATGACAAGAACTAGTAGAGTCTATAACCCTGAACATCTAGCTGAATCAAACAAGCAAGTCTCTAATCGGCCACCTATCATTGAGATAGGTCCAGACGATCTTTGGAGGAAAATATAGGCCAAGGAATATTTGGTCATCGACCAGTTAAACAATATGCCATCACAAATCTCCATTCTCTCTTTGCTGCAAAATTCTGAGGTGCAAAAGAATGCTCTGCTAAAGGTGCTATATGAGGCTTACGTACCAAGTAACATCACTGGTGGGGAAATGGATAACATGGTAGGACAAGTGTTGGAAAGTCATAAGATCACCTTCCATGAGGACGGGCTGCCACCTGAAGGGTTGGGTCACAACAAGGCATTACACATCACTATGAAATGCGAAGATTATTTCATCACCAAAATCCTGATCGATGGAGGTTCCAGTCTTAATATTTGTCCATTGGTAACACTCAAGAAGCTGGGTAAAGGACTGCACGAGATAAAAGATGGAGCAATCAATGTGAAAGCCTTTGATGGTTTTCAGAGGTACACCATTGGTGAAATTTGTCTATTCCTGCAGATGGGACCAACCTAGTTCGAGGTCGATTTACAAGTAATAGATGTACTAACATCTTACAACTTGCTTCTGGGACGACCATGGATTCATGCTGTTGGGGCCATTGCATCAGCACTGCATCATGCAGTAATGTTCGAATGGAATCACCAGGAAGTAATCATTCACAGCGACGGTACAATCCTATACACAGTCGCCAGACCATTCCAGCAATCGAAGGAACAAGGAAGTTAGGTGGTGAAACTTACCACCACATCGAGCGAGTCAATCTGTCAACAAAGACAAATGGTGGGATAACAAAATTGAGAGTATACTGAATTGGAGTGGGTACGAACCTAGCAAAGGGCTCGGCAAGAACCTCCAAGGAATCGCTAAACCATAAAACTCAAGAAGCATGGCAGTACATTCTGTTTGGGATATGAATACACTTGGGAAGAATTCAACAACTGGTCGCCACAATGGCGCGGTCCTTACCATCCATTAGAGCATCCAATACCACATCTGGAGCAGACCTTCCAACGGGCCGACATCATTTATGGGTCGGATGAAGAATAAGCACTTGCAGCAGTGAAGAACTTGTTTCTAGAGGACAATGATATGGACTATTGTGTTATTCTCGAGGAGGAGGGGGAGGAAGGCCCTTCCATACAGGCTGTGAGCAGAGGGCCTATATTAAGAATTAGACCATCAGGACAACCAAAGCCCGACGTACCTCGGGGTAGCAAGGCTAAAACAAGCATTATATATTGTTTTACTAAATGATTTTCTTTTCGCATTTTCAATTCCTGCAATAAGATCTTCAATGCTCAAATCAGTTATGCAATTTATCAAAAGCATTTTTGACTTTTCTTGATGAACAAATGACTGTGACATGCAATAAGACAACGCGACAGACGGACATGGATTCAGAAGAAGATGAAATACCTGACGAGATTGTCAAAGAAGTTGAGAACTTTGAGAACATACCTAAGTCCAACCTGGACGAGACCGAAATTGTCAACTCGGGAGATGCAGAAAACACATCAAGGAAACACGAATCAACGTTCACCTATCCCCATCAAACAAGAAAGAATGTACAAAATTTCTAAATGAATATGAGAACGTATTCGCCTCATTGTATGATGATATAACCGGTCTGAGTACGTCTATTGTGGCTCACAAACTTCCAACCAATCCAATGTGTCCACCGGTAAAGCAAAAGCTCAGAAAGTTCAAGCCTAATATAAGTTTGAGTCAAGGAAGAAGTCAATAAGCAGATGAAAGCTAAGGTTCTCTAGGTAGTAGAATACCCGATATTGTTAGCCAACATTGTACCAGTACCAAAGAAGGATGGGAAGGTCAGAGTCTGTGTCGACTACCGGAACTTAATCAGGCCAGTCCGAAAGATGACTTCCCTTTGCCGAATATATATATCCTGATTGACAATTGCGCCGAGCATGAGCTACAGTCATTTGTAGATTGCTTCGTTGGTTATCACCAGATTTGGATGGATGAAGAAAATGCTGAGAAAACGACTTTAATTATGCCATGGGGAATGTACTGTTACAAGATGATGTCGTTCGGCCGTAAGAATGTAGGGGCCACCTACATGAGGGCCATAACTACCATTTTCCATGATATCATACACAATAAGATAGAGGTGTATGTAGATGATGTTATTATAAAATCCAAGAAGGCCACTGACCACATGGAAGATCTAAGGAAGTTCTTCAATAGACTACGGAGGTACAACTTGAAACTAAACCCCGTAAAGTGCGCATTTGGGGTTCCTGCTGGGAAATTACTTGGGTTTATTGTGAGTGACCAAGGAACAGAACTGCATCCATCAAAAGTCAAAGCCATTCAAGAACTACCACCGCCAAAGAACTAGAAGGATGTGATGAGTTTCTTGGGAAGGCTCAACTACATCAGCTGATTCATAGCACAGTCTACAGTTATCTGTGAGCCAATCTTTAAGATGTTGAAGAAGGACGCCGCTACCAAATGGACTGATGACTTCCAAAAGGTCTTCGACAGAATCTATGAGTATCGATCAACACCGCTAGTCTTAGTCCCGCCCTAGCCAGGTAGACCCTTACTAGTCTACCTTACAGTATTGGATGGAGCTTTCGACTGCGTTTTGGGGTAGCATGATGAAACCGGGAGGAAGGAGCAAGCCATTTATTACCTCAGTAAGAAGTTCACCCCGTACGAGGCCTGGTATTCTCTATTGGAACGCACCTATTGTACTTTGACTTGGGTAGCTCAGAAGCTGAGACATTACTTTTGTGCCTATACTATATATCTCATATCAAGAATCGATCCTTCGAAGTGCATCTCTCAGAAACCTATGCCCATCGGCAAGTTAGCCAAGTGAAAAATCCTGTTAAGTGAATTCGACATTGTTTACGTCACTTAGAAAGCGGTCAAGGGATAGGCCCTGTCACACCTCCTTTTTCCGCACCCGCGAGGGTACAAGGGGAGTTTTTTCCAATTAAAGGACAATCGAAATGGAATTTATTTATTTATTTCAGAGTCGCCACTTGGGAGATTTAGGGTGTCCCAAGTCACCAATTTTAATCCCGAATCGAGGAAAAGGATGACTCCATATTACAGTCTGCGTACCAGAAATCCGGATAAGGAATTCTGTTAACCCGGGAGAAGGTGTTAGGCATTCCCGAGTTTCGTGGTTCTAGCACGGTCGCTCAACTGTTATATTCGGCTTGATTATCTGATTTTATACAAATATGAACTTATGTGCAAAATTTTATCTTTTTACCGCTTTCTTACTTATTGTTATTATTTTTACGAGAGTTGCAACTTCGTGGAAACATATCTCGAACCACGTTACACCAATGCACCCGTGGTTGTTTGACATATCTCGACTCGGTTGAGATTTAGATTTAGGTCACATAAATGTGCACCCGAATTAAGGAAAATAAATTATTAAAGGTGTGCCTAACGCAACTAGCGTATTGTTATTTTGGGGAAGGCCATAAAATTTGCTAAACGGCATGTTCCGAATTCTAAGTGTTTTAATATATATACATTTAGATGGCCCCGCAACTTGTGCATTTTTTGTTTGTCGAGGCTCGTCTCATTCATTATTAAAAGGATTTACAACGTCATGGAAATGCATCTCATACCACGTCACAATCAATGTACCCGTGATTAGAGACACATTTCGATTTCGTTGAGACTTGGATTTGGGTCACATAAATGTGCACCCGAGCTTAAGGAGATAATATTATTAAAGGCGGGCCTAAAGCAACTAGCGCATTATTATTTTGGGTAGGGCCATGAAATTTGCTAAACGGCCCATCCCGGAATCTAAGTATTTAATACATATATTTTTGGGAGGGCTACGCAATCTGTACATTTTTTATTTTGGCGAAGCTTGTCTCGTTCTTATTTTAAAAGGATATCCTATAGCAACTACGTTTCTTGTCGCGTTTGTCTCTACTAATTGAAAACAGAGATAGTCCTAGTTAATTATATGCTTGCAGGTCATTTATAGCAGGATTCAGAATGATTTTACAGAATAAGAAAACGTGGCTACGCACACGGACAGCTGATCGAACATTATGGGCCCATATCCAACTCATGCGGGATGGGCCGGACCTGGGCCACTATTTGTCCGATGCGGGCCTGCTTGGTCTGTTTTGACCTGGGCTCTACCCCCGTGAGGTTGAGGCCTGAACTTGTTCTTTGTTCTAAAGGCGTGGTTTATCAGTTATAACAGGACAGTTCATTAAAGGGAAAAGCAGTTAACTAATGATGAATAGTTTTCATGCGTTACTGGACATGCTAATCACAAACACAACTAATTTCTGAGCTACAGCCTACTACATGGTCGAAATTTTTTATCCAACAGCCTACACACACAATTGGATGTCAAGTTACCCTACATTGACAGTTGCTATGTGTGAAAGCTAACTCCAGTATCCGAGCCAAAATGTAAACTATTATACATCACATAACATTCAATGTACAGGCTATACATAAAATAAACGATCTTCAACTCTTCTCTTTCTATTCATACTCAACTTCAGATTACATTGACAGTATTAGTCGTGTACCTGGATGTTTGAACAACAAAACAGGAGAAGAAGAAAGATGTCAGCAACGGGCAACCAAGCAGCAACAACACAGCAAGCAACAACCAGCAGCAATAACCAGCCACAATTATGAAGCCCACAAGTGATAGAGCACCAAGCAGAAAATCCCAGAAACAGAGTAGAAAACAAACCGAGAAAACCAGAATGTTCAAGCCAATAACAACAACAATCCAATGATCACAAACAGCTTGGCAAATAACCAACAACAATTGGCCAAGACAGCTTGACCGACTTGAACTCTTATGTAATTTTCAGACAGTGTTTGGTTACAATATTCTGAGACTTTATGTTTCTTGTTTTCTCTGAAGACTAAAAAATGTCCAGCCCCTTTTAAGTTCTGAAACAGCTTATTTATAAGCCAACAACCCAGTGCAGCTAAGCTGCCTGGATTCTGCCAATTACAGTCTGCCCATACCCCTTAGCTTCCCATGCCTAAAGGCCTTTTCTTGGAATCCTTAATCAGCCCCCCCATGCTCTGTCCCATTACTCTAATCAAGGGTTATGGGCAGTTAAGTATTCATTTAATTCCCATGCTCTTGTGTTTTGTTAACCATTAATAGTATTTTAATTGACACTTGACAGCTTCTTTTAATCCTGAACACTCAGTCAGATTTTGCAGTTCGAATCCCCCCTCGCCAAACTATAATCAGTCCAAAACAAACCTTCACAAAAACTCAGCCAGTAACTGGATGTGAAACTATCCTAAATCACTCATTTAGGTCGTTTGTTATTTAATACTGTGAAACTATCATCAAACATGTGACGAGTCGACTTCGCGAGTTATAACGTATACTAATTAGTCGCTAATCAACTAAACTTAAAACAGAAACAAGCTGAGTGTTTCAAGCCTTTTTCGGACAACAATGGAACTTTACAAACTTAATTATTTGACGACGTTACTCAGGTCGACTATACGAACTATCATACGTAACAATTAAACGACTAACAAACATAGACTAAACAGGGTAACAATTTATTTCAAAACTCGGGACATTCAATTATGCAATTTATGAGACTTAACTAACCGACAATATCAATCAAAGCGACTAAACATCTTATAACACTCAACTAACATTCAAGAAAAGAAATCGACCAAACAAAAGGGTCTTTGAAGACGGACAGAGAATAATCAAAACAAACTAAACAAAACCATAAACATATGCATAACACCTAAACAAAACACAAGAAAGGGAGATTACATTGGAAACTTACCTCTAACGAAAAAAGGTTTGGTTTTTTAGGGCTCTTGAACTCAGATTTGGGATTTGACAAGTTATGCTTGTATTTGACCGGAACCAAAGCTAGTTAAGGCCTGAGGGACGTTAGGGGAGTGACCAGGGCGAATATGGGGTGGTTTGGTGTAGATCTAGGTTTGGTCTCGGATCTTCGAATGAAGATTCGAGACGTTCGGGGAAGATTCGAGGTAACTTGAGTGTGGATTTGGAGAGGGGGGGTCATGGTGGTTCAGGGGTGTTAAAGTAATGGCCAACGGCATCGTTGCCGCCGGCTTTCAGGCGAAGGGGTGGGGTGGCGGCTAGGGTTTGGGTGTTAGGGTTGGTCAGGGAGATGATGAAGCCGGGGGGTGGGTAACCAAGTTGGGGATTTATATATGATTTTGAAGTTTAGATCCTGGCCGTTGAATCATGCGAGATCAAGGGCCAGGATCTACTCTTTGAAGAGAGACGACGTCGTTCAGGGGCTGATAGTGGGTTGAGACCGGGTAGGGATTGGATCAGGTTAAATTTGACGGGCCTAGGGGAAGGCCTCGATCCATTGGATCAAGGGGTTGGACGGCTCAGATCAATTGCCTAAGACGACGTCGTTTGGGGTTGAATGAGTGGCCTGATCGGGACCGTTCATTCGAATCAAATCAACGGCTCAGCACAGGGACGCTGATACGGCGTCGTTTGGGACGTACCCGGGCAGCTTATGTTTGGACTGGACCTGTGTCCTGGTTTTGGGCCTGATTTTAATTCATTTTTGACCCAAACCAATTTCATTACTCCTTTTCTTTTTGTTTTCTAATTTTTAAAAAAATGAAATTAAAAACCATCATTAATTTAATCACTTAACCCAATTATCACACACATATGAAAATATTTAAGTAGGTTAAATCACAACCCAGAATAAAAGATGCATATATATTTTTGGATTTTCTTTTAATGATCAAATTACGGTTTAATTACACATGACATACATATTTTGTATTTCGTTTTGGTAAGATTAAACGAAAAATGGACAGAACCAACAAATGACTGCCATAACGTGTCACGCAAAAATCAAAAAATTGTATAGCGAGGCCATTTGCCATTATTTTTATTTCTTTTTTGGAGTGATTGTCTGCGAAGCAAAAATCACGTGCTTACAGCTGCCCTTCTTTGCCCGAAGACACGAAGGGTTTTCGCGCAAAGATAAAGTGGGCGATTGTTGCTCGTAGGAGTACTCCGTGTGAAGCATTTTTGAAAAAGATTTGACCGAACCTTTGCTTCAGAGGTTTCCTACATATCCTGGGCTGAACAGGAATCAGGTTAGTGTAGTTCGGGAAATTTTGGTAGCTGGGACTACCGTGTGACTGTAGTGTTTGCCGCTGTTGTGTGCTGCCTACATGCTGTTGTAGGATGTTACCGCTTACCGATCTCCTTGTTACATTGTTCTAAAAGGAAAAACAAAAAGCTAGGCTAGACTGTGGATCATAAGATCTCCTCTATCTTCAACTTGTTCTTGTCGCCTTGCTTTCTTGTCGGCTTGCGTTTTCCTCCGATGCTTTTATTTTGTGAACTTGAGGGATGTCACTGGCCTTTTGCTCTTCCGAGTACCAGTTTTCATCATTTTTCTCGGTCCGCTGGGGATATGGCCTTCTTCATTAAGCTTTTCAATGATTCCTTCGGTGGTACAGCTTTCTTCATCAGATTTGTTGTGCTGGGCATGGCCTAATGTTCACAGGCCGCTTCTTTCAAAACGCGTCCTTTTGACTCGTGCGCTTGAGTTTGCAACCTTCTGATTCCCGGTGTGGGGGATTTTTGTTGTTTCCTGCTGGATATTCCTGCTATAACCTTCGGCCTTCCGGGGGGGTTACTGCTCTCAAAATCTGAAATATTTAAACTAAAACATGCAAAGTATTCCTCTCGTTATACAGGTGGGCGCCTATTTAAACTAAGACTGAAAAGTATTCCTCTCGTTATACAGGTGGGCGCCTATTTAAACTAAGACATGAAAATTATTCCTCTCGTTAAATAGGTGGGCGCCTATTTAAACTAAGATTGAAAATTATTCCTCTCGTTATACAGGTGGGCGCCTATTTAAACTAAGACTGAAAATTATTCCTCTCGTTATACAGGTGGGCGCCTATTTAAACTAAGACTGAAAATTATTCCTCTCGTTATACAGGTGGGCGCCTATTTAAACTAAGACTGAAAAGTATTCCTCTCGTTATACAGGTGGGCGCCTATTTAAACTAAGACTGAAAAGTATTCCTCTCGTTATACAGGTGGGCGCCTATTTAAACTAAGACATGAAAATTATTCCTCTCGTTATACAGGTGGGCGCCTATTTAAACTAAGACTGAAAAGTATTCCTCTCGTTATACAGGTGGGCGCCTATTTAAACTAAGATTGAAAATTATTCCTCTCGTTATACAGGTGGGCGCCTATTTAAACTAAGACTGAAAATTATTCCTCTCGTTATACAGGTGGGCGCCTATTTAAACTAAGACTGAAAATTATTCCTCTCGTTATACAGGTGGGCGCCTATTTAAACTAAGACTGAAAATTATTCCTCTCGTTATACAGGTGGGCGCCTATTTAAACTAAGACTGAAAATTATTCCTCTCGTTATACAGGTGGGCGCCTATTTAAACTAAGACTGAAAAGTATTCCTCTCGTTATACAGGTGGGCGCCTATTTAAACTAAGACTTGAAAAGTATTCCTCTCGTTATACAGGTGGGCGCCTATTTAAACTAAGACATGAAAATTATTCCTCTCGTTATACAGGTGGGCGCCTATTTAAACTAAGACTGAAAAGTATTCCTCTCGTTATACAGGTGGGCGCCTATTTAAACTAAGATTGAAAATTATTCCTCTCGTTATACAGGTAGGCGCCTATTTAAACTAAGACTGAAAATTATTCCTCTCGTTATACAGGTGGGCGCCTATTTAAACTAAGACTGAAAAATATTCCTCTCTTTATACAGGTGGGCGCCTATTTAAACTAAGACATGAAAATTATTCCTCTCGTTAAATAGGTGGGCGCCTATTTAAACTAAGATTGAAAATTATTCCTCTCGTTATACAGGTGGGCGCCTATTTAAACTAAGACTGAAAATTATTCCTCTCGTTATACAGGTGGGCGCCTATTTAAACTAAGACTGAAAATTATTCCTCTCGTTATACAGGTGGGCGCCTATTTAAACTAAGACTGAAAAGTATTCCTCTCGTTATACAGGTGGGCACCTATTTAAACTAAGACTGAAAAGTATTCCTCTCGTTATACAGGTGGGCGCCTATTTAAACTAAGACTGAAAAGTATTCCTCTCGTTATACAGGTGGGCGCCTATTTAAACTAAGACATGAAAATTATTCCTCTCGTTATACAGGTGGGCGCCTATTTAAACTAAGACTGAAAAGTATTCCTCTCGTTATACAGGTGGGCGCCTATTTAAACTAAGATTGAAAATTATTCCTCTCGTTATACAGGTGGGCGCCTATTTAAACTAAGACTGAAAATTATTTCTCTCGTTATACAGGTGGGCGCCTATTTAAACTAAGACTGGAAATTATTGCTCTCGTTATACAGGTGGGTGCCTATTTAAACTAAGACTAAAAATTATTCCTCTCGTTATACAGGTGGGCGCCTATAAGACTGAAAATTATTCCTCTCGTTATACAGGTGGGCGCCTATAAGACTGAAATGTATTCCTCTCGTTATACAGGTGGGCGCCTATTTAAACTAAGACTGAAAAGTATTCCTCTCGTTATACAGGTGGGCGCCTATTTAAACTAAGACATGAAAATTATTCCTCTCGTTAAATAGGTGGGCGCCTATTTAAACTAAGATTGAAAATTATTCCTCTCGTTATACAGGTGGGCGACTATTTAAACTAAGACTGAAAATTATTCCTCTCGTTATACAGGTGGGCGCCTATTTAAACTAAGACTGAAAATTATTCCTCTCGTTATACAGGTGGGCGCCTATTTAAACTAAGACTGAAAATTATTCCTCTCGTTATACAGGTGGGCGCCTATTTAAACTAAGACTAAAAAGTATTCCTCTCGTTATACAGGTGGGCGCCTATTTAAACTAAGACTGAAAATTATTCCTCTCGTTATACAGGTGGGCGCCTATTTAAACTAAGACATGAAAATTATTCCTCTCGTTATACAGGTGGGCGCCTATTTAAACTAAGACTGAAAAGTATTCCTCTCGTTATACAGGTGGGCGCCTATTTAAACTAAGATTGAAAATTATTCCTCTCGTTATACAGGTAGGCGCCTATTTAAACTAAGACTGAAAATTATTCCTCTCGTTATACAGGTGGGCGCCTATTTAAACTAAGACTGAAAAGTATTCCTCTCTTTATACAGGTGGGCGCCTATTTAAACTAAGACATGAAAATTATTCCTCTCGTTAAATAGGTGGGCGCCTATTTAAACTAAGATTGAAAATTATTCCTCTCGTTATACAGGTGGGCGCCTATTTAAACTAAGACTGAAAATTATTCCTCTCGTTATACAGGTGGGCGCCTATTTAAACTAAGACTGAAAATTATTCCTCTCGTTATACAGGTGGGCGCCTATTTAAACTAAGACTGAAAAGTATTCCTCTCGTTATACAGGTGGGCGCCTATTTAAACTAAGACTGAAAAGTATTCCTCTCGTTATACAGGTGGGCGCCTATTTAAACTAAGACTGAAAAGTATTCCTCTCGTTATACAGGTGGGCGCCTATTTAAACTAAGACATGAAAATTATTCCTCTCGTTATACAGGTGGGCGCCTATTTAAACTAAGACTGAAAAGTATTCCTCTCGTTATACAGGTGGGCGCCTATTTAAACTAAGATTGAAAATTATTCCTCTCGTTATACAGGTGGGCGCCTATTTAAACTAAGACTGAAAATTATTTCTCTCGTTATACAGGTGGGCGCCTATTTAAACTAAGACTGGAAATTATTCCTCTCGTTATACAGGTGGGTGCCTATTTAAACTAAGACTAAAAATTATTCCTCTCGTTATACAGGTGGGCGCCTATAAGACTGAAAATTATTCCTCTCGTTATACAGGTGGGCGCCTATAAGACTGAAATGTATTCCTCTCGTTATACAGGTGGGCGCCTATTTAAACTAAGACTGAAAAGTATTCCTCTCGTTATACAGGTGGGCGCCTATTTAAACTAAGACATGAAAATTATTCCTCTCGTTAAATAGGTGGGCGCCTATTTAAACTAAGATTGAAAATTATTCCTCTCGTTATACAGGTGGGCGCCTATTTAAACTAAGACTGAAAATTATTCCTCTCGTTATACAGGTGGGCGCCTATTTAAACTAAGACTGAAAATTATTCCTCTCGTTATACAGGTGGGCGCCTATTTAAACTAAGACTGAAAATTATTCCTCTCGTTATACAGGTGGGCGCCTATTTAAACTAAGACTGAAAATTATTCCTCTCGTTATACAGGTGGGCGCCTATTTAAACTAAGACTGAAAATTATTCCTCTCGTTATACAGGTGGGCGCCTATTTAAACTAAGACATGAAAATTATTCCTCTCGTTATACAGGTGGGCGCCTATTTAAACTAAGACTGAAAAGTATTCCTCTCGTTATACAGGTGGGCGCCTATTTAAACTAAGACTGGAAATTATTGCTCTCGTTATACAGGTGGGTGCCTATTTAAACTAAGACTAAAAATTATTCCTCTCGTTATACAGGTGGGCGCCTATAAGACTGAAAATTATTCCTCTCGTTATACAGGTGGGCGCCTATAAGACTGAAATGTATTCCTCTCGTTATACAGGTGGGCGCCTATTTAAACTAAGACTGAAAAGTATTCCTCTCGTTATACAGGTGGGCGCCTATTTAAACTAAGACATGAAAATTATTCCTCTCGTTAAATAGGTGGGCGCCTATTTAAACTAAGATTGAAAATTATTCCTCTCGTTATACAGGTGGGCGCCTATTTAAACTAAGACTGAAAATTATTCCTCTCGTTATACAGGTGGGCGCCTATTTAAACTAAGACTGAAAATTATTCCTCTCGTTATACAGGTGGGCGCCTATTTAAACTAAGACTAAAAAGTATTCCTCTCGTTATACAGGTGGGCGCCTATTTAAACTAAGACTGAAAATTATTCCTCTCGTTATACAGGTGGGCGCCTATTTAAACTAAGACTGAAAATTATTCCTCTCGTTATACAGGTGGGCGCCTATTTAAACTAAGACTGGAAATTATTCCTCTCGTTATACAGGTGGGTGCCTATTTAAACTAAGACTAAAAATTATTCCTCTCGTTATACAGGTGGGCGCCTATAAGACTGAAAATTATTCCTCTCGTTATACAGGTGGGCGCCTATAAGACTGAAATGTATTCCTCTCGTTATACAGGTGGGCGCCTATTTAAACTAAGACTGAAAAGTATTCCTCTCGTTATACAGGTGGGCGCCTATTTAAACTAAGACATGAAAATTATTCCTCTCGTTAAATAGGTGGGCGCCTATTTAAACTAAGATTGAAAATTATTCCTCTCGTTATACAGGTGGGCGACTATTTAAACTAAGACTGAAAATTATTCCTCTCGTTATACAGGTGGGCGCCTATTTAAACTAAGACTGAAAATTATTCCTCTCGTTATACAGGTGGGCGCCTATTTAAACTAAGACTGAAAATTATTCCTCTCGTTATACAGGTGGGCGCCTATTTAAACTAAGACTGAAAAGTATTCCTCTCGTTATACAGGTGGGCGCCTATTTAAACTAAGACATGAAAATTATTCCTCTCGTTAAATAGGTGGGCGCCTATTTAAACTAAGATTGAAAATTATTCCTCTCGTTATACAGGTGGGCGACTATTTAAACTAAGACTGAAAATTATTCCTCTCGTTATACAGGTGGGCGCCTATTTAAACTAAGACTGAAAATTATTCCTCTCGTTATACAGGTGGGCGCCTATTTAAACTAAGACTGAAAATTATTCCTCTCGTTATACAGGTGGGCGCCTATTTAAACTAAGACTAAAAAGTATTCCTCTCGTTATACAGGTGGGCGCCTATTTAAACTAAGACTGAAAATTATTCCTCTCGTTATACAGGTGGGCGCCTATTTAAACTAAGACATGAAAATTATTCCTCTCGTTATACAGGTGGGCGCCTATTTAAACTAAGACTGAAAAGTATTCCTCTCGTTATACAGGTGGGCGCCTATTTAAACTAAGATTGAAAATTATTCCTCTCGTTATACAGGTAGGCGCCTATTTAAACTAAGACTGAAAATTATTCCTCTCGTTATACAGGTGGGCGCCTATTTAAACTAAGACTGAAAAGTATTCCTCTCTTTATACAGGTGGGCGCCTATTTAAACTAAGACATGAAAATTATTCCTCTCGTTAAATAGGTGGGCGCCTATTTAAACTAAGATTGAAAATTATTCCTCTCGTTATACAGGTGGGCGCCTATTTAAACTAAGACTGAAAATTATTCCTCTCGTTATACAGGTGGGCGCCTATTTAAACTAAGACTGAAAATTATTCCTCTCGTTATACAGGTGGGCGCCTATTTAAACTAAGACTGAAAAGTATTCCTCTCGTTATACAGGTGGGCGCCTATTTAAACTAAGACTGAAAAGTATTCCTCTCGTTATACAGGTGGGCGCCTATTTAAACTAAGACTGAAAAGTATTCCTCTCGTTATACAGGTGGGCGCCTATTTAAACTAAGACATGAAAATTATTCCTCTCGTTATACAGGTGGGCGCCTATTTAAACTAAGACTGAAAAGTATTCCTCTCGTTATACAGGTGGGCGCCTATTTAAACTAAGATTGAAAATTATTCCTCTCGTTATACAGGTAGGCGCCTATTTAAACTAAGACTGAAAATTATTCCTCTCGTTATACAGGTGGGCGCCTATTTAAACTAAGACTGAAAAGTATTCCTCTCGTTATACAGGTGGGCGCCTATTTAAACTAAGACTGAAAAGTATTCCTCTCGTTATACAGGTGGGCGCCTATTTAAACTAAGACATGAAAATTATTCCTCTCGTTAAATAGGTGGGCGCCTATTTAAACTAAGATTGAAAATTATTCCTCTCGTTATACAGGTGGGCGCCTATTTAAACTAAGACTGAAAATTATTCCTCTCGTTATACAGGTGGGCGCCTATTTAAACTAAGATTGAAAATTATTCCTCTCGTTATACAGGTGGGCGCCTATTTAAACTAAGACTGAAAAGTATTCCTCTCGTTATACAGGTGGGCGCCTATTTAAACTAAGACTGAAAAGTATTCCTCTCGTTATACAGGTGGGCGCCTATTTAAACTAAGACTGAAAAGTATTCCTCTCGTTATACAGGTGGGCGCCTATTTAAACTAAGACATGAAAATTATTCCTCTCGTTATACAGGTGGGCGCCTATTTAAACTAAGACTGAAAAGTATTCCTCTCGTTATACAGGTGGGCGCCTATTTAAACTAAGATTGAAAATTATTCCTCTCGTTATACAGGTGGGCGCCTATTTAAACTAAGACTGAAAATTATTTCTCTCGTTATACAGGTGGGCGCCTATTTAAACTAAGACTGGAAATTATTCCTCTCGTTATACAGGTGGGTGCCTATTTAAACTAAGACTAAAAATTATTCCTCTCGTTATACAGGTGGGCGCCTATAAGACTGAAAATTATTCCTCTCGTTATACAGGTGGGCGCCTATAAGACTGAAATGTATTCCTCTCGTTATACAGGTGGGCGCCTATTTAAACTAAGACTGAAAAGTATTCCTCTCGTTATACAGGTGGGCGCCTATTTAAACTAAGACATGAAAATTATTCCTCTCGTTAAATAGGTGGGCGCCTATTTAAACTAAGATTGAAAATTATTCCTCTCGTTATACAGGTGGGCGCCTATTTAAACTAAGACTGAAAATTATTCCTCTCGTTATACAGGTGGGCGCCTATTTAAACTAAGACTGAAAATTATTCCTCTCGTTATACAGGTGGGCGCCTATTTAAACTAAGACTGAAAATTATTCCTCTCGTTATACAGGTGGGCGCCTATTTAAACTAAGACTGAAAATTATTCCTCTCGTTATACAGGTGGGCGCCTATTTAAACTAAGACTGAAAATTATTCCTCTCGTTATACAGGTGGGCGCCTATTTAAACTAAGACATGAAAATTATTCCTCTCGTTATACAGGTGGGCGCCTATTTAAACTAAGACTGAAAAGTATTCCTCTCGTTATACAGGTGGGCGCCTATTTAAACTAAGACTGAAAAGTATTCCTCTCGTTATACAGGTGGGCGCCTATTTAAACTAAGACTGAAAATTATTCCTCTCGTTATACAGGTGGGCGCCTATTTAAACTAAGACTGAAAAGTATTCCTCTCGTTATACAGGTGGGCGCCTATTTAAACTAAGACTGAAAAGTATTCCTCTCGTTATACAGGTGGGCGCCTATTTAAACTAAGACTGAAAAGTATTCCTCTCGTTATACAGGTGGGCGCCTATTTAAACTAATACATGAAAATTATTCCTCTCGTTAAATAGGTGGGCGCCTATTTAAACTAAGATTGAAAATTATTCCTCTCGTTATACAGGTGGGCGCCTATTTAAACTAAGACTGAAAATTATTCCTCTCGTTATACAGGTGGGCGCCTATTTAAACTAAGACTGAAAAGTATTCCTCTCGTTATACAGGTGGGCGCCTATTTAAACTAAGACTGAAAAGTATTCCTCTCGTTATACAGGTGGGCGCCTATTTAAACTAAGACTGAAAAGTATTCCTCTCGTTATACAGGTGGGCGCCTATTTAAACTAAGACATGAAAATTATTCCTCTCGTTATACAGGTGGGCGCCTATTTAAACTAAGACTGAAAAGTATTCCTCTCGTTATACAGGTGGGCGCCTATTTAAACTAAGATTGAAAATTATTCCTCTCGTTATACAGGTGGGCGCCTATTTAAACTAAGACTGAAAATTATTCCTCTCGTTATACAGGTGGGCGCCTATTTAAACTAAGACTGGAAATTATTCCTCTCGTTATACAGGTGGGTGCCTATTTAAACTAAGACTAAAAATTATTCCTCTCGTTATACAGGTGGGCGCCTATAAGACTGAAAATTATTCCTCTCGTTATACAGGTGGGCGCCTATAAGACTGAAATGTATTCCTCTCGTTATACAGGTGGGCGCCTATTTAAACTAAGACTGAAAAGTATTCCTCTCGTTATACAGGTGGGCGCCTATTTAAACTAAGACATGAAAATTATTCCTCTCGTTAAATAGGTGGGCGCCTATTTAAACTAAGATTGAAAATTATTCCTCTCGTTATACAGGTGGGCGCCTATTTAAACTAAGACTGAAAATTATTCCTCTCGTTATACAGGTGGGCGCCTATTTAAACTAAGACTGAAAATTATTCCTCTCGTTATACAGGTGGGCGCCTATTTAAACTAAGACTGAAAATTATTCCTCTCGTTATACAGGTGGGCGCCTATTTAAACTAAGACTGAAAAGTATTCCTCTCGTTATACAGGTGGGCGCCTATTTAAACTAAGACTGAAAATTATTCCTCTCGTTATACAGGTGGGCGCCTATTTAAACTAAGACATGAAAATTATTCCTCTCGTTATACGGGTGGGCGCCTATTTAAACTAAGACTGAAAAGTATTCCTCTCGTTATACAGGTGGGCGCCTATTTAAACTAAGACTGAAAATTATTCCTCTCGTTATACAGGTGGGCGCCTATTTAAACTAAGACTGAAAATTATTCCTCTCGTTATACAGGTGGGCGCCTATTTAAACTAAGACTGAAAAGTATTCCTCTCGTTATACAGGTGGGCGCCTATTTAAACTAAGACTGAAAAGTATTCCTCTCGTTATACAGGTGGGCGCCTATTTAAACTAAGACTGAAAAGTATTCCTCTCGTTATACAGGTGGGCGCCTATTTAAACTAAGACTGAAAAGTATTCCTCTCGTTATACAGGTGGGCGCCTATTTAAACTAAGACTGAAAAGTATTCCTCTCGTTATACAGGTGGGCGCCTATTTAAACTAAGACTGAAAATTATTCCTCTCGTTATACAGGTGGGCGCCTATTTAAACTAAGACTGAAAATTATTCCTCTCGTTATACAGGTGGGCGCCTATTTAAACTAAGACTGAAAGTATTCCTCTCGTTATACAGGTGGGCGCCTATTTAAACTAAGACTGAAAAGTATTCCGCTCGTTATACAGGTGGGCGCCTATTTAAACTAAGACTGAAAAGTATTCCTCTCGTTATACAGGTGGGCGCCTATTTAAACTAAGACATGAAAATTATTCCTCTCGTTATACAGGTGGGCGCCTATTTAAACTAAGACTGAAAAGTATTCCTCTCGTTATACAGGTGGGCGCCTATTTAAACTAAGATTGAAAATTATTCCTCTCGTTATACAGGTGGGCGCCTATTTAAACTAAGACTGAAAATTATTCCTCTCGTTATACAGGTGGGCGCCTATTTAAACTAAGACTGAGAAGTATTCCTCTCGTTATACAGGTGGGCGCCTATTTAAACTAAGACACATTTGATTTTGTTTTCTCGTTCCTCCGAAAAATATTTGCCCACGGCAGAAAATTTTCCGCCCCGGTTTTGGTGGCCTTTCTGGTATCGCGTCCGTCTGCCATCATCAATCTTTATTTTCCTACAGCAGACAAAAGGATTTAGTTAGTTTTAATCATGGTGGTGCAACGTGACCTTTCCGATGGGAGATGATTTTTCCCTTTTCTTTTCCTTGCTCTATGCTCCAACAACTGATTGGTGGACGACGCTGCTTGCTGGGGGTGGTTTTCCCTTTATCCCCCTTTCTGCTTTCTCTTTTCAGGACATGCTGTGGGAGTCTGCTTTTAATCAAGACATGCCGGGGATATCTTGCACCGGACTGATTTCCCTTTCTTGTTGCGTCTGACCACTTCGGATTCGGGTCCGGGATTTATCAACATTCTGCGGGGAAACCTTTTCGGAACTTGGTCCACAAGTCCTTCACCCGTCATTTTCCGCTCTCTTTACGTCACCTTTCTTTCTACACAATTCGTCCTTTGGTTTCACAGCCGATGCCTTTTGTCTTATTACCTCGGCTCTTGGCCTACCCTTTTCGTATTTTGCTTTCGTACCCCTTCGGCCTCTGGTAGTAAACTTTGAAAAATCTTTTCCGAAACGAATTCTTAGAACGAAAAATGAAAAAGATAGAAAAGGAGGAGAATCTTTCTGAACCAATACTTGGTGGAAAAAGGATAAGAGAAGAACTTATCTGGATAACATGACTGGTCCTTGTGATCATGACGTGCACCATAGATTCCCGACCCAGTCTATTTGTATCAATCAACTTGCCGGATGACCTTACTTGCTGGGGATAAATGGGCGTCCATTTCTTTGTGAACGTGGATCCTTTTGTTGATCTATCTTGTCTCCTCATAGTGCCCTTCGAGGGGTTTTCACTAATGAGACTCTCTCTTTTCTCTCAGCTCCCGGCGCCTTATGGTGCCTGTGAAGGTTTTCACCAATAAGACTCTATCGTTTTATATCCCTCATCTTTCGTCGCCTTGTGGTGCCTGCGAAGGTTTTCACCGATAAGACTCTCTCATTTTATATCCCTCATCTTTCGTCGCCTTGTGGTGCCTGCGAAGGTTTTCACCGATAAGATTCTCTCGTTTTATATCCCTCATCTTTCGTCGCCTTGTGGTGCCTGCGAAGGTTTTCACCGCCAAGACTGTCCCATTTTATTTTTCAATGGAGGATTGGAGTGCTGTCGATATGACCCTCTCTTCTGGAGATTCCTTCGGAATATCAATGCATTTCCCGTTTTATCGCTCCTCTTCTTTGCCGGGGATCAGTGTATTACTCTCGGCTTTATTTGCCTGACTTGGCACCTCTTGGATATTGATCGGGAGGTCTTTTGGACGTCGATGTCGGTTTCGGTGTGGGACTAAAAGAAAGGCTATCAAAATAAAATAACTTGATGGGTGATACGCTACAACTTTTGGAATCAAACCTTTGTTGGAACCTTAAAACATAACCTCTGCCCCAGTTTTCTTGCTTGGGGGTTTTTATTTTTACACTATGTTGAGCTATATGCGTTATGCACACTATGCCTATTATGCACACTTATGGATATTATGCACACTATGACCGAGCCGTGAGGCGCCTACGTATCCTTTTTGAGGAATCAGGTCAAACGTAGTTCCCACTGTTTGTGATTTCTATCTTCTTCTTCTTCTTTTTTTCTCTTTTTTTCATTTTTCCTTAAAAAATTTCTTTCCTTCTTCTTTCTCTTTTCATATCTTTTCCGTTAGTGATTCCAAAAGAGGGGTATGAAAGAATAACTTAAGTCTCAAAAGGGTAAACAAGGGTAAAAAGTGTTTGGATAGAAGAAAGAATTGCCTCCGTCATTTCATTATCCAATAAATACCAAATACAAACAAACGGACCAATAATTGCCATAATTAAAGAAATTACGCATAATATCTCTTGACTGCATCAGAATTGATAGCCATGTCGACACATCTCCCCTCGACATCTGTCAAACACAAAGCACTGTTGGACAACACTCTGGTCACAATATAAGGCCCTTGCCAATTTGGGGCGAACTTGCCTTTTGCCTCGACCTAATGTGGGAGGATCTTCTTTAATACCTGCTGCCCCACTTCGAACTTCATGGGGCGTACCTTCTTATTATATGTTCTCGCCATTCTCTTCTGATACAGCTGACCATGACATACTGCTGCCAATCTTTTCTCGTCTATTAAGCTCAACTGTACCAATCGAGCTTTGACCCATTCATCATCATCAATCTCGGCTTCAGCGACAATCCGGAGGGATGGAATTTCGACCTCCGCTGGTATTACGGCCTTAGTTCCGTACACCAGCAAATAAGGAGTTGCACCTATGTAGGTCCGGACGGTAGTGCGATAACCCAACAGAGCAAAGGGTAACCTCTCGTGCCATTGTCTAGATCCTTCCACCATCTTTCGCAGTATCTTCTTGATGTTCTTATTGGTTGTTTCGACCGCTCCATTCGCCTTGGGACGATATGGGGTGGAATTCCGGTGTGTAATCTTGAATTGTTGGCATACTTCTCTCATCAGGCTGCTGTTAAGATTCGCACCGTTATCCGTGATGATCACTTTTGGGATCCCAAATCTGCAGATGATATGGGAGTGCACAAAATCCACCACCACCTTTTTAGTTACCGACTTGAAGGTTTTAGCCTCAACCCATTTGGTGAAGTAGTCCATGGTTACTAGAATGAACCTATGACCGTTGGATGCTGCTGGCTCGATAGGTCCAATGACGTCCATGCCCCATGCAACAAACGGCCAGGGTGCCGACATCGTATGTAACTCTGTTGGCGGAGAATGAATCAGATCTCCATGTATCTGGCACTGATGGCATTTCCTCACGAAAGTGATACAGTCGTGTTCCATGGTGAGCCAATAATACCCTGCCCTAAGGATCTTCCTTTCCAATACATATCCGCTCATATGTGGCCCGCAAACTCCAGCATGTACCTCTGCCATAACCGTCGTGTCTTGACCGACATCTATACATCTTAACAATCCCAAATCCGGGGTTCTTTTGTACAAAACTCCTCCGCTGAGGAAGAAACCATTCGACAAACGCCGAAGGGCTCTTTTTTGGTCTCTAGTGGCCTGTTCCGGATATATCCCCATTCTGAGGTATTCCTTGATATCATGAAACCAGGGCTCGCCATCTGCTTCCTCTTCTACGGCGTTGCAATAAGCGTGCTGATCACGGACCTGGATGTGCAGAGAATCAACATACATTTTGTCAGGGTGGTGCAACATTGATGCTAAGGTGGCCAATGCATCCGCAACCTCGTTATGAGTTCTCGGGATATGTTTGAATTTTACCGATCGAAATTGCTTGCTCAGATCGTGCAAGCATTGTCGATAAGGTATGAGTTTCAAGTCCCGTGTTTCCCATTCACCCTGAATCTGATGTACCAAGAGGTCCGAGTCTCCCAAGACCAAGACGTCTTGGACATCCATGTCTGCAACCAATCGCAGGCCCAAAATGCAAGCTTCGTACTCGGCCATATTGTTGGTGCAATAGAAGCGTAGTTGAGCCGTAACCGGATAATGGCTTCCTATTTCAGAAATGAGTACTGCTCCTATTCTAACCCCTTTTGCGTTTGCAGCTCCATCGAAGAAAAGCTTCCAACCCGGTTCCTCGGGTAACTCCAGCTCATTTGTATGCATCACCTCTTCGTCGGGAAAATACGTTCTTAAAGGCTCGTATTTTTCATCGACGGGAATCTCTGCCAAATGGTCGGCCAACTCCTGGGCTTTCATGGCTGTCCTCGTCACATAGACGATATCGAACTCTGTGAGCAGAATTTGCCATTTTGCCAACCTCCCTGTGGGCATAGGTTTCTGAAAGATATACTTCAATGGGTCCAAACGGGATATGAGATAAGTAGTATACGAGGACAGGTAGTGTTTCAACTTCTGAGCTACCCAAGTTAGGGCGCAGCATGTTTTCTCGAGTTGAGTGTACTTGACTTCGTATACTGTGAATTTCTTGCTAAGGTAGTAGATGGCCTGCTCCTTCCTTCCTGTGTCATCATGTTGCCCCAGTACACAACCAAATGAATTTTCCAGGACCGTCAGATAAAGAATTAAGGGCTTCCCTGGCTTAGGCGGTACCAATACGGGTGGATTAGACAGATACCCTTTGATTTGGTCGAAATCCTCTTGACACTCTGCCGTCCAACTTACCGCAGCATCCTTTCTCAGCAGCCGAAATATGGGCTCACAAGTTGCTGTGAGTTGAGCGATGAACCTGCTGATGTAATTGAGTCTACCCAGTAAACTCATTACCTCTGTTTTGTTCTTTGGCGGTAGCAAATCTCAGATGGATTCGATTTTGGATGGGTCTAACTCAATCCCCCGTCGACTGACGATGAATCCCAACAACTTTCCTGATGGAACCTCGAATGCGCATTTGGCCGGGTTAAGCTTGATATCATACCTTCGAAGTCTTTGGAAGAATCTCCTTAGGTCTGCTACATGGTCCTTCCGACGCCAAGACTTTATGATCACGTCATCTACGTACACCTCAATTTCTTTGTGTATCATGTCATGAAACACATCAATTATTGCTCGCATGTACGTTGCCCCGGCGTTCTTCAATCCGAACGGCATTACCCGATAGCAGTAAGTTCCCCATGGTGTGATAAATGCTGTCTTTTCCGCATCTTCCTCGTCCATTAGGATCTGATGATATCCCGCATAGCAATCCACAAATAATCCGATCTCGCGCCCAGCGCAGTTATCGATCAGGATATGGATGTTGGGCAGTGGAAAATTGTCTTTGGGACTTGCTTTTTTGAGATTGCGGTAATCGACGCACACCCTAATTTTTCCATCCTTCTTTGGGACTGGTACCACATTGACCAACCAATCGGGATATCGAGTGACCCGAATGACCTTCGCCTGCAACTGCTTAATCACATCTTCTTTGATCTTTACACTCATTTCTGTTTTAAATTTCCTTAATTTTTGCTTGGCCGGAGGGTATGCCGGGTCAGTGGGCAATTTGTGAACCACTAAATTGGTGCTTAATCCAGGCATATCGTCATATGACCATGCAAAAATATCTTTGAATTCCATGAGGGTTTTGATCAATTCTTTCCTGACATTCGGCTCAATGTGGATGCTGATTTTGGTTTCTCGGACATTATCAGCGTCTCCTAGATTCACAGCCTCAGTGTCATTTAGGTTAGGTTTGGGTTTTTCTTCAAATTGGCACAGTTCTCGATTTATCTCTTCGAAGGCTTTATCTTCGTCATATTCAAATTCATCGTCACAAACAACATCTTGCGTCATTAAGTCGGAGTCAGATTGATTTATTAGACTAGGTCGAAGATCCGCTGTGCATGCCATGTCGTTAGAACCAGTAAAAAGAGAACTGTTCAGAAATAAAAAGAACAAAACAAAAATTAAGATGGTACAAAAGAAGAGAACTTTATTAAACTTGCGGGATAAACGGGTTCACACTTTTACAAAACAAAAGTAAAACTTGGATTACACCCTGAATAATCCGAACAAAACAAAACAAACAAAACATAAATCAAAGCCTACTACCAAGACTCCCCTCGGACAGGAAGAGGAGTAACTGTCCAATTGTTGGTCTTGGCCTCAGGCCCCACAAACTGTATCTCTGCTCTGCTGGAACTTTCTCCAGCTTCTAATATACTGACATCAGCGAATAGCCCCTCAAAACTCTGAATCAGGTCCCCATCCATACTAATCAATGGTCCTAGAATTTTTGGGACTGGCGACCCTTTGGCACTTGCTCTGACAAAAGATCTTGAGAGACGTGGCACAGGTTTGGGAAGATACCAGACTTTCTTCTTCATTTTCCGCGCTTGCTTTACATCTGCTGCGGTTGGTTTGAACCCCAATCCGAAAGTTTCCAGATTTTTAGGCAGGGAAACAGGTTGGACAATCCCCTGAAGCTCGACTCCCAGGCCCTTTCCCGGCACAAATCCGTTACCCAGCATTTCCGAAACCATCATGACTGTCGCGGAAGCTACCCTAGGGTGCGGGATGATTTCTCCTTCAGAAATTTTGTTTGCCGACACTGTATCGAAGATCTGGTAGACCCAGGGACCTTTGTCATCATCGGTCTCTATGAAAGGTACAATGGCGCCACCCATGGTGCACGCCGTGTCCTCGCCGTGTAGCACGACCTCTTGTCTTTCCCACTCGAACTTCACCATCTGATGTAGGGTGGAGGGCACTGCTTTGGCTGCATGAATTCATGGTCGTCCTAACAGAAAGTTATAAGATACTGTGGCGTCTAGCACCTGGAACTCCATGGTGAACAGGACTGGACCGATGGTCAATTCAAGTACAACATCCCCTACAGTGGCTGTTCCGTTTCCGTCAAATCCACGGACACAGATGCTATTCTTGCGGATCTTTCCGTGGTCGATCTTTAACTGGTTCAAAGTGGATAATGGGAAGATATTGGCACTTGAACCGTTATCCACCAATTCCGGGAATATGCTCTGGGCAATTTTCTGATACGAATCCACAGGGACTGTCACAACGCGAATTCGGGTCCATTTCCCAAAAATATATTGACCAAAGTCAACTCAAATGAAGTTTTTAATCAAAAATTCTTATTTTTATCAACTTTCAACATAAAAGCTTTCCAGAAACTCGCCCGGACTGCGCAAGCAAACCGAGGAGTGATAAAATGAGGTCATTAAGCCCTCGAGACACAGAATTTGATTTTAATTCATAAGATGACCTATCGGGTCATCACAACTTGAATCTTGTTTGTGGGAATATTCAAATTTAAAGTGTGGATTAAATATCTTCTTGTGCTTATGTATTGAGTGATTTTTATTTATTATGAAGTGAGCTATTATTTTTTTAAATATTTTTGTTATTTAATATTTTCAAAGGGATTAGCTAATCCTAGGAATCACCCATTAACTCCAAATTATTTTTGGGAAAGATCATTTGGGTTGGGAATGATTATTTAACAATAACTCGAGGCTTTAACCCTCGGTTTATAGATTCTACCTAGGGATAAGATTGAACTACTTGTAGCCATGTAACTACCCAACTTTGTCTCCGTTTGGGAATCATGATGGAACCTTGTCTCGGGGACTAGGTAAGACTAACTTGTACTGAATAACAACAATAATAAATAAATTTTAATAGACTCGAAATAAAAAGCTCTACAAAGTTTACAATTTCTCAAAAGCGGTTGTACAAGTCTTAAGCTCTACAGAGTTTGCTACAACTTCTAAATACAATTGTTTGGAAATAAGTAGAAACAGTGTGAATACAAAATAGGAAAGTAACTCCGAAGCCTGCGAACGCAACAATAGGTTTTACCTTGAGTCTCCACAGCAACGGTCTGCACTGCTACTAGCGATCAAATATCTGGATCTGTACAAAAATATACAGAAGTGTAGAATGAGCACACCACAATGGTGCTCAGTATATATCAAGACTAACCTCGATGGAGCAGTGACGAGGAATAGTCAAGACATCTATTGGTCTAATAAACTGAACACGTATAAGTATGGGAATAATAGAATAAGGTATCTACATAAAGACTACGCAATACGGCTAATAATACAGTAATTTCAATATGGAAGGAAACAACAAGTATCATAAAAGCGACACAGAAGAGTGAATGGAACACAACTTAAATCTGAAACCACGTGTACAACAAGGACTAGTAATAACTCAGCAATTACAACTGTTTTTACATCAGGTTTTAGTCAATCAAACTCCATGAGGTACCGAACCTCGGACAAATCACCACTAACGGGTCTCAATACCTGAACCCTAACACTCGGCATCCTGTGCCCTCATAACACATCATAACTGTACTGACAATTTATGTACCAATAGAGCCAGTTCACATAGAAGGCATGTAACAAGGGTGTGCATCTATACTCAACAATATCAAGAAGACCTATTATACGATAAGGGTGCTTAACTACTTGTATGCTTGTGCAAGTGTCCTAAAATAGACCATATCAGCAAATAAGCATAAGGAAAAAACGGACAACACATAGAATGTTTTCTCAAAACTTTTACAAGATAAAATTCACCCAGGTAAATGTAGCACTACACAAATATCAACAACAAGAATGCCCCCAGGCCATCACAAATCATCATAATCAATCCCTGGCATGGCCCACCTTGTCTCGCCACGTGCACAATAGCAAAGTAAATTCCCACCTTCTCTCGCCACACGTGCATAATAATGTTCCCACATTGTCTTGCTACATGCGCACCCAACATATATATATCCCGCCTTGTCACACTACATGTGCAAATATCAATAGTAATAATAGCACGGCAAAAACCTCATGAAAATCCTATAACAACAACCGCACGCCAGAAACCTCGTGCATCACAATATCAACAACCGCACGGAAAAAACCTCGTGCATCAACACAACAAGCTCAACATCCACAATTACAAATATTAGAAAGTACGCCATGTAAATCAACTCAAGAAATTTAAATCACCAAGAAACAGTACAACCAATTCACAAGGAATAACCAGAGTAAATAATGCTAGGCGTAAAGAGAACAGCTCAACAAGGGAAAACTAATATGTAGCAACAATCCCACAATATACAATTCAACAACAAGGAAGCTAACAAGAGTCAAATAATTCCAAATAAAGACAAGTCAACTAAGATATAGGATATCTAAACTTCTTTTAATGTTAAGCAATTACGAAATATACTCAACAATTCAATTAAGGATAAATAGCGGAAAGATAATCATAACCTTAATTAAGACTAAACAATTATAGGATTAGGTAACAATAAAATCCAAATAAAGATGAGCCGTTATGAACAGATAGCGTGACAATGAAAGAGGTAAAATCTTATGTTACGTCAAATAGGAGTCAAATAGACAATAAGGGTGAATCCCAAGGCAATTAATTCTAATTAAAGCATGTAGACGTGAAGCTAGTAAAGAGGAAATCAACCATATCAAGGGCAACTTCATACTTAGTGAATATAAGTATAGAAGACTCAAATCCTAAGAGAAAATCCCCCACACAAGGTTAGACAAGATACTTACCTAAAAGAAGAAAAACCGATACATAACATTGACTTCTTAGGTGAAAAGACCTCCGAACGGCTCAAATCTAACCAAAATAACATCAAAGCACAAATAGAACTCATAAGAAACTATTCCGGATCAAAATGTCTCAATCTTTAACAAAATCCAAAAAATCGGTCCAAAAGTCGACCCCCGGGCTCGCATCTCGGAACTCGACAAATTTTACAAAAAACGAATACCCATTCCGATACGAGTTCAACCATAAAAAAATTATCAAATTCCGATACCATTTCATCCTTCAAATCATGATTTTTCATTTTGAAAACTTTCTTGAAAAACAACCATTTTCTTCAATTCAAAACACGATTTAAATGATTAAAACAAAGATAAAATCATGGAATATATTAAATTGTAGGTGAAGAACACTTACCCAATCGATTTTCTTGAAAAACCCACAAGGCATCGCTCAAAACCGAGCTCTAGAAGTCAAAATATGATAAAATTTGTCTAACCTCGATTTGGAAATCTTATATTCTGCCCAGATAACTATGCATCGAGAACGCGGAGATAGGGCTGCATTCACGAAGAAGAAAATAATGAGGTTGTCAAGCCCCCTGGGACCCCGTCTAAACACACAAACAAGTTCTATAACCTAACATGGACTTGCTCGAGGTCTCAAATCATATCAAACAATGGCGAAAATGCAAATTCAGGCCATGAATCGATCTATGAACTTCCAAATCTCCCAACTTCGAAAACTCATGCCGAAACCAATCAAACCAAGCCGAAATGACGCCAAATTTTGAAGACAAGTCCCAAATAACAAGACGGAACTGTTCCAACTCTCGTAATCGCATTCCGACTCAAATATCACAAAAGTCAACTATGGGTCAAACTTTTCCATTTTTCAAACTTCAACTTTTCCAACTTTCACCGAAATACTTCAAATTACCCTATGAACCTCCAAATCCTATTTCGAACGCGCACTTAAGTCCAAAATCACCATATGAAGCTGCTAACATCACCCAAAACCCATTCCATAGCTGTTTATACAAGAGTCATATTCCAGTTAAATTCTCACTATGTAAGCTTCCAAAACTAGATTCCTTCTTCTAATTTGACTCTGAATCACCCGGTAACTGAATTCAACAATTCAAGCAAGTTGATGCACATAATATGAAGATTTTCAAGGCCTTACACTGCCGAACTGAGCTTAAATTCTCAAAATGACCGGCCAATTCATTACATCCTCTCCTTCTTAAACAAACGTTCATCTTCGAACGTGCCAAAATTAGCCTTGAAGTTGTCACACCCCTTTTCTACCGCCGCAAAAGATATATATTATGGATTGTGCATTAAATAGTTTTTCCGATTAAAGTGACAAATTTGAGTAGTGATTTATTTACTGAGTCACCACTTGGAATTGATTTTTCGGTGATCCAAGTCACCATTTATTTGAATCCCTAGTCAAAGGTAGGTTTAACTCTATTTTTATGGGTCCACAAAAACAAAGCTCGCGTAACGAATTCCAATGACCGGGGAGAAGGTGCAAGTCATTCCCCAAGTCCGTGATTCTAGCATTCCCTGTGAATTCCAAAGGACAGGCTTTTTGGAGTGCTATACTCCAAAACAGTATGCAACAGTGAAAGCGACCAAACACGCACCCTACACTCAAGTACTCTCCATTTCTTTTCTTTCCTCTCAGTCTCTCAAACCAAATTCTATGTTCAAACCAAATACATGAATCATATTACCCAAATCTTACTAAAATACACTTATAACTATTGAAGTGATAATATGCTAAGCATTTCAACATAGACTTTCATCAAGCATTCAACCTATAGATTATGAATTCATTAGAACAAATGAATTCATGACTTGAAAAGATCAATAACTCAACTAAACAAATTAACCATTCTTCAAAACGAATCAAGATCATCGATGCCTTTGAACGATGATCAATTAACACAAATAAACAATCTAACTGGACTTCATGTAACCTGTATCAATAAGCTAATAGAAGAATAAACAAACAAAACTAGCGGCTGATCAATCTAAGTGTCAAATGATGGTCATCAACCAACAAAAAACAAACAAACTACCAGCTGCTAGTCCCAAGCCAAAACATGATCTTAATCTAGCAAATATCCACCTAGTTGAGCATGAAAAGATAAAAACAAGGTAAACTAACAGAACCGATTTTGCTTCTAAGGATATGCCTCTCAAAACAGGATATTCCAATCAAAACAGATAAGACTACTAATGCAAATAAGACTAAGCGAGTACATATTAACCAGAAAGTTTAAACATTGAACCAATGCATAATTCAAACTAATATACATGAGTCGAAACCAATACTTAGAACCACTTATAAACAATATTAAAGGAAAAACTAAAGCTAATTAAAATTAAATACTTCTCCATTACGTGGGATTAAGCGTGACAGAAACCACAACATGATCTTAGTCTTAACTAACAGAACCAAAAATCAGAAAAGATGGAAATGGATAAAGGTTTTACCATATAAGGAAATCGAGGCCATCTTGAGCAGTGAGGAAATGTCGAGGGTATTAGATGGTGGATGTCCGCCCTTGAAACGAGCATTTCTATAACCACACGTTGAATCCAATGAGTGTCAACGTCTTACTAGAGAGAAGCAAGGATATTTTGGTCGTAATAGGATAGAACTACAAGATGGCAGTGGGGTGGTGGACGGGAAGCTTCACCGGAGAATTGTTGTCGGATTTTGGGCATGGGCAAATCTAATGAGTTTGAGAGGGATTTAAAAAATGGGGGGTATGGAATGGGAAAGAGTAGGAAGAGAGGATGAACTGGTGAAATTTTGAGGGGTTTTGGGCGGTGGCGCACGGCGGGGTGGAGGTGGTGGCGCGAATAAAATTTGGGTTTTTCAATTTTTGGTAGGGATTTGGGGAATTTTTGTTTTGGATTCATGCAGAGGACATTGAGAGGAAGAAATTGTCAAATTTTGGGGTGGTTTGGGCGATGGCCGCTGGCAGTGGCAATTTCCAGCCGGCGGAGATAGGTGGCGGGCGGCTAGGTTAAATAGATGAGAGAGGGTGAGAAGAATGAAGAAGAAGATCGGAAATTAAGAGGGAAATAGGGCAAAATTTTTGGTATTAGATGGTTTAAATATTGGGGATGGAGAATGAATGAGGGTCACTGGATCAAATGAGATTGAATGGATGAGATTGCTTCTCAATAGCTTGGCCAATACGATGTCGTTTTGGGTGTCTTCCAAACCAACCCATTTGGACCAGGTTCTAAGTTGTTGGGCTCCGATTTTGGGACCATCTTGGCCCAACTCAGTTAAGAACACAACTTAGCCCCATATTCTAATTCTCTTTTATTTAACTATACACAACTCCTAAATCCTACACAAACACACATAAAAAAATAAAAATAAAAATGCACAATTAGGCATTTACATAAGTCATAAAATCACTTAATGCACACTTCCAACATACACATGCGGGTGACTCCATGTCACCCCAATCTACATAAGCCTGGCGACACCATCTCAGCTGTAATTTAGCCTTTCTACCAACACCGATAGGCCTCAAAGCCAAAAATTCTCACCTTCCATTAATTTCCAAAAGACCCAATTCTAAATCCATATCCGATATCAATCTCAACTAGTTGCAACCACTTATGCCTACACCCATAGAGTACAACTACACAACATGACATAACATATATAGGCCTATCATAATATTTCTGATCACAATAGCTGCCCGAAATTAAATCCAGCACCGACAGTTAGCCTCATATCCAATAGAACTCTATTTCAAACCTTCACAACACTAATGATGATACAAGAATCACAAAAACTTCATAACTAAACACCTAAATCAACAAGTCACAACTAACACCACCGGGCACACACCCCGCAAGCTAAAGCTCATGAAGCTAGAACAAAAATGACTGAATATGAAAAGAGAAACACATAACGGACATATCAAACAAGCACGACAAGCACAACTCTCTATTAGTACTTACCTACAAAACAATATAACAAGGAAAGAATTAAAGAATATGAAGAAATCACAAGGATCTCATCTTGATATAACCTCTACCGCGGTGCAAAACCCGATTCGAACACATCAAATCACATGAAATCACTAGGGTTCCACCCTCAACTCTAAATCACAAGTAGGATATACATCAAACCAATTGGTTTTTTTCACTAGATCAATTCCGTCACAAAAATTACAACAAGTACTGTCTCCCACACCGGTGGAGCATAAAAATCATAGCTCGTAAACAACATACTCAGGAACTCACATCAAGCCTACCGTAATGGACAATAGGAATTCACTACTAGTCTCGTAACCCTCAATAATAAAGAAAAACAAATGATAGATATGGACTACCACCCATATAATGTCCCAACACGGGCAAACACATAAACAGAAAACTAAGTCATGAACACACCCATAGGTAGAGCAACAAATAGGGGAACTCACCTCGATAATCAGAGCTATAATGAAATATGGATGATGCTCCTCTATAACAAACCGAAAGCATACCTGTATGACATCATCTGTCCCAACGACCTCAAGCCTACCATATGAAACACATCAACGGGCCAGGACTCCCCCTCTTGGGCGTCCTCTACTCAGCTGAATACCTCACTGCGACACATCTGCCCAAAGCCTGGGACAATCTCTAACCATGTGGCTAGTATCCCCACACTCAAAACAACCTTACTACTGATGTGGCTATGGAAACTATACGGTACGGGTATTTTGAGACCCATGAACACCTGAATCACTGTGCGAAGCCTGAAGCGCAAACTGAACTAGTTGACCCATGAAACCTCTACCATGTCGCACCCTGCCTCCAAAATAAGGACCAATAGATCTATTCGATTTACGAGGCCTCCGAGCCTCCCTTTCGTCTCTCTCTTGGCCCTGCCTGTCCTCTCGCTCTCGGTCCCACATGCCCTCTAGGCGACGAGCGATCCCAACCACCTGCTGAAATAAAACATTTGACTCCAACTCCCAAAACATGCTTAACTAAATATCATGTTTGAGCCCCTCAATGAATCTACGAACTCGCTCTCTAACTGTAGCGACCAAGGCAGGTGCATTTCTGGCCAAATCGCCGAATCTAACAGCATACTCTGATACTGACATAGTGCCCTTACGCAACTGCTCAAACTCTGTGCGCCATGTATCTCGAAGGGACTAAGGTACAAACTCTCTCAAGAACATCTCTAAGAATTTAACCCATGTAAGTGAAACTGCATTGGCCAGGCTACCCAACTCATACGCCTGCCACCATTGATAAGCCGCTCCCTTAATGTGGAACGTAGTAAAAGCAACCTCACTAATCTCCACAATGCCCATAGTTCGGAGAATGCGATATCACTCATCCAGTAAACCCTGTGCTCTCTCTGAAGCCAAACCGCTGAATGTAGGAGGGTCATATTTTTTGAACCTTGTAAGTATAAGCTGCTTTTCCTCAGATGTTGTTGCCTTGACCATGGGCTGAACCGGAACCACAAGCTGTGTCGCCATAACACCTGGAACCTGACCAACATGAACTCGGTGTTCTGTAATGTGGGAGTTTGTGAAGTAGCTGGTGCAACTAGAATCAACCCTGATTGAGCCAATATAGCAAACATGGTCAAGAACTCTACTAAGATCTCCTAAAGTCCGAGGGTAATAACAGACGCCTCAGGTACTTGACCCCTGACTGGAGCTACTGGCGGCTCCTCAACAGCTGCTCTAGTAGGAGCTATAGCTGTGGTACGTACTCCTTGCCGGCCTCTACTCCTGCCTCTAGCGACCCCTATTTTGGGAGCAGCGTCATCGGTAACTACAGCTCGTGTCCTCACCATTTGTCAGAGAATTGAATGATAAATGATCAAACTTCATGTTACGCCCGGCAATATTACATCCTGCAGTATTATATTACGATGATGTGTTGTGGTGGTACTGATGAGCTTGAGGTATAACTCTTTCATTTGATTCATTTTCATGATTTGAGTGTTTTCGGGCCTCCACTTATTGGTGTGCGTATTAGGCAAGTTGTGGCTTAGGCCTATATTGATGTGTCATGAAACCAGAGTGGTTTGTTGGATTAGAGGAGATTGTTGAGATCATTAATGAATACGAGCGGATTCGATTTCAGCATGTTGGAAGGATAGTATCGAGCTTCGGTTTAGAAATTTGCTATGGTATTTGCCAAGGAAGAAGTGGCTTCATGAATTGTTGATCTGGGAAATGGTTATGGATTACCGCATGTCTTAATGATCATTGGCAGTATATGAAAGTGTTGGGATGAGACTTTTGTTGATAAGAGTTTTTCTATCGGTATACGGATGTTGTGTGCAGCTGCTGTGGTTAGAAGTTATCACTACAAGTGTTGAGTTATGTGGTATATCATGTGATTGCATCGGAGATAGCATATATGGGTGATTACATCTTGTTGGGGCTTATTCGGAAAATAGATGTGAGATTCTGATCTTTTGAATGATTTCGGAAGAGTAAATGTGGTTCTATGGTTTATGGACTAGGATGAATTGTGAAAAATCAGTTATATTGTGTTATCGAACCTATATGAGATAGGGTAACGTGGGATAACCCCTAGGTATATGCATGGTAAGGTTATTCAGCGATTGGTTGGCTTTTAGAACAACTCTGGGCACATTTGCGGACGAACGTATGTTTAAGTGGGGAGGATGTAATGACCCGGTCGGTCATTTTGAGCTTTTGCATTTCACTCGCCAGTTATCGGGCATGAATTTCCTTTTGTCATGCAATATGGCTTACGTAAATCATTGGTGTTGGGTTTTAGGTTAATCAGAATTTAATTTGGAAGAACAGTCTCAGTTGAAAGCTTAAAATTTGAAAGGTTTGACTAATATTTGACTTTTTTGTATATGATATCGGATTGAAATTTTTATGATTTGGTTAGCTCCATTAGGTGATTTGGGACTTAGGATCATGATCAGAATTCATTTTGGAAGTCCGTGGAAGGTTTAGGCTTGGATTGGCATAATTGAGATCCCGGCGCTATCCGTTTGATAGGTGGGACTTTGATATAGGGGTCGAAATGGAATTCCGAGAGTTGCAGTAGTTTCGTTGTGTCATTTGGGATGTGTGTGCAAAATTTCAGGTCATTCGAATGAGATTTGATAGACTTTTTAATCGAAAGCATAATTTAAGAGTTCTTGGAGTTCTTAGGCTTGAATCCTATGTTAAATTGGTGATTTGATGTTGTTGTGAGCATTCCGAAGTTTTGAATGAGTTTTAACGATATCATGGGATGTGTTGGTACAATTGGTTTGAAGTTCCGGGAGTTTCGAGTAGGTTATGAGATGTTTTAGGCCGAAAATCATAGTTGTAGCATGTCCAAAAGGGTTGCAGGCCTTGGAACTCACCAGCGCGGTCCACACACAATGAAGTGCGTCCACGGTGAGTGATGTGCGGACCGCACAAAATGTTGTGTGGCCGTGGTAGGTGTTGTGCGGACCGAACAAAATGGTGTGCGGTCGCGGTGAATAACATTTCGCTGGTCCTATTTCGGAAGCTCATATATTTTGATCTACAAGGAATTTGGAGATGATTCAAAAATGAAAGTTGTAGCCCTTCATCTCTAGTTTCCAGAAAAATAAAGATATTGCAAATTGGACATCTGCACAGAAAGGTATGGCCAATATACTAAAGTTTGTCACTGCATAGGAAAGCCTATGCGGCCGCGATCATTTTTGTGCGAACCGCGATCGATTTTGTGCGGTCCGCGAAGGTGAAAATCTGTGGGGTACTCTATAAATACAAGGTTTTGGGATGTATTTGATATTGTGACCTAGAGAGCTCGAATTTTGGCGATTTTTCGAAGGTTTTTCAAGAAATTCATCGGGGTAAGTGATTCTAACTAAAATTTGACTAGAGTACATGAATCTATCATTGAATTCATCATTTAATTCGTGATTTGGGATGGAATTTTGGAAGAAAATTATGAAATCTTTCAAAAATGTAAAATGATTTGAAGGACCAAATAGTATCGGAATTGGATAATTTTTGTATGGACTGACTCGTGAGAGTATAAGGATTCTAGTTTTGCTAATTTTGCCAAATTCTGAGATGTGGGCCCGGGGGTCGGGTTTGACAAATTTTTGGAATTTTCTGGTAATTTGATTGTTTTCACTTGGGCTTTGTTTCCTTAGCATATTGGGACATATTCGTTCTGATTTTGGATAGATTTGACGCACGTGGAGACCAATTCGAGGGGCAAAGGAATCACGAGCTAGAGAATTAGCCTGTTCGAGGTGAGTAATGATTGTTAATGATATTCTAAGGGTTTGAAACCCCGAATTGCACACACATCGTAGTGCTATATTGAGGTGAGGCACACGTTTGACGACGAGCATGGGGTCGTGTACTATTAGGGATTGTGACTTGGTTCGTCCTGATTGATGATTTTACCACGTATTTGATTGAAACTTATTTGTTATCATCATTATTTAGGCTGATTGCCATATTTGGGGTTCGTGCCAACTATTTGACCCTTCGGGGATTTTTATTACTATTTCCTCACTGGTTTGACTTACTAATTGAGCTCAGTCATGCTATTTTCCACTGTTTTACCACTCAGCCATTTTTACTCCGTTTTGAGACTTAAATGATATTTTTAATGATGTTTTGGGTAGAGAAATACTGTTTTACTAATGCCTGAGGGGTTTGTGAGTACTTTTGACTGAGTAAGGCTGAGGGCCTAGTTGTGAGAAAACAGTGATACTGATTGTGGTCGAGGGCCTGAGATATGTACGCCACAAGGTGGCTTGTTGATATTGTTTATGAGGTCGAGGGCCTGAGATACATATATTCGCCACGAGGTGGTTTGACTGATATGAGGCCGAGGGCCTAGATTTTATGCCACGAGATGGTTTGATATTGCGCTTGGGCCGTAAAGGGCCCCTCCCGGAGTCTGTACACCTCCAGTGAGCGCGAGTACCCATTGTGATGTGAGATATAGCCCGAGGGGCTGATATTGTTCTTGTGACACCACGGTTAGGGCTGTGTCGGGTTGTATTTCTGCTACTTATTATCATTAAATCATGTTTGGACTGCTTTTATATTGTTTAACTGTTTTAAAAAGGCAAATTGGGTTTGATTGGCTAGCCTTGTCTTCACGAGAGGCACCATCACGATGGGGTTCGTGGTTAGGGTCGTGACAGGTCCAGGGGACGTGATGCACCTCCTGCTATTTGGGAGAATTTTTCAGATGCCTTCCTTGACTAGTACTTACCACGAGAGATCCGACATGACTAACTCGATTCATTTCTAGCCCTCAAGCAGGGCAATATGAGTGTTCGAGAATATAGTCTTTGTTTTGACTCATTGGCCAGATATGCACCATCCATAATTGCTACTATGCGGGATAGAATCCACAGGTTTATAGCAGGATTGGCCCTAGAGTTGACCGAGGCATGTGCCACCGCTACATTGCAGGATAGTATGGATATCTTCCAAATTCAAGCACTTGCCCAAAATATAGAGATGGGTAGTCGTCGGCAGCAGAGTACGGAGAGGACTGAGCCAGGGATGCGTAAGAGGATTAGATTTGCCAGGTCTCAGGAGTAGTCTTAGGGTAGTTACAGGCCCCAGTACTTCGAACGGCCACCTATACCTCCACTGCCTCAGCTACAGGGTTACAAGTATGACTGTTATACTCAGTCAGGACCAGGTGATAGCTCTCAAGCATCAAGTTTGCAGCGACAACGAGGTTTAGGGCAGACATGGCCAGTTCTGCCGCAGTATGCCATCTGCGGTAGAGGACATTCGGCCCAATGTAGAGACGGTTCCGATGCTTGCTATACATGTGGACGTCTGGGGCATATGAAGCGAGACTGCCCAAATAGAGATTTTGGGGGAATGACGCAACTAATTAATTCAGCAACAGGATCAACTATGTCCGTGCATCCTTCAGGGCGCGAGCCTTAGTCTTTGGTTGGTAGAGGTTGAGGCAGAGGTAGAGGGTCCAGTTCAAGTGGTAGCCAGAATTGTATCGATGTGCTAGTAAGTCAACAGGACCAAGAGTTCTCACCCGATGTTGTGACAGGTATGTTGACCATTTGTTAGACCCATGATCTACTTTATAATGTATTACCCCATTTCTCGCACATAAATTTTGTATAGTGCCTGAAATACTAAGTGTTTCTTTTGCGGTATCTACTCTGGTGGGAGAATCGATTATCGCTAGGTGTGTTTACCTTAGTTTTACGAATTTGTGGTCGTCGGAACTCAGCCGACCTAGTTGAGCTAGATATGTTGGATTTTGATGCTATAATGGGCATGCACTGGTTGGCAACTTGTTATGCCACGATTGATTGTCGAGCAAAGACAACCAGATTTCATTTTTCATGTGAGCCAGTCCTTGAATGGGTAGGTAATGCAGTGACTCATACAAGCAGGTTTATTTCCTAACTGAAGGAAAGGAAAATTATCGCAAAAGGGTGCATTTATCATATTGTGCAAGTTAATAATGCAGATGTTGATATACCTACACTTCAGTCTATTCCAGTAGTAAAGGAGTAAGCGGATGTATTTCCAAATGAACTTCCAGGTGTTCCTCCAGAGCGAGAGATTGATTTTGGCATTGATTTGCTTCCAGGAACGCAACCAATATCCATCCCTCCATATAGAATGGCACCTTCCGAATTGAAGGAGTTGAAGGAACATTAAAAAGATTTGTTGGAGAAAGGTTTCATCAGGCCCAGTACTTCACATTGGGGTACATCGGTACTGTTTGTGCGGAAGAAAGACAGCTTGCTAAGGATGTGTATCGATTATAGGCAACTGGACAAGGTAACTATTAAGAATAAGTATCCCCTTCCAAGGATAGACGACTTGTTTGATCAGTTGCAGGGAGCTAGATTCTTTTCAAAGATAGATTTGAGGTCGGGGTACTACCAGGTCAGAGTTCGGGAGAAAAATATTCCTAAGATAGCCTTTAGGACCCGACATGGCCACTTTGAGTTCCTTGTTTTGTCCTTTGGGTTGACAAATGCACCTGCCATATTTATAGACTTGATGAATATCCTATTCCAGACATATTTGGATCTGTTCGTGATAGTCTTTATTGATGATATTCTAGTTTATTCACGTTGAGAGGGTGAGCATGTGGATTACCTGCGAGCAGTACTCCAAACCCTCCATGATAATAAATTATACGCTAAGTTTTCTAATTGTGAGTTGTGGTTAAAGTCCATAGCATTCTTGGGGCATATTGTACCCGATAGAGGTATAAAGGTAGACACTCAGAAGATTGAGGCTGTGAAATCCTAGCCTAGACCTACCACTCCGACAGAGAGTCGTAGCTTTCTAGGCTTAGCAGGATATTACGGGAGGTTCTTAGAGGGTTTTTCTTCTCTTTTAGAACCATTAACAAAGCTGACGTAGAAAGAAACTAAGTTTCAGTAGACAGAGCCCTGTGAACAGAGTTTCCAAGAACTTAAGAAAAGGTTGACCTCAGCGCCAGTTCTAGCACTTCCAGAAGGTCCAGATGGTTATGCCATGTATTGTGATGCCTCAAGTGTTGGGTTAGAACGCGTCCTGATGCAACATGGAAAAGTAATTGCGTATGCTTCATGGTAATTAAAGAAGCATGAGCGGAATTATCCGACCCACGACCTCGAATTAGCTGCGGTTGTCCATGCACTTAAGATATGGCGGAAATATTTATATGGTGTTCATGTTGATATGTTCACAGATCATAAAAGCCTTCAATATATCTTCAAGCAAACATAGTTGAATTTGCGACAGAGGTGATGACTTGAGTTATTAAAAGACTACGATGTTAATATTCTCTACCATCTAGGGAAAGCTAATGTTGTAGCAGATTCCATAAGTCGATGATCTATGGGGTAGCTTAGCACATGTAGAGGCCAAAAAAGACAATTAACTAGAGAGATTCATCAATTGGCTTGTTTGGGGGTTCAGTTAGTTGAGTCTGGTAATGGAGGAGCTGTACCCCAAAATACTGCAAAATCATCTCTCATAGCTGAAGTAAAGGAGAGGCAGTACGAGGACTCGGAGTTAGTCGAATTGAGAGAGCGGGTTCCCCAACAGAAGGAGCTATTGTCAAAACTCAAAGATGATGGGGTTCTCAGATACATGGGTCGTTTGTGTGTTCCACATGTAGCAGGGCTATGAGATAGGATTATGTCAAAGGCCCATTATTCATGGTACTCCATTCACCATGGGCTGACGAAGATGTATCATGACATTAAGGATGTGTATTGGTGGAACGTTATGAAGAAGAACATTTCTAAGTATGTCGCTCAATGCCCTAGTTGCCAGTAGTTGAAAATAGAGCACCAGAAGCCCGGAGGGCTAATGCAGACTATAGAGATCCCGACATGGAAATGGGAGGCGATAAACATGGACTTTATCAAGGGTCCTCGTTCTCATCATAAGTTTGATTCCATATGGGAGATAGTCGATAGGCTCACGAAATCAGCTCATTTTCTACCGGTCAGATCTATATATACAGTAGAGGATTATGCAAAATTATATATTAAGGAGATAGTGCAACTACATGGAGCAACTGTATATATTATAGATCATTTCAGAAAGGTCTAGGAATTTAGGTGAATCTCAGCACAGCTTTTCATCCACAAACGGATGGACAAGCCGAGCGCACGATTCAGACACTCCAGGATATGTTACGAGCATGTGTGCTGGATTTTAAAAGAAGTTGGGATGAACATCTACCTCTTATTGAGTTTTCATAAAATAACAGTTACCACTCCAGTATCCAGATGGCTCCGTATGAGGCTTTGTATGGGCGCAGGTGCAGATCTCCCATAGGCTTTGTATGGGCGCATGTTCAGCAGGCCATAGAAAAAGTAAAGCTTATCCGGGAGGGACTGATGACAGCTTAGAGTCGTCAAAAGTCATATTCTGACGTGTGGCGATGAGATTTAGAGTTTGGGGTTATTGACTGGGTATTCTTAAAGGTGTTACCTATGAAATGTGTGATGAGGTTTGGCAAGAAAGGCAAGCGTAGCCCACGGTATATTGGGCCTTATAATATCATTCGGAGAGTGGTCCAAGTAGCTTATGAGTAAGAATTGCCCTCGAAATTGGAGTCCGTTCATTCGATTTTTCACGTATCTATGTTGTGAAAGTGCATTGGCGATCCTACCCAACTAGTGCCCACAAATGATGTACAGATTACAGAGGGCTTGTCATATGAGGAAATTCCAGTTGCCATCTTAGACCGACAAATCCGCAAGCTACGAAATAAGGAGATTGCATCTGTGAAGGTTTTATGGAGAAGTAAGAAGATAGAAGAGATGACGTGGGGAGCAAAGGAAGAAATAAAGTCTAAATACCCCCACCTATTTCAATATGAAGATATGACTCGAGGATATAAACTCTAAGGACAGTAGGTCATCAGGTAAACTCTCATTTTTAACTCTCAGAATTTATAATGGATAGTTGTGTGGAGCCAAGTATTTATATTTATAGACAGAGGCCATGTGTGGCATGTATAGTAAGTATTCTAGATGTCTACAGGTTGGTTTTAGTCAAATGTACGTAAGAGACTCTGGCAAATATGTTCCAAAAGTATATAGCAATAGACACTCGAGGACGAATGTTTCTAAGGGGGAAATGATGTTACATCTCGCGTTTTTTCGTACCTTAAAGTTTCATCTTCAGTAAATTGACATAAACTCGAGATGATATTATCTGGAGAGTTAGCATATTTATGCTATTTATAACAAGCGATAAATAAGTATCATGAGGGATAAAGGATGCATGAATTAGAGAAAACGAGTTTGGTTGAAAATGGTTGAGTTGGGATAAAATACAGATCAAGTAATAATACCGGATAGTGTAACGTATAAAGTATATATAAAGTATATATAAAATATATTAAAAATAAGTTGAATTTTAAGTAATTTGGGGAAATTATACGGGTAATTGGTTAATTACCGGGTAACGGGACATTACTCGATTAACTAATAAGCGGATAAAAAATTAATAATTATCCCCCAAACAACGTGGCAAGAAGCCACCAAAATAAGAGTAACTAAGTAGTCACTTATTATGCTACCTAGCCATAATAAATATTGGGGATTAAGTGAATCTTTCAAGACTTTAAAGAAATAGAAAACGTTTCCTTTGAAATTCCAATACGATTCAAAGGAATTCAAAAACATTCAAGAATGTGAATCCTTCAAATTTTTAAGGAACCAAAAACGTTTTCCTCTCAAATCAAAATTGGTTGTTTCATTCTAAAGTTTTTAAGAACCAAAAACAAGTTTTCGTCCATGAATTTCTAAGGAGCAGAGGCAAATTTCGTTCAATCAACGAAGGTTTTCCAACAAAATATTATACCGAGTTTTCCCCTACTCCAAATATGTTAAGTCTAAGCTTTTCCTTCATTTTCGCATGAAATTGTAACTACACAAGTTTGATAAAGAGGCATAGAGAAAAATTCGTATCTCGAAATTTACGTATATTTTGCTAGTCTTGCGAATTACATATATTTTCCTAGTTTTGTAAGTTACCATATTCTTCTTATCGAGACTGCATATTCAGTTGAGTATTTCCTTCTTCAGGCCAAAAGAGCAGAGAGTTTACGTATATATAGCATTAAAAGTATTTTCATTATCATCGAGCTATAATCGATGGGTAGGCCTCTATTGGGGCAACCTCTGATCCGATGGTAAGTTATATACCGAGCCGGTTGTGGCCAAGCGCCAGTGAGAGAGCCTAATACGGCAGAGCAATATATATATATATATATATATATATATATATATATATATATATATATATATATATATATATATATATATATATATATATATATATATATATATATATATATATACTGAGCCTTATAGGGCCGGACAACTATTTTACTTACTGTATTGAGAGAGTTGATTTAGTATCAGCAGGAAAACATATCTTTAAATTATCTTTGACTCCCAGTTACTTCAGTTATTATATTCAACCAAAATACTCACGCAAGTGCACGCGATCGACAAGTAATATAGTAGTAAGTAGAGTATCGTTCCCACGAGAAATTGTGATCAACTTATCGACTGATGTAGACTCAAACAATTATCAATTGATGTTAAATTATCACAAAATATATAAAGAACCAATTTACAACGTACTTAATAATTGCACAATAATTCAACACAAGATTACTACACCAATTTCACAATATGTTTATAACAATTTGGATAAATATATTCCCGGGTCATGGACTTGATAGAAATTATGCTACTATTTTAGCTTTAGATTAATTAATTGAATTATCCGGGTTATTGATTATAGGGTTAATAATATTTATAAAAACCGTTCGAGTTCTTATGCATCTATTCAAGTTAAACTAATACCTATATGTCTATGATATTAATATTAGCAAGAATGCATTTACAACTCCTATTTTTCAACCAAACAAGGCAATTAAGTATATGTCTATCTTAATTACAAATCTTTCACCCGATGCCCAGGATTCGGATCTTGCTCTATTTGATTCTATATGCAATCAAGAATTTCCTTTTTCAAGTTTAACTCAAGATTCGTAAATAATATTTCACTGTTACCTACGCAATAAAATAATTATAAGCAGAATCAAATAAACAACCCATAAAGATAGATTCAAGATCTTCAATCTAAGCTTCAAATAACATAATTATCTAACATCCATGACCCAAGAATATTTGAGTTTTTAGCTACTCATAATTATACAAATAACAACAATAAAAATCTTTAAACATAATATACGTAAATACTAAGAGAAGGTTTAGAAAAACTATTTCAATCTTTGCTCCAAGTTGATGTTCCTATTGATTTTTGATAGTTGAAGATTAGTTTCCTCCTCCTTCTCTCTCTAAAAATCAGATCTTCCACTCTCCATCAGCTTAACTCCAATAATGGAGTTCTTGCTTTATGTAAATTGAGTGGGATTAAGAAGAAATTCCAATTTTACCCCTTTAAACAACCTTTCCCGAAATCTGGACTAGCGCGGCCGCGCATCTGGGCGCGCACCTAACCGCGCTTGTTCAGTTGTCTCATATTCTTGATTCTTTTCTTGTTCTTCCACCATAATTAATTCCGAGGGTTTTTTCATTTATTGCTCCAAAATGGTTCCAATCATATTTGATTTACATAATATACGCTTCTTTACCTGAAATGTATACAATTCACTATTAAAGCCCATAATTCATCAATTAATCACAATATATCATTGGGATATCATCAAGCAGAAGCATAAACAATAGCTAAATCACCCAAATTTCGCTTATTATCAACACCCCACACTTAATCCATTGCTAGTCCTCGAGCAATCAAACTATTATATTAGAACTATCTCTAAAGATCCCTTCACTCAACTATTTCCCTTAATGCATTACACCGAGAACAATGTACATATGTTGCTCCTAGCAGTGAACAATCCTAGCTTTATAGTTGAATCTCAAGTGCCATGCATATTCAAACTTCCTCAACTTGCTCTTCACAGAAGTCAAGATTTTCTTTTTTGTCACAAGTCATATGCCCTCACCGTCATGCCAATATGAAATATTTGGTAATTACTCTGCACATTCCAGTTATATACTTATAATAATCAATTAAAGCACTCACTCTCACAATAAAAGTCACATGCATGCAATTGGTACCATAAGCTTGCATTTAATGTAAATCTCTAATAATGTAGGCTAGCTCAATCCAAAATCAATTAGGACCGTTTCATGGTTGTAATGAGGGCTAAGGGACGGGTAAGATGTATTTAGGAATAGTGACTCAACCCCTAAGAACTTTAACACATCACACCCACAATTTTTCAGCATAAATTCTTCAACCTACTTCTCATTTATACACAATGTCATCCCACAAATACACCCTTCTTCTTTAAGCACTCTATTAATTCATTCCCACTAACTAGAGCAAAACACAATGTAATTTTTCTTGTCACTCAATTTCTGCTAGTGGTGTATTCATTTACAACATAAGTACACCTTTCATCCTTTTATTGGTTCCACTCAAAAGCCACCCCACACTTATTTCCTTCTTACTTCTTTTAGCGTTCTTCTCACAATTAAAGTGCTTTAAGAGGTAAAAAGATCAAAACACTGTCAATTAAGAACAAAAGTGTATAGGCTTGTAATGCGGGTTCCAAACAAAAGTCTAAAGGCTCAAAAGGGTTAACTAGGGACAAATTTTATTTGTGATAAGCAATTAAGCTCAAAAAGGTCAAAGAAAGCCTAACATCATTTTTCAAATCGAGCATCACCTAATATTTCGCTTTAATTCACTTACCGGGCAAGTTCTAGACACAAATACAATGCATGGACTACACAATTACTCACCACACATGGCATATGACTCATTCCAGATCAGCTCATCAAAACACTCCATTACGAACATTCAATTCAGTACAAACATACAATTTAAGGCACTTTCGGTGAGATTCAACAATTAAGACTAAGCGTTACACTCTAAGTTCTATTGTGTTCAGGTGTGTCAACGCTATGAGTTCTCTTCTATATATGCTAACTGAAAAAATACATATGCCCGGTTCAAAATAAACCCTTGAAAAAGAACCGTGGCTTAAAGAAAAACCAAGGGAGATTTGTTATACTACCTAAAAATACCAAAAATAAAAACAAAAATCTTTTTGTTGTTTTCAATAAGCTCAGTCCCTCAAGAACTCCTATCCAAAAGAATCCGTCATCGGGCCGCGCTAATATTACTACTAAAAAAAATATGTTTTAAGAACAATTACTCCAACAATACTAAATCACCAAAACATTTAAAAACAAAAGTGAAATAATCACGCAATCCCAAAACATTATATATTGTACCACACCACCAAAATATTCCAACAATCCAAAACAATTAAAACAACCTAAAAATCCATAATAATTACTACCATCCTTCCACCCCACACTTAAACGTAAGGCATGTCCCCATGACTTTCATTTCTAAAAAGAAAAGAGGCAAAGATACTTCCCTGAAACTTCATTCCTGATCTGAGACAGTGTCAGGATTCACATTACATGCACGCCCCAATGCCCTGAGCCAACCCATAATTTTTTTCTCCGACTTGACTTGTCGGTCAGCTATCTCCTCCACACGGTTGCCCAACCCAGTCATAGTGATGCGAAGATCCTCCACGTCTTTTTCCAATGTGTTTTGACGAGGCAATCTGGTAGATCGGGAAGATGAAGCTGCTCGTGATAATGTTGTTGCTGGTGCTGCTTGTGATGCTGATCTTGACAGTCTCGTAGCTGATGACAGTCTTGCAGCTGATGCACGGGGTGCTTCTGGCTGTGCCTCACTTTCAACATTCATTGCCTTATTTTCCTCATGATCATCATCGTCGTCATCATCATCAGAGATGCTTGATTCTACCACCTCTACTACCTCCGGCTCTTTCCCCGTTGTCACTTTATCAGCTCGGAACTTGCTTTCCTTTTCAACCAACCCATCAGCAGGTTGATATTCTGGCACACTAGCAGCCCTGCATAGTTGAGTAACTAGTGAAGGGAAGAAGAATCCATACCTCTTGATTTTGCAGCGAGTAAACATCTCATCATACATGATTTTAGCTACGTCAAAGTCGTGACCATTAACAAAACACCAGACAAGACAAGCTCGGGGTCCATTGACTTCCGTTTTATTGTGTGATGGGATCAATCGGGCGCATATGAGATGCAACCAGCACTTTGCTTCAAATGTGAGTGCATTAGAATGAAATTTCTGCCCATAAGTCATCCAGGAAATTTCCTTGCCAGGTGCCAAAATGGTCTCAAAGAATCTTTCCCAAATTTCGTATGTGGGTGCCTTACCATAGTTATAGAAGTCATTATGCTCCTCTGGAGGTGCAGGCAGCTGATAAGCAGTACGAATTGCCTCAAGTGAAGCATTCACTGCTCTTTGGCGCACTGTGACTATTCCATTTGTATGCTCTGGAGCATTGGCATAAAATTCTCTTACAACCATGAGATTTGCCTCACCTGGTTCGTTGACGAATGTGTGTAAGCCCCTTCTCAGCAACTCATCATGCATATGAGGGCACAACCGCTGAAGTTTTCTCATGTCAACACCTCTTTCAGGAATTGGTTTCTTTTCAGCTTTTTCTACAAATCGGTCCTGAGCTTTGGCCGAAACAAATCTTGTATTATCAAATGGGCGTGCAATTGCTGCCTCTCGTGACCTAGCTCTGCCTGCTTGGTTGCTTGAGGAAGGACCTGTGGTACGTCTTTTTCTGGAGTTAGTCATTATACCTGCAAGACAATAACATATTAACATAGCCCAATCCAAAATTCGCGGCTCAATGGGGTTACTTAGACTTCACACTCATCATTGGTCACAAACTACATTTTCTTATTCATGGGGGCTTTTTCACAAACACATTGCATGCATTGTATTATCATAACCCCTTTTACACTTGTTAGAACAATAATCACCCTTATTCACCCATAAAACATCACCAATCAAGTGGTTCTCCTCCCCACACTCATCAACCAACAATACCCCCAAGTATTTCACTAATTTATACATACAATTTATGTACAATTAACACAACATATGTATAAACACTTCAACAGAAATTCGAAAAATAGCAATAAAAATAAAACTAAATTATCACTAACATTATTCTCTGTATAAAAGAACTATACGAGAATAGTTCACTATTATTACACAATACCCATCAATACTATCATTATATTTACTTAAAACATAAAAACAAAATCTGGAAAATAACAAGAAAAATAAAAGAAAAGAAGAACTAAGAAATTAAAACTAATTTCTTACTAACATTTCAACTTATAATATCAACACCATTCTTAGAAACCAACTTTAACAACTATAACTACTCTATTTGCATATAAACAAAAATCTGAAAAAAAAAATAGAAAAATAAAAGAAAACAAAACAAGAATTAATACCTTTGTTGGAAGAGAATGGTAAAGAAGATGAATGTGAAGATAGAAAAGAAGATTTGATGGGGATTGTTTGGGAGAAAATGGTGAAGCAAAAATGGTGGAAGAAAGGTTTGGAGAAGAGAAGGGTTTTGAAGAGGTGAAATTGGGTTAGAGAGAGAGATAATTTGTTGGAATGGGGGTTTTTGGGGAGAGGGGTGTTCAGATAAGGGTAATTAGGGGGGTAGGATAGTAATTTAATTAACAAATTAAAACAAAAACAAAAACAAAAAGAAACTAAAAAAAACGAAAAATTTCACTGAACTAGCGCGGTCAAATGCGCGGCCGTGCTAGTCAGGTGCGCGGCCAAGACAGAGAGCACCCAAAAGTAGCACGGTCAAATGTGCGGTTAGGTGTGCGGCCGCTCACCTGAGCGATTTCTGATTTTTTATTTTTTTTTTACCTTAGCATCAGCCGTCGTTCACCTGTATTTATTAGTACACAATAAACATCATAATCAAAAATACGATGATCGTTGGGTTGCCTCCCAACCAGCGCCTTATTTTACATCGCGGCACGACGCCATATTGCATTATACATCAATTAAATCTATTGAGGTTTTGTGATGTTGAATGTCACCAACCCAATAATGTTTAATTCGTTGCCCATTTACCAAGAAAGTACCACTTGAATTTGTGTCACATAATTCAACTGTTCCATGAGGAGTCACGCTTACTACAACGAAAGGGTCTGCCCAACGAGACTTAAGCTTTCCTGGAAAAAGCTTTAACCTTGAATTAAACAGAAGAACTTCTTGACCCAGCACAAACTCACGATGTTGGATGTGCTTATCATGCCACCTCTTGGTTCTTTCTTTATATAACTTGGCATTTTCATAAGCATGCAACCGAAACTCATCAAGTTCATTGAGTTGTAGCAGTCTTTTTTCACCGGCTAAGTCCATATCCATATTTAGCTTTTTGATTGCCCAATAAGCTTTGTGTTCTAGCTCAACAAGCAAATGACATGCCTTTCCATAAACCAACCTGTATGGAGAAGTACCTATTGGAGTCTTGTATGCAGTTCGGTAAGCCCACAATGCATCTTCTAACTTAGCGGACCAGTCCTTCCTATTTGCGCTCACAGTTTTCTCCAAAATCTGTTTTACCTCCCTGTTTGACACTTCAACTTGACCACTCGTTTGAGGATGATATGCAGTAGCAACCTTGGGTCTCACACCATATTTTTCTAGGACATTTTTCAACAATTTGTTGCAAAAGTGTGTTCCTCCATCACTTATCAACACTCTTGGAGTTCCAAAGCGTGTGAAAATGTGCTTCTTTACGAAACTTACCACTACCTTCGCATCATTAGTAGGAAGAGCAGTGGTCTCAACCCACTTAGACACATAATCAACTGCAACCAAAATATAACTGTGCCCATTAGAATATGGAAATGGTCCCATGAAATCTATTCCCCAGACATCAAAGAGTTCTACTGCCAAAATATTTTGTAAAGGCATCTCGTGCTTCTTCGTGATCGTTCCGGTTCTTTGGCACCTGTCACAATTTATAACAAAAGCATGTGCATCTTTAAATAATTTTGGCCAGTAAAAACCTGATTGCAAAACCTTTTATGCAGTTCTGTCTCCCCCATGATGACCTCCATAAAGAGAAGAATGACAGTCATGCAATATTGCATTCATCTCCTCCTCAGGGACACACCTTCTTACCAATTGATCTGCGCATTTCTTATATAGAAAAGGCTCGTCCCACATGTAGAATCTCACATCATGTAAGAACCTTCTTCTATGGTCAGCTATGAATTCTGGTGGAGTCACCCCACTTGCAATGAAATTCACATAATCAACATACCATGGGGTTTCATCCGAAGTGATAGCTAGCAAATGTTCGTCAGGGAATATTTCTTTGATTGATTCTCCTTCAGTGACATGGCCTCTATTTTCTAGCCTGGATAAATGATCTGCAACCTGATTCTCTGTTCCCTTTCGATCTCGAATCTCCAAATCAAATTCCTGCAAAAGAAGAACCCATCGAATTAACCTTGGCTTGGCATCTTTCTTTTCAAATAAATACCTTATAGCGGAGTGATCTGTGTAAACTATGACTTTTGTCCCCACTAGATAGGATCTAAACTTATCAAATACCCATACTACTGCGAGCAACTCTTTTTCAGTAACAGTGTAATTCATTTGAGATGAATTAAGAGTTCTACTCGCATAGTGAATGGAACAAAATATTTTCTCCTTCCGCTTCCCCAAAACAGCTGCAATGGCTATATCACTTGCATCACACATCAATTCAAATGGAAGTTTCCAATCTAGAGAAATGATAATCGGTGCAGTAACTAATCTTCGTTTCAGCTCATCAAATGCTTTCAGACAAGCATCATCAAACAGGAAAGATGTATCTTTCTCAAGAAGCCTGCACAAAGGAGATGAGATTTTTGAAAAATCCTTGAAGAAACGACGGTAAAAGCCCGCATAGCCTAAGAAACTGCGAATGCCTCTAACGGATGTTGGTGGAGGTAATTTTTCGATTACTTCCACCTTTGCTTTATCCACCTGCAATCCATTCTTAGACACTTTATGCCCTAAGACTATGCCTTCACGTACCATGAAATGACATTTTTCCCAATTTAGTACCAAATTTGTTTCTTCACACCTAGCAAGGACCTTATCAAGATTCATTAAACATTCATCAAAAGAACATCCAAATACAAAAAAATCATCCATAAATACTTCTACAAATATTTCAACCATATCAGTAAAAATAGCCATCATACACCTTTGAAAAGTCGCAGGTGCATTGCAAAGACCAAATGGCATTCTTTTAAATGCATATGTCCCATAGGGGCATGTAAATATGGTCTTTTCTTGGTCTTCTGGGGCTATAACAATTTGATTATATCCCGAGTAGCCATCCAAAAAACAGTAGTATTCCTACCCGGCTAATCTATCAAGCATTTGGTCAATGAAAGGAAGGGGAAAATGGTCTTTCCGGGTGGCATTATTCAATTTTCTATAATCTATGCAAATCCTCCACCCAGTAACAGTTCTAATGGGAATCAAATCATTATTTTCATTTGTTACTACGGTCATTCCTCCTTTCTTTGGAACACATTGGACTGGACTTACCCATTTGCTATCAGATATTGGAAATACAATACCTGCATCAAGCCATTTAATCACTTCTTTTCTTACCACCTCTTTCATGTTCGGATTTAGGCGGCGTTGTTGTTCTATGCTTGGCTTGTGCTCTTCCTCCATGAGAATTTTATGCATGCAAAAAGCTGGACTAATACCTCTTATGTCGGACATTGTCCACCCAATTGCTCTTTTATGCTCACGTAGTACTCTTAACAATTTCTCCTCCTGCAATTCAGACAAGTCAGCCGAAATAATAACAGGTAACGTTTCAGAACTACCCAAATAAGCATAATGAAGATGAGAAGGTAAAGGCTTTAATTGCAATTTGGGAGCTTCTTTAACTGAGGGCTTCAGAGGAGGACCATCTGGCCTGTTCAACGGTTCAAAGGGATTAAAACCTTTTATATATTCACATGTTGCATTCAAATTATGTTTCATCTCCTCAACCTCATCATTAATCTCCAAACTTTCAAACAACACAATTGCTTTTTCTAAAGAATCCTGCAAATATACACTTGAGGTAACAAGTTGTTCATCAATCTCCATGACAGATATCATAGACAATTCTTCATACTGCCGAGGAAGTTGAATTGCTTTATATACATTAAAAACAACTTCCTCGTTGTCAACTCTCATGATCATTTTTCATTCTCTTACTTTAATTATAGCATCACCTGTAGCCAAGAGAGGTCTTCCCAATATAATAGGAACATTTTCATCAGCCTGAAAATCCAAGATAATGAAATCAGCTGGGAAAATAAATTTCCCAATTTTCAGTAGCACATCTTCTATCACCCCTTCCGGGTAAGTTATGGACCTGTCTGCTAGTTGCAACATCACTGTGGTGGGTTTTGGAGCTCCCAAACCCAATTGTTTGTACAAAGACAGTGGCATCAAATTTATGCTTGCTCCCAAATCACAAAGTGCATGAGCTACGTCAACATTGCCTATTCTTACAGGGATAGTAAAGCTGCCAGGGTCCTTAAGCTTCTGAGGAAGCTTATTTTGGACCCTTGAAGTGCACTCTTCAGTAAGTGCAACTGTTTCAAATTCAGTAAGTCTCCTTTTATTAGCCACAATTTCTTTTATATATTTGGCATATTTTGGATTATCACGAATCACATCTACCAACGGAATATTCAATTGAATCTGACTCAACATAGAGAGAAATTTGTTGAACATGCGATCGTAATTTGTTTTCTGCAATCTTTGTAGAAAAGGTGGTGGTTGTCTTGGAATATTTATAGGTGCTAAAATTGTATCATCTTTCCTTACTTCCTGTGTTGCTTTGGGAATTAATTCACCTTCAGGTATTTGCTTGTTCTTTTTCTTTGATGAAACTTCTTCTAACTCCCTTCCTGTTCTAAGTGTAATTGCACTCACTTGAGGATTTTTCTCTGTATCACCAGGAAGTGCCCCTGCAGGTCTAGTATTTTGATTTGCAGCCAGTTGTCCCATTTGCCTTTCAAGATTTCTGAAGTCCGTTCTGAGTTGTTGATTGTCTTGCAACAATTTTTTTAATAAATCATTTGTACTTTCTTCTTCCTGTTGTGGTGGCCTTTGAGGTTTATTAAAATTTTCTTGGGGTCTATATTGATTCTGATTTAATTGATTTCCACCCCAAGAGAAATTAGGATGATTCCTCCAATTTGCATTGTAAGTGTTCCCATATTGTGCATGTTGGTTCATCGGTCCTCTGCTTTGTTGCCCCACATAATAAATAGATTCAGGATTCGGTGGGCACATATCACTTGTGTGATTATCTCCACACATTTCACAACAAACTGACGTTTGTTGAACCTGCTGCATTGGTTGTGATGGTCCCATTGTCATTCTGGTCATTTGATTTGCCAATTTTGCTAAATCTGCTCTCATGGCGGAAATGTCATCCAGTTCAAGTAACCCTGCTTTCTATTTCATTGCTCTCCTTGGTTCTCGTTCACCTTGCAAATTATGATAATTAGCAGTAAAGTTATTTAGCAGAAGTTGTATTTCACTGTATGGTTTTGCCATGCAACTACCTCCACAAGCTGAATCAAGATTCATTTTGGAAGTTTCGTCCAATCCATCAACAAAAGTATGGCCCAGTACTTCATCAGTTTGACAATGATGAGGACAATCCCAGAGTAGTTTCTTGTATCTTTCCCAGGCTTGGCGAAGAGTTTCACCATCCCGTTGTTGAAACCCAAGAATCTGACTCCGCAAAAACTTTGTCTTTTTGTTGGGGAAAAACTTGATTAGGAATTTCTTTGCTAAATCATCCCAATTGTGGATTGAATTAGCTGGATCTTTTTGCAACCATTCTCTAGCATCCCCCAATAATGAAAAGGGAAATAAGGTCATCCTGACATAATCCTTGGAAACATTTGGATAATTGTAAGTATCTGTTATTTCCAAAAAATTTTGAATGTGCCTTTGTGGGTCTTCATGAGATAGACCAACACATTGCCTAGTGGGCTGTATCAGCTGCACCATGTACTGTTTAAGCTCAAAGTGACCGGTGATTTCAGGCTTCACAATGGCCTGAGTCATATTAGCAAGGTTTGGCCTTACTGCTTGTATCACCGCACGTTCTTGATTACCTGCCATCACTGTTGGTTGTGGTTGAACTTGAATGTCCAACTCTCTTTCTGTTTTGTTTCTAGCTTCCCACTCCTTCCTTGTTCTATGAATTGTTCGTTCAATTTCAGGATCAAAAGGAAAGAGGTTGTTTGTGCTTCTACTCCTCCGCATTCAAGAGAAGAGCCTGCGCAACACAAACAAAATAGATGGAAAATTTAGGTTTTTTTTTTATCAACACCTAATAAAATTTTAAAATACTCAAGTAGCTAATTTCAAATTCCCCGGCAACGGTGCCAAAAACTTGTTGCGACCAAAACACTCACGCAAGTGCATGCAATCGATAAGTAATATAGTAGTAAGTATAGTATCGTTCCCACGAGGAATTGTGATCAACTTATCGACTGATGTAGACTCAAACAATTATCAATTCAAGTTAAATTATCACAAAATATATAAAGAACCAATTTACAACGTACTTAATAATTGCACAATAATTCAACACAAAATTACTACACCAATTTCACAATATGTTTATAACAATTTGGATAAATATATTCCCGGGTCATGGACTTGCTAGAAATTATGCTACTATTTTAGCTTTAGATTAATTAATTGAATTATCCGGGTTATTGATTATAGGGTTAATAATATTCATAAGAATCGTTCGAGTTCTTATGCATCTATTCAAGTTAAACTAATACATATATGTCTATGGTATTAATATTAGCAAGAATGCATTTACAACTCCTATTTTTCAACCAAACAAGGCAATTAAGTATATGTCTATCTTAATTGCAAATCTTTCACCCGATGCCCAGGATTCGGATCTTGCTCTATTTGATTCTATATGCAATCAAGAATTTCCTTTTTCAAGTTTAACTCAAGATTCGTAAATAATATTTCACTGTTAGCTACGCAGTAAAATAATTAGAAGCAGAATCAAATAAACAACCCATAACGATAGATTCAAGATCTTCAATCTAAGCTTCAAATAACATAATTATCTAACATCCATGACCCAAAAATATTTGAGTTTTTAGCTACTCATAATTATACAAATAACAACAATAAAAATCTTTAAACATAATATACGTAAATACTAAGAGAAAGTTTAGAAAAACTCTTTCAATCTTTGCTCCAAGTTGATGTTCCTATTGATTTTTGATAGTTGAAGATGAGTTTCCTCCTCCTTCTCTCTCTAAAAATCAGACCTTCCACTCTCCATCAGCTTAACTCCAATAATGGAGTTCTTGCTTTATGTAAATTGAGTGGGATTAAGAAGAAATTCCAATTTTACCCCTTTAAACAACCTTTCCCGAAATCTGGACTAGCGCGGCCGCGCATCTGGGCGCGCACCTAACCGCGCTTGTTCAGTTGTCTCATATTCTTGATTCTTTTCTTGTTCTTCCACCATAATTAATTCCGAGGGGTTTTTTATTTATTGCTCTAAAATGGTTCCAATCATATTTGATTTACGTAATATATGCTTCTTTACATGAAATGTATACAATTCACTATTAAAGCCCATAATTCATCAATTAATCACAATATATCATTGGAATATCATCAAGCAGAAGCATAAACAATAGCTAAATCACCCAAATTTCTCTTATTATCAGTTATTATATTATAAGTTTAGTTTCAGCTTCAGTATATTGCCTTACATACTCGGTACATTATTTCGTACTAACGTCCCTTTCTGGGGGCACTGTATTTCGTGCGTGCAAGTTCAAATAGACAGATAGGTAGACCTCCTCAGTAGGTGTTGTCCGAGTTCCGCTTTATCTATAAGCTCCCCTTCTTTCGGAGTTTCCGAGTCTAGCCGTGTGGTGTATATCTTGTGTATATATGTAGATAGGTTATGGGTAGGTCGGGGACCTGTTCCGATCACAGTACATCTATCAGTATAGGCTTGTAGACATATCCTGTCGGTTAGTGCAGTATGTTGGGCTTGTAGGCCTTGTACGTATATTTTGTTGTCTTGTCAGTTGTAGTAATTATGACGGCCTTGCCGGCTCAGCTTTGTGATGACATTAGTCAGCGTTAGTCTCCATTTAGTTTAATATTTAGTATCGCACATTATCTTGTAATTTGTCCCATAGCCAAAGTATGACATTTCATGTTTAGATTCTCTTAGTCGCAAGTGGTACGCAAGGATAGATGAAACACTAGTGCCAGTCTCGCCCCCGGGCTCGGGGCGTGACAAACTCAACCATTCGCGGACGCGGCATCTCCCTCGCGAACGCGATGACCAACGAGCTCAACCCCTCGCGAATGCGGAACCTCCCTCGCAAATGCGAAGGACAAATCCCCAGCCTCTCATCCTAAACCTTCGCGAACGCGAAGGCCAAAAGTGTGCAACACTCACAACAGATTTCTGCAACTTTTCACAACTTTAAATGATCCGTTTAACCACCCGAAACTCACCCAAGGCCCTCGGGACCTCAACCAAATATTCCAACATATCCCATGACCTCATTCAAACTTGTTCCAACCATCGAAATGCTCAAAACAACATCATAACACCAAATTTGCATCGGATTCAAGCCTAAGAATTCAAAAATCTTTCAAATTCCACTTTCGATCAAAAAATTTATCAACCCATGTCCAAATGACCTAAAATTTTGCACACACATCCCAATTGACACAACGGACATACTGCGACTTCCGGAATTCCATTCCGACCCCTATATCAAAATCTCACCTATCAACAGGAAAACGCCAAAATTCCAATTTCGCCAATTCAAGCCTAAATCTACTCCAGACCTCTAAAACACATTTCGACCACGCTCTTAAGTCCCAAATCACCTCCTGAAGCTATCCGAACCATTGAAACTCACATCCTAGCCATGTAACACATAATTCAACATCCGGATGACTTTTCCAACTTAATCTCCCACAAAAGAGACTAAGTGTCTCCAACCTTACCAAAACCTCTCCGAACCCGAGCCAACAAACCCGATAATACAAAATATAGCTGAACAAGGCAATAAGAAGCAGAAATGGGGGAAATGGAGCGGTAACTCATGAAACAACCGGCCGAGTCGTTACATCCTCCCCCTCTTAAGCAAACGTTCATCCTCGAACGAGTCAAGAAACATACCTGAAGCCTCAAATAGGTGAGGATATCTGCTCCACATCTCTTGCTCAGTCTCCCAAATATCCTCCTCCACGGGCCGACCTCTCCACTGCACTTTCATTGAATCTATATCCTTTGACCTCAACTTTCGAACCTGATGCTCCAAAATAGCCATTGGCTCCACATCATAAGTCAAATCATCAATGAATTGAATCATGCTAAAATTTGAGACAGATCCCCAATATACTTTCGGAGCATAGAAACATGAAATACCAGATGCGCACTCAACAAGTTGGGTGGCAAAGCAAGCTCATAAGCCACCTGCCCAATCCTTCGAAGCACCTTAAATGGTCCAGTGAACCGAGGACTCAATTTACCCTTCTTCCTAAATCTCATAACATCATTCATGGGTGAAACCTTCAACACAACCTTCTCACCAACCATAAAGGACACATCCTGAACCTTCCTATCAGCGTAACTCTTTTGTCTCGACTGCGTTGTACGAAGCCTCTCCTGAATCACCTTCACCTTGTCTAAAACATCCTACACTAAGTCTGTACCCAATAGCCTAGCCTCACCCGGCTCAAACTAGCCAACTGGCCGATCTACATCGCCTCCCATACAAGTCCTCATATGGAGCCATCTGAATACTTGACTGGTAGTTTTGTTATAAGCAAACTCTGCGAGTGGTAGAAACTGGTCCCACGACTCTCCAAAATCAATGAAAGAAGCGCGCAACATGTCCTCCAATATCTGAATAGTGTGTTCGGACTGCCCATCGGTCTGAGGGTAAAAATCTGTGCTCAACTCAACCTGAGTACCTAACTCTCGCTGCGCAGACCTCCAAAACTGCAAAGTAAACTAAGTGCCCCTATCTAAAATGATGGAAACTAGGACACCATGCAAACGAAAAATTTCCCGGATATTGAGCTCTGCCAACCGCTCTGAAGAATAGGTAGTACACACAGGAATGAAGTGTGCGAACTTGGTCAACCGATCCACAATCACCCAAATAGCATCGACCTTCTTCAAAGTCCATGGGAGCCCAACTAAAAAGTCCATGGTGATCCACTCCCACTTCCACTGTGGAATATTCATCTATTGAAGCAAGCCACCCGGTCTTTGATGCTCGTATTTCACCTGCTGACAATTGAGACACCGAGCTACAAATCCCACAATATCCTACTTCATTCTCCTCCACCAATAATGCCGTCTCAGATCCTGATACATCTTCGCGGCACCCGGATGAATGGGATACCGCGAGCTATGGGCCTCCTCCAGAATCAACTCCAGAAGCCCATCTACATTGGGAACACATATCCGCCCTTGCATCCTCAACACCCCATCATCACCAATCGTAACATCTCTAGCATCATCTTGTTGAACTCTGTCCTTAAGTACAAGCAAGTAAGGATCATCATACTGGCGCTCTGATGCGATCATATAAAGATTACCGAGAATTCACACTAGACAATACCCGACTGGGCTCCGAAATATCTAACCTCACTGTCCGATTGGCCAAGACCTGAACAACAACTGCAACAGGTCTCTCCCCAATTGGACTATATGCCAAACTCCCCATACTCATACTAGACATTCCTTTAGCAAACTCCAACAATCTCTGCTACCTCAAATTGAGATACTTCTGCTTGAACAAGTGTTGGAGGCTACGATGATCAGTAAACACCTCAGAAGACACACCATACAAGTAATGCCTCCAAATCTTCAATGTATGGACAATGGCAGCCAACTCCAAATCATGAACATGGTAGTTCTTCTCATAGGGCTTCAACTAACAAGAAGAATAAGCAATAACTCTACCCTTCTGCATCAACACACACCCAATACCAACTCTCAAAGAATCACAATACACGGTATATGAACCTGAAGCTGATGGCAAAAGTAACACTGGAGTTATGGTCAAGGCAATCTTGAGCTTCTGAAAGCTCTCCTCACACTCGCCCGACCACTTGAATAGAGCACCCTTTTAAGTCAACTTGGTCAAGGGAGATGAGATAGATGAGAATCCCTGAACAAACCGGCGGTAATAACCCACCAAACCAAGAAACCTGTGAATTGTTGTGGTTGAGGATGGTCTGGGCCAACTTTGAACCGCCTCTATCTTCTTCGGATCAACCTAAATACCCTCGCTGGATGCCACATGCCCCAAGAAATCCACAGAACTGAGCCAGAACTCATACTTGGAGAACTTTGCATAAAGCTTCTCCTCCATCAATCTTTGCAACACAACTCTCAAATGCTTCGCGTGCTCCTATTGACTACGCGAATATACCAAAATATCATCAATGAAAACTATGAAAAACGAGACGAGATAAGGCAGGAACACGATGTTCATCAAATGCATGAACTTTGCTGAGGCATTGGTCAGCCCAAAAGACATTACCAAGAACTCATAATGACCATATTGGGCCCTGAAAGTTGTCTTAAGAATATCTGAGTCTGTGAAAATGGTAAAAATAATTAAATTTGTTGATGAGATTCTAAAAATATGTGATCTATTCTCGAGCTAGTTGTTAGAGCAGTTGATACTGATAATATAAAGTTTAAAGATTAAATGCAAGCCAAAACAAGACAATAATCGAACCGAAGGTCCTGCTGCCCGTGTGTAGGTTCGGTCGATGGGGGACCTTGGTGTCGACGTCAGGGTCGAGCTCGAGCTATCAGGGATAGTCGGGGATGGGATAATAGTTGAGGATATAATTGAACAAGGCTCTTCACAGCCAATATTAAGTAATATAATAAAGAACAAGTAAGAGAGCGATGTATATTAAGGTGACTTCGAGCCAATATCAAGTCACCAACAAAGAACAGACATGAAAGCAGTAAAGCTAAATGGCTTCGAGCCAGTGAGGGCAAGCGAGTTAGAGAGGAGAAAGAGAGAGACGATATTATTGCACTTGAGTAAAATTGTTGGAGATCTGCCTTTACAGGGTGTTAACGACTCACCTTTTATAGAAAAGGGGAAGTCCAACTTCGTACAAGATACGTTGTGTGATAAAAGAAATAGGATGGGACAACTGGCTACTGTGCGATGTATGCGTGGGCTGATGTCAAGCCGTTTAAATAGACCTGATTGACCCCGGGTGTATTCCTCAGGACATCCCTACGTTGATTGGGGCTTTAATAGACATTTATCCTTGGCAGGATACCGACCGATCTTGAGGGGTGTGACTGGCTTGAGATCCCGGACTTCTAGGATCACCCTTCGAGCTATTCAGTCGAGGATAAATCGGCATCCCGGAATTCATCGTGCACAAATAGTCTCCACGTTTCTTAGAGGAAAGTGATAAGAAATGATATTGATAACCCACTTCTCGATCTCCCATAATCGACGTCGTGCTTACAGTGCAGTCCCCTTTTTACAAGTGTCGAGGCGCCTCACATTTCTGCTTCTCTAGGATTACCCAAAGCGTCGTGATTCTTCGATCTTCATTGTTATCGGTTCCTCTTCTATGAATGCATTGATTATGCCTGTTGTTAAGCTTTTCGACGGAGGTTATGGTGTCATCGGTTACTTTGCCCTCCCTATAAATGGGACTTTTCATGGTTTGTTTTTTATCCAAATTTCTTTTGACAACCATCTCTTCTTCCATTCCTGCTATCTTGAATTTCTGCCATCTCGTCATGTTTAAATCTCGTATCCTCAAGATATTATGCCATGTGTACCGCGGCCCAATCCTCGATCCTCTTTTGATTTGGCGAAGTTGCGACGCTGTGATGCTATTGTTGTTGTTGTTGTTGTCATTGGCTCGGGGTGATGAGGTAGAGGACCGACTTCCTCTGACCCCGGGGATGTTTTGGATTATGCATTGCTACTCAAGAGGGAGCTCGGATTATACACTGCTTCTCACCCTCCTCCCTCAACTTGGCGTTTTACACCCCTTTTGGATTCAAGGGGGGTGTCGACGGTCTCTGTCGGCTGTTGCCTTATGGGCCGAGGCAACATCTCAAGAAGTAGCTTCAAAATGGTAGTACTGGCGGAGATTGTACTAGCCAAATTTTTCACCCAGCCACTTCTCGTTTTCTTCCGGCTTCTCCTTCGTCATTTTGCTCTTCTCCCTGCCTTTCATTTTGCATACCCTCCCTTTTAAAGATGCCATTCCGGGAGGATTGGGATGTGGTCCCCGAGGGGATCGTACTTGGAAGATATTGTCTTTGAGGTCATATTCCTGAGAGGATGATGACAGAGACGCATCATGAATAGGCTAGATCCTTAGGCTCCTGCTGTATGCATATCACTTGTACTTATTCACTTTTTCGTACAGATCCTACATGGGCTTTTGTAATCATATGTAATATAACTATATGTAAGGACCCCTCGAGGGCCATTGTAAGCGAACTCTTGTATAAATACAAAGATATTTTCTTGATTTCTTCCTTCGACACTTGCTGTATTTCTTTATATTTTTGGCAACTACGAGTGCATGATCCTGTTTCTCGGCTGTGATAATGGATTTGAGTATTTTCCTCAGCCTTTGGTTTATGAAACGGCATCGCACGGGGTCGTTTGTGACTTCTTGAACCATACCTGAATTATGCTAATAACTGAAAGCCGTTGGGACCCTCTCTCTTCGTGGAAGCACGGATAATATCTTCAGGCCTCACAATGGCTTTCGAGAAGAGACATGCCTGAGGACTCACGGTCTGGGGATGCTGGTGACTTCCTGGAGGCAATCTCTCGATGGAGGCCTAGCCATGTTTCGGGCCGCTCTGGTCATTACTCGGAATCTATTTTGCATGGGCGTTTGTTAGGGATTCCCACTTCTTCGTAAATTAGCCTTTTTTGGTGGAGGCCTGTTGAGGCTGTATGCCAATTTGGTGAAGGCATTGTTGGTCTGCTAGAGCGCTGTCTTGCTATGGCGGAGGTCTTCGGGGTTGAGCATTACCTCGACACCAGATATGGTGCTGATGGTCGATGCCTTTGATTGGTATTGACTCCATCTGGCCCTTTTCGTATGTAGTCGTGAGATTGCTTCTGCTTTCTGAGGGTCTTCGGGGTTTACTGATTTTATGGTGCTGGTGGGTCATGCCCTTAGCAGCTGCTTATTTATGGCACTACAAAGACCGGGCACGACGATAGATGAGATGTGTGCTTCATAATCATGAAGGAGCTTTTATCGCGGTGAGATGGGCCCATGCTTCTGAGGAGAGTGCATCATTCGAGTAGGTTTGCCGACTTCACTTTGTGGTAGGTTTCAGCATGATCCCTCTGTATCTTGGGTCTTTGAGCTTTTTCGTCAAGGGGCTATACTTCGGTGGGCTCTAGATGAGGGCAGGCCCCTTACGCTTCTTGGAGAGGGAAAAAAGGGTCGAGTTGGTGCACTGATGATTTGGGACATATCAGAGCTCGTTTTACAGAAATCTTTCAGTGAGGCAGGAGTTTTCATGCGGTAAGTGTTTTGCCTTTTTGACCTAAGGGGCAGAGTTGATCGAGCTAGGAATACCTGAAGTATCTAAATGCAGTCTTCGAGCTTTGATCCGTGTAGATATAATTGTGAAGCTGTAGCTTGATTCCTCAAAAGTTTGGATTGGGAACAATCGGTGCCTGGACTAGCATATGACTAAGCTTGGACCGAGGATGATAAAGGAGTGGCGACATATTGCTGATGATTGAGCCGGGTCGGAGCGGGCCTTTGAGGGATGCGTTCATCGTAGATCTTTGGGACAGGCGCTTTAAGACACCCATGCCAGGTGTTCCATTCTTCTAGAGGGATTCGCTCGAGCAAAGGTAGTCAGGCGTGATGCCCGATTTGTTTATTGTCGATACCATGAAGAACAAGGCAGGGGCTGGTAGGCCGTAACCCTTTAAAGGTGGAGCGTAGATTTTATCACTTTGTATTTTGCTATTTATAGAGCATGCTTGTAGATGGAGTGCGCACCTTTCACGCATACATACATATATATATATATATATAATGAGAGAAATCTTAATGTTTTACCTCCTTTATATCTTTTCCCGTACTGCCTTTGATCCGGTGGGCTGGTTTCCGTGTTTTGGCGGGATACTTGTGGGTTCAGATCCGATCAGGCAGGCCCGGGAGCATTCAAGAGCGATCCGTGACGTGTACAGTTGTTAGGCCTCTATGTTTTACCCAGCTGCTTTTAGGCTCAGCTTCTGAGTCAGGACTTTATTTGAGCTTGCCTGTCCTTTGATTTTTTGTGCCCGTGCGGGCGAATGGAGATTGTTCTCATTTCTTGCCCTTGGGTATTTCGCTTTTTCAGCTATTTTGGGTCCAGTCACCGAGTCGCATTGCGATTCGAGCCTTAATTGTCCCTTGAGTTCTTTCCATCCTGCATGGGCGGACAGTGGTGGCCTTCATTTCTCACCCTCGGGCATTTTGTTGTTTCAACTATTTTGGGTCTAGTCTCCGAGTCGCGTTGTGATTCGAGCTTTAATTTGATCGTTGAGTTCTCTTGCCGCATGGGTGGTCGACGATGTACTTTTTTGTTTTCGGGTCGAAGTGACCTTGCAGGCGCATGGCCCGGAGGCTCACTCGGCTTGTTGATTGTGGCATTTATTCCGTGCCTTTAGGCATGTTGTAGTTTAACTATTTTGGGTCCAGTCTTCGAGCCGTGTTGCGACTCGAGCTTCAATTTTACCCTTAAGTGCTTTTGATTTTCAGACCGGCGATAGTGCCTTTTATGCTATTTTGGCAGTTGAGACCTTTTAATAGGTGGCCCGGTGGCTTTCATAGTTAACTATTTTGGATTCGGTCTTCGAATCGGGTTACAATTGGAGCTTATTTTAATCCTCAAGTTGTCAATTTTCAAGCTGGCAACAATGGCTCTTACACTGTTTTGGTTGTAGACACCTTTTAATTTGTGGCCTGAGGCTTGCTTAGCTGGCGACAATTAAATTTGTAGATAGGATTCTAAAAATATGTGATCTATTCCCGAGCTAGTTGTTAGAGTAGTTGATGCTGATAATATGAAGTTTAAAGATTAAATGCAAGCTAAAACGAGACAATAATCGAACCGAAGGTCCTGCTGCCCGGGTGTAGGTCCGGTCGATGGGGGACCTCGGGGTCGACGTCAAGGTCGAGCTCGAGCTATCAGGGATAGTCGGGGATGGGATAACAGTTGAGGATATAATTGAAATAAGGCTCTTCACGACCAATATTAAGTAATATAATGAAGATCAAGTAAGAGAGCGATGGATATTAGGTGACTTCAAGCCAGTATCAAGTGACGAACGATGAACAGACAAGAAAGCAGTAAAGCTAAATGGGTTCGAGCTAGTGAGGGAAAGCGAGTTAGAGAGGAGAAAGATAGAGGAGATATTATTGCACTTAAGTAGAATGCTTGGAGCTCTGCCTTTACAGGGTGTTACCGACTCCGCTTTTATAGAAAGGGGGAAGTCCCAACTTCGTACAAGATACGTTGTATGATAAAAGAAATAAGATGGGACAACCGACTACTTTGTGATGTACACGTGGGCTGATGTTGAGCCGTTTGAATAGACCTGATCGACCCCGAGTGTATTCCTTGGGAGATCCCTGGGTTCATCGGGGCTTTAATCGACATTTATCCTTGGCAGGATACTGGCCGATCTTAATGGGCGTGACTAGCTCGAGATCCCGGGCTTCTGGGATCACCCTTCGAGGTATTCAGTTAAGGAGAAACCGGCCTTACAGATTTCACCGTGCACAAAGTAGAAACAATGTGAATACAAAATAGGAAGGTGACTACGAAGCCTGCGAACATAGCAACAGGTTTTACGTTGAGTCTTCTCAGTAATGGTCTGCACTGGTACTAGCAATCAAATATCTGGATTTGTACAAAAATGTACATAAGTGTAGAATGAGCACACCATAGCGGTGCCCAACAAGTATCAAGACTAACCTCGGTAGAGTAGTGACGAGGAACAATCAAGACACCCACTGGTCTAATAAACTTAACAAGTATAAGTACAGGAACAAAAGAATACGGTATCTACATAAATACTACTCAATACGGCTAACAATATAATAATTTCAATATGCAAGGAAACAATAAGTATCATTAAAGCTACACAGAAGAGTGAATGGAACACAACCTAAATCTGAAACCTCACATACAACAAGGGCAAGTAATAACTCAACAATTACAACCGCTTTTACATTAGGTTTTAATCAAACAAACTCCACTAGGTACCGAACCTCGGATAAATCACCACTAACGGGTCTCAATACCTGAACCTTAACACTCGGCATCATGTGCCCTCACAACACCTCATAATCGCACTAATGATTCACGTACCAATATAGCCATTTTCACATAGAAGGCTGGTAACAAGGGTGTGCATTTATACTCAACAATATCAAGAAGACCTCTTATACGATAAGGGTGCTTAACTGCATGTATGCTTGTGCAAGTGTCCTAACATAGACCAAATCATCAATTAAGCATAAGGAAAAGAACGGACATCACATAGAATGTTTTCTCATATAGAATCCTCTTTGGCTCTGTAAAAATTGCATAGTTGCACCGCATGGTGCGACATGCCACACAGGATGTTAGTGGGGTTTATGAAGAAGCATCACTGTCACGACCCAAACCGATGGGCCGCAATGGCTACCCGGTACCTCACTCAACCGAGTACCTATGTAGTGTATCTTTTGTATCCTTCTATTATAGGTAAATGAGCCAGAGAGGTTGTTATGGGATAAGTACAATAAAACGTGGAGATATACTCGACATTGGATGATCCAACATGTAATCCAAACTTATACATATGACGTACGAGACTATAAGGCCAAAATAACCACTCGTATACTGAGCATAGGCCAACAAGGCCATACAACCGTTTTTCGTACATGACATCTATCTACAAGCCTCTAAGAATACATAATTTTCATAAACGTCAGGACAGAGTCCCGCCATACCAAAAAATACTCGTCTAAATTATACTAACCAAACAAGCATCTCCGAAACAAATAGAGCGGGCCAACATCTTCCGCTGAGCTGATAGCCTACTTGAAGGGCTCTTAACCTGTCTATCGGGACCTGCAGGCATTAAACGCAGCGTCCGCATGCAAAAGGGACATAATTATGAATAAGGTACCGAGTATGTGAGGCACATAAACAAGTACATAACAGACATGGAAGAAATATAGAGTAGATGACCCAACCTGTAAGTCTGGATAACTATGTAAATCATGAAATAATTATAGTTTCATACATATGTGTATGAATGTCATGTCGTGTATAGGTACATGTTTCATAACATCATCAAACCTTTGGGGGCATCCCATCATATTATCTCGTCCATTGTGGGCAAAATCATCAACATATACCAGCTGATCAGGTGGTGATGCGTATATAACGACATAACCTTTTCCCATATTCCATGTACATATACATACATATATATATGTATATATAATGCCACCAGGTCATGGGTCATTATAGATGAATGCAATGCATAAATGCATAAGAAATATGTTAATAAGATTTTCTCGAAATGCCATAAAAATCCATATGCCTTTCGAATAAACTTTATCAAATACGTATTTTTCTGAGACCCATGAACAGAAGATAAAATTATAATTCACATGGGGAATCAAGAATATAGACACCCCTAGTATTTCTATGAATTGAGTCATTTATGAAAGTTGTGCATTGATAATAGGCTAGATTTATGTAATATGGCGATTGTTTATGCCCCATCATGATTATGTTTCACTATGATAATATAGTTAAATGATGATAAATTGACTCTAATTATGAATTTCACACGTTGCAGGAGTGAGTAGCACGTATGAGAACTTAAAGCTGTGATTGGAGCTAAATTGAAGCAATAAAAGCCTCTAGGAGTAGAGTAAGTGGGAAGACAAGAAAAAGAAGAGATGAAATGAAGACCTGGACTAGCGTGGCCATTAGCGCGACCACGCTAGACCAGATGGTCGAGGTAGAATGATAGGGCATATGTGTGGTTACTAGCGCGTCCATTAGCGTGACTGCGCTAGCCCAGTTCCGAAAAAGTAAAATTCAGGGGTAAAATTGGATGTTCGGGGGCAAATCCACTTAACCTATAGAAGGTCTAGCTCGCCCAAGAGATCATTATCAAGGCTTTCATAGCTTAGTTCAAAAAAAGGAGAGGCAAGAGGCAAGGAGGATAATTTAACATCGAGTTCTTCCTTTCTTCCTTTTGTTTTTATGATTTGTGATGAATTTGAATATTGTTATGATGAAGAATGGTATGAGTAGCTAAATATTTAGTATAAGGTTTTGATGGAACCTATTGAAGGATGAACTTCTTGTTATGTTAATATAGTTTTTCCAGTTTAATCTCTATTTGTTCAACTATGTACTTGTTGTAGTTAATTGACAGGATCCTCAATTAGCAGTGCCTATTTAGTGTTCATAACTTGGGAGAGAGTGCATATTTAGGTAATTGTTGAACAACACCACTCTCAAAGTGTTTGAGAGATCAATAACTGAGGGTTTAAAGGCAGGATTAGGGATAACGAAGTCTTGGGTGCAATCTAAAGTGAGCTGTAATAAACAAAGCCAACTAGTGTATCTCGGGAGAGTGCGGCTAGTAATTATTGTGATTGCTCGGGAGAGATTTACGGTAATAAGAGTGCTTATGATTGATAAAGACGATTATACAAATCTATATGAAACATAACCGGAAGGGATTCCATCAATAGGGGAAATCATATCCTTAGAACCTTCTCTTAATTATTTACAACATAATCATAGTTAGTTTTCAGTTGCTTACTTACATTCATTCTTAGTTAGTAGAAACATCCTCAATTGTTATTCATAATGTTTGGGAAGTTGATTCTGTAGAATTTAATAAGTATAACGAGAGTAATTGATAGGTTAATTCCTTGTGGGTTCGACTCTGGGCTAAATAATTAGATTGTATTTGCAACGTCCGCGTGTCCCTTTTATAAGGCATAGTTGGGCGTGATCAAATTTTGGTGTCGTTGCCGGGGACTTAACGGTGTTATCAATTACAATTGAATGAAGTACAAAAATTCTTAGTGTAGTTAGTTTTCTCTATAACCAATTTTTACGTTGAAATTTTAACGTTTGTTGACTTGGTTGTACAGGTGCATGCCTAGAAACTCATCGAGAACTGGTGAAGTATTTGAAGCATTATCAGATCCGAGAGATTTTTCAAGGCCTTGAATCGGGCCAACCGGAAAAACAAACAACAACAAACAATTGAATAATTCGAACCAGACATGGGGGATCACTAAGTAGACCCAGCTGTACCAATAGCGCTAGTGGAACCTCTTGTGCCAGAGGCTGGTCACTATGACTGGGCACAACCCATAACAGAAAATCTGGCCACAGCGATTTTAGTCCCGTAGATACAGGCCGAATCATTCCAAATCACAAATAACATGCTGCACTTGTTGCAAAATAAGGGACTATTTTTGGGGTCACAAGTTGAAGATCCTCAATAGCACATGAAGAATTTGCTTTCAATCTGCAAAACCCAAAGGCAACCCAACGTAACTCTGGAAGGAATCAATTGTTATTGTTCCATTCTCACTGACAGGAGTTGATCTGACGTGGCTAAACTCAATCCCTATTAATTCCATAACAACTTGGGAGGAGTTAGTCAAGCAATTCGTGAACAAATTCCATCCACTCAATAAGACTGTTCAGCAAATTGATGAAATTTTGAGCTTCAAATAGAGAACAATGGAGACACTGCATAAAACATGGGAATGATTCAAAAGGATGGTTATATGTCTGCACCATGGTATTCCAGATCTGATGTTGCGACAACAATTTTACATGGGATTGTCAGATAGCGTGAAGAACATTGTTGATGTTTCAACTGGTGGAACATTTTTGAGCAAAACATGGAGAAAAGGCCAGAATCTGCTTGACAATATGGCACAAAATTCAGGATGGACAACCAGGAATGCACCGATCACTCCAGTTGTTCACTTAGTGCCCTTAGATCCATCCAACTCTATGGCTGAAAATATGGCCACCTTATTGACACAGATGAGTATCCTCACCAAAAAGGTGGAAGAGTCAGGGCAGAAGCAGCAGGTACACATTGTAGATACTACCAATGGGGGCTTGTGCACATCTTGCAGTAGTCAGCCAATTGGTAACTAGTGGAATGCAGAACATGATCATCATCACTACCCTGAAGACATGAACTATGTGTCTAATTATAGAGGTCAGAGACAGGGTTGTCAGAATTGGGGCTAGCAAAATCAGTCGTACATGCCAATCTAGCCACAGTTCAACAATGGGAACATGGGAGGTATGAGAACTCCTAACAATATGGTGCCTTACCCAAGGCCACAGGGATATAACAATCAAAGACAGCAACAAGGGTATCACCCTCCTTAGCAGCAGCATGGTGGACGACATGAAGATGGGTTTCCTAAACTTGAGGCACTGATGCAGTAGGTTATTGTGTCTAATGCAAATATTAGTGAAAGAGTATATGCACATGATTCCGCTGTCAAGAATATTGAAGTGCAGATGGGCCAAATTTCGATGTCTCTAAACAATCGTCCTAATAGCACATTACCTGCAGACACCCAAATAAATCCAAAAGATCAAGGCCCGAAGCAGCTGATGGTAGTGAGTCTACATAATGACAGAGATTTGGATGTGGAGCAAGAGAGGGTGCAAGAAAGAAGACAGGATGAGACACTCATACCAGTGCCCATTAAGCTACATGAGTCAACGAAACTGACAAAGGTGATAGTCCAGACTGCCCTGGAAGAATATAACATTCAGATTGAGAGAAAAAGCTGAGACAGCCCAGGAACAAGTAGTTGAGGTGGCAGCTGATAAAGAGCAGTCCCAAATCATTGGGCAGAAGAAACCTCCTGCACCATTCCCTTAGAGGTTGGCTAAGTAACAAAAAGAGGAGCAATACAAGAAATTCTTGGAGATGCTGAAACAAATCCAAATAAATATTCCATTGATAGATGTTTTGAAAGAGATGTCTGTTTATGCAAAAATGATGAAGGACTTAATGTCCTAAAAATTCGATTTCCATTACTTGGCCACGATGACTGTTACTTAGACCTGCAGTGTAGTGGTGACTAGATCAATTGCGGAGAAGCTATCTGACCCAAGGAGCTTTACAATTCCTTGCACTATTGGTAATTTTGCTTTTGCTAAGGCACTTTGTGATCTAGGGGCCAGCATAAATCTTATTCCCCTGGCGATTTATAGTAGACTGGGGATTGGAAGAGCTAGAACCACCTCTATGTTGTTGTAGCTGGCTGACAGGACCGTAAAAAGACCCTCTGGTATCCTAGATGATGTGTCTTGATTCGGATGGGGAAATTTGTGTCCCCTGCAGATTTTGTGATCTTAGACTGCAAGATGGATGAAGAAATTCCCATAATTTTGGACAGGCCGTTCTTGGACACTGGGAGAGCTCTCATTGATTGTGAGACTGGGAGCTCAAGATGAGATTGAACGACAAAGAGATGACATTCAATGTGCAAAAAACTATGAGGCAACCAAGTGAATTCTCCAATTGCTCTCTTATTGATGTCGTGGATGTAATCGTAGAAACTGATGATGAGATGCTGACTATTAAGGACCCTTTTGTTGTACGTCTGATGAATTTAGATGATGTGATTTGAGAAGAACTAGCAGAATGGGTATTGGCGTTAGAGGGCAGATGGTTCTGGGATAGAACTCTTGAATTTGAGCCCTTGCACTTAGAAAAAAGAGAAACTCCTCTAGCCAAACCATCCATTGAAGAACCATCAAAGCTGGAATTGAAGCCACTGCCCGCCTATCTCAGGTATGAGTTCCTTGGACCTGACTCTACATTACCTATTATTATGTCATCTAGTTTGTTAGATGTGCAGGCATAACAACTCTTGCAGGTACTCAAAGAGTGTAAAACTGCCATTGAGTGGACCATGGCAGACATTAAGGGGATTAACCCCGCCTACTGTATGCATAAAATTCTACTGGAAGAGGGACACAAACCTTCCATGGAACACCAAAGAAGGCTGAACCCCAATATGAAGGAAGTGGTGAAGAAAGAAGTGATAAAGTGGTTATATGCGGGAATCATTTTTCCATTCTATGATAGCAACTGGGTTAGCCCATTGCAATGTGTTCCTACGAAGGGTGGCATAATGGTGATCAAAAACGATAACAATGAACTGATGTCAACAAGAACCGTCACGGGCTGGAGAATTTGCATGGACTACAGAAAGTTAAATATGGCCACCCGGAAAGACCACTTCCCACTTCCCTTTATTGATCAGATGTTAGACAGATTGGAAGGGAGGTCACACTTCCATTTTCTGGATGGGTACTCAGTGTACAATCAGATATCTATTACACCAGAGGACAGAGAGAAGACCTCCTTCACTTGCCCATATGGCATTTATGTATTTCGGAGGATGCCTTTTGGCCTATTCAATGCACCCGCCACATTCCAAAGGTGCATGATGGCCATATTCACTGACATGATAGAGGACATAGTGGAGGTATTCATGGATGATTTCTCAGTGGTGGGGAACTCATTTGATGAGTGTCTTACAAATCTGACTCGTGTGCTGAAATGGTGTATTGAGACTAACCTGATTCTTAATTGGGAGAAGTGACATTTCATGATACAGGAGGACATAGTCTTGGGGCACCGGGTGTCAAGTAAAGGAATTGAGGTGGATCGCACTAAAGTTGACGTGATAGCAAAGCTGCCACCTCCAACTTCAGTTAAGGCAATCAGAAGCTTCCTCGGGCATGCCGGTTTCTACCGGAGATTCATAAGAGACTTCTCAAAAATTCCCAACCCTCTCTGTAAGTTGTTAGAAAAAGATCACCCTTTCTTGTTTTCTAATGATTGTAGGGTAGAATTTGAGGAGTTGAAAAAGAGGCTACTCACAACAACCATCTTTGTTTCCCCTGACTGGGAGCAACCATTCGAACTCATGTGTGATGCTAGTGACTACGCTGTGGGGGCAGTACTGGGACAACGGAAAGACAAGGTAATACATCCAATCTACTATGCTAGTAGAACGCTGAGTGAAGCCCAATTGAACTACACTGTGACTGAGAAGGAGATGTTGGATGTGGTGTTTGCTTTCGACAAATTTAGATCGTACCTGATTGGCTCTAAGGTAATTGTATACACTGATCATGTAGCTCTTAGGTACTTGATTGAGAAGAAGGAGTCTAAGTTGTGCCTGATTCGTGGGGTGTTGCTACTGCAAGAATTCGACCTCGAAATTCGTGATAGTAAGGGCACAGAAAACCAAGTTGCTCACCATAGATCACGACTTGAGGAAGCTGAAAACTCAGTTGAGGTTGAGGACATTCTGAAAACCTTTGCAGACGCGCAACTGCTCGCTACTAGTCTTGAGGAGGTGCCATAATATGTAGACTTTGCAAATTACATGGCCAGCGGTATAGTTCCCTATGACCTTTCCTCTGTACAAAAGAAAAAGTTTTATCGTGATAGCCACATGTATTATTGGGATGAACCTTACCTGTTTCGAATATGTGTTGACAATATGATCCGGAGGTGTGTCCTCGAGATAGAACAATCTTCTGTTTTGCAGGCATGTCATACATCGGTGTTTGGAGGGCATTCTGGAGGAGTCAAGACAACTGTAAAAGTGCTAGAGGTCGGTTTCTTTTGGCCAACAGTGTTCAAATATGTGCACCAATGGGTGAAGGGATGCAATGAATGTCAGCGAACCGGGAACATTTCCCGTAATCATGAGATGCCCATGAACCCGATTCAAGAGGTGGAAGTGTTTGATGTTTGGGGGATTGACTTCATGCGACCCTTCGTTAGCTCCTTTAGCAATAAGTACATACTTGTTGCTGTGGATTACATGTTCAAATGGGTAGAAGCTGCGGTGTTTCCCACTAATGATGCAAGAGTGGTGGTGGGATTTTTGAAGAAGAACATATTCACCCATTTTGGGACCCTGAGAGCGATTATCAGTGACAGAGGAGCCCACTTCTCTAATAGAGCCTTAGAGAAGTTGCTAGCAAAGTATGATGTAAGCCACAAGGTGGCTACCCCTTATCACTCACTGACCAGTGGATAGGTGGAAGTGTCAAATAGAGAGATAAAGAGTGTATTGACCAAGACAGTGAATGCCACAAGAACTGATTGGGCGAAAAATCTAGATGATGCACTCTGGGCTTATAAAACTACTTTTAAAACACCAATTGGTATGTCACCAGATAAGTTGGTGTCGGGAAGGCCTGCCACTTGCCAGTGGAACTTGAACATAAAGCTTGGTGGTCACTGAAGTAGCTGAACCTAGACATTGAGGCTGCAGGCACAACTAGAATTACAAAATTGCATTAGCTTGACGAGTTACGACATCTTGCTTTTGAGAGCATAAGGTTGTATAAGGAAAGAATTAAGAGATTGCCTCAGAGAAAGACTCTCACACATTTAGAGTCAATGGGCAGAGATTGAAGTTATACATAGGTATGAAAGAACCAAAGGAAGTGTTAGAGATCCACCTGATGGAACCTCAGAGGTCGAGCGAGCCTTAAACGCACTTGTCTGCGTTGTGCCACGATGTTAAATCAGGCGCTGCATGGGAGGCAATCCATTGAATTGTTGTAATCGTCGTGCCACGACATTAACTAAGGCACTGGTTGGGAGGCAACCCAATGATAGTAGTAGTTGTTTGTTGTGAGTTTTTAGGAATTGCTAACCAATGCAGATAACAATGGGTAGGTGATAAGGCCATCGAAAGTGGTAAGAACAGGTGAACAATGTGAAAACAATTGTGCCCAGGAGTGCACCAGCACTACAGGCCGACTATGGTCAAGCATTTTGCCTGGGCTCAAAATTATTAGCGTGCCCGCGCTATTGAACACGCTAGTGGCCGCGCTAGTGGCTGCGCAAATCAATGAGATTTCTACCTGTGCTAGCGCGGTCACGCTCGTACCGCGCTACGACCGCACTAGTCCCGCCCACATCTATACATTTTGTGTTTTTTATTATTATTTTATTTTCTTTTAGTGTTAATTTTTAATTTATCCTAAAACTCCCCCCCCCTTTTCTAATAACCCCTTATCTAATAAACCCCTCTTAAATCACAAATTCACCCCCCCCCTTCGATACAACCATCATCAACAGCCCTCCCTAACCCAAACCCCCCTTCTTCTTCAAAGAACTCTCCTCTTCTCCAACATATTCCCCATCCTCATTCTCTCAACTCTCAAGCCTCCTCCACTTCTACTTTTCTTCTTTTCTCCCACACACTATCACTACAGGTATGAGTCCCTTGTTCTATTTTTCCTTTTTATTTTTATATGTATTCAGAATTTCGTGTGTTTTTAGTGATGCATTTATGTAGTTGTTTTTCTTTGTTTTTGAGTAGTAGAATTGGTAACATATGTTCTAGTGGTTGTGGGTGGTGAGATTGGTGAGGTGTTGGTTCACTTGGTTTGTTATTTTGGAAGATATTGTGGTGGGTTGAGGTTGTAACATGTGTGAAATGGGGTATGAGTGTAAAATGCCCACAAGGTGTTTGTGTAAATGCCTCAGTGAATGTAATTGTATAGTTGTGACAACTTATGTATGTGAAGTCTGAGTAATCGCATTGCTTCACAATGTTGTGTTGGGCTGTGCTAATGTGCTCCCATTTTTCCGGTACTATGGCTCCATCTAGGAAGTGCCATGCCACATGTGCCTCTTTTAGCAGCCAAGCTGGCTTGTCCAGGACGCGCGGGGCAGCCCCTGCACGCCCCTTTGATAGTAACAGATTTTTATCTGCCAAGGCTCAGGACAGCTTTTGTCACGACCCAAACCCGAACCCGGTCGCGATGGAGCCTTTCGTGAAGACAAGGCCATACAATTATACACAATTCTCTTTTTAAATAGTTAAATATCATAAAGGTGATGAGTCAACAAAACTGACAAAGGTGATAGTCCAGACTGCCCTCGAAGAATATAACATTCAGATTGAGAGAAAAAAGTTGAGATAGCCCAGGAACAAGTAGTTGAGGTGGCAGCTGATAAAGAGCAGTCCCAAATCATTGGGAAGAAGAAACCTCCTGCACCATTCCCTTAGAGGTTGGCTAAGTAACAAAAAGAGGAGCAATACAAGAAATTCTTGGAGATGTTGAAACAAATCCAAATAAATATTCCATTGATAGATGCTTTGAAAGAGATGCTTGTTTATGCAAAAATGATGAAGGACTTAATGTCCTAAAAATTCGATTTCCATTACTAGGCCACGATGACTGTTACTTAGACCTGCAGTGTAGTGGTGACTAGATCAATTGCGGAGAAGCTATCTGACCCAATGAGCTTTACAATTCCTTGCACTATTGGTAATTTTGCTTTTGCTAAGGAACTTTGTGATCTAGGGGCCAGCATAAATCTTATGCCCCTGGCGATTTATAGTAGACTGGGGATTGGAAGAGCTAGAACCACCTCTATGTTGTTGTAGCTGGCTGACAGGACCGTAAAAAGACCCCCTGGTATCCTAGATGATGTGTTGATTCGGATGGGGAAATTTGTGTCCCCTGCAGATTTTGTGATCTTAGACTGCAAGATGGATGAAGAAATTCCCATAATTTTGGACAGGCCGTTCTTGGACACTGGGAGAGCTCTTATTGATTGTGAGACTGGGAGCTCAAGATGAGATTGAACGACAAAGAGATGACATTCAATGTGCAAAAAACTATGAGGCAACCAAGTGAATTCTCCAATTGCTCTCTTATTGATGCCGTGGATGTAATCGTAGAAACTGATGATGAGATGCTGACTATTAAGGACCCTTTTGTTGTACGTCTGATGAATTTAGATGATGTGATTTGAGAAGAACTAGCAGAATGGGTATTGGCGTTAGAGGGCAGATGGTTCTGGGATAGAACTCTTGAATTTGAGCCCTTGCACTTAGAAAATAGATAAACTCCTCCAGCCAAACCATCCATTGAAGAACCATCAAAGCTGGAATTGAAGCCACTGCCCGCCTATCTCAGGTATGAGTTCCTTGGACCTGACTCTACATTACCTATTATTATGTCATCTAGTTTGTTAGATGTGCAGGCATAACAACTCTTGTAGGTACTCAAAGAGTGTAAAACTGCCATTGAGTGGACCATGGCAGACATTAAGGGGATTAACCCCGCCTACTTTATGCATAAAATTCTACTGGAAGAGGGACACAAACCTTCCATGGAACACCAAAGAAGGCTGAACCCCAACATGAAGGAAGTGGTGAAGAAAGAAGTGATAAAGTGGTTATATGCGGGAATCATTTTTCCATTCTATGATAGCAACTGAGTTAGCCCAGTGCAATGTGTTCCTACGAAGGGTGGCATGATGGTGATAAAAAACGATAACAATGAACTGATGTCAACAAGAATCATCACGGGCTGGAGAATTTGCATGGACTATAGAAAGTTAAATATGGCCACCCGGAAAGACCACTTCCCACTTCCCTTTATTGATCAGATGTTAGACAGATTGGAAGGGAGGTCACACTTCCGTTTTCTGGATGGGTACTCAGTGTACAATCAGATCTCTATTACACCAGAGGACAGAGAAAAGACCTCCTTCACTTGCCCATATGGCATTTATGTATTTCGGAGGATGCCTTTTGGCCTATTCAATGCACCCGCCACATTCCAAAGGTGCATGATGGCCATATTCACTGACATGATAGAGGACATAGTGGAGGTATTCATGGATGATTTCTCAGTGGTGGGAAACTCATTTGATGAGTGTCTTACAAATCTGACTCGTGTGCTGAAATGGTGTATTGAGACTAACCTGATTCTTAATTGGGAGAAGTGACATTTCATGATACAGGAGGACATAGTCTTGGGGCACCGGGTGTCAAGTAAAGGAATTGAGGTGGATCGCACTAAAGTTGACGTGATAGCAAAGCTGCCACCTCCAACTTCAGTTAAGGTAATCAAAAGCTTCCTCGGGCATGCCGGTTTCTACCGGAGATTCATAAGAGACTTCTCAAAAATTCCCAACCCTCTCTGTAAGTTGTTAGAAAAAGATCACCGTTTCTTGTTTTCTAATGATTGTAGGGTAGAATTTGTGGAGTTGAAAAAGAGGCTACTCACAACAACCATCTTTGTTTCCCCTGACTGGGAGCAACCATTCGAACTCATATGTGATGCTAGTGACTACGCTGTGGGGGCAGTACTGGGACAACGGAAAGACAAGCTAATACATCCAATCTACTATGCTAGTAGAACGATGAGTGAAACCCAATTGAACTACACTGTGACTGAGAAGGAGATGTTGGATGTGGTGTTTGCTTTCGACAAATTTAGATCGTACCTGATTGGCTCTAAGGTAATTGTATACACTGATCATGTAGCTCTTAGGTACTTGATTGAGAAGAAGGAGTCTAAGTTGTGCCTGATTCGTGGGGTGTTGCTACTGCAAGAATTCGACCTCGAAATTCGTGACTAGTAAGGGCACAGAAAACCAAGTTGCTCACCATAGATCACGACTTGAGGAAGCTGAAAACTCAGTTGAGGTTGAGGACATTCTGAAAACCTTTGCAGACGCGCAACTGCTCGCTACTAGTCTTGAGGAGGTGCCATAATATGTAGACTTTGCAAATTACATGGCCAGCGGTATAGTTCCCTATGACCTTTCCTCTGTACAAAAGAAAAAGTTTTATCGTGATAGCCGCATGTATTATTGGGATGAACCTTACCTGTTTCGAATATGTGTTGACAATATGATCCGGAGGTGTGTCCTCGAGATAGAACAATCTTCTGTTTTGCAGGCATGTCAAACATCGGTGTTTGGAGGGCATTCTGGAGGAGTCAGGACAACTATAAAAGTGCTAGAGGTCGGTTTCTTTTGGCCAACAGTGTTCAAATATGTGCACCAATGGGTGAAGGGATGCAATGAATGTCAGCGAACCGGGAACATTTCCCCTCATCATGAGATGCCCATGAACCCGATTCAAGAGGTGGAAGTGTTTGATGTTTGGGGGATTGACTTCATGGGACCCTTCGTTAGCTCCTTTGGCAATAAGTACATACTTGTTGCTGTGGATTACATGTTCAAATGGGTAGAAGCTGCAGTGTTTCCCACTAATGATGCAAGAGTGGTGGTGGGATTTTTGAAGAAGAACATATTCACCCATTTTGGGACCCTGAGAGCGATTATCAGTGACGGAGGCGCCCACTTCTCTAATAGAGCCTTAGAGAAGTTGCTAGCAAAGTATGATGTAAACCACAAGGTGGCTACCCCTTATCACTCACTGACCAGTGGATAGGTTGAAGTGTCAAATAGAGAGATAAAGAGTGTATTGACCAAGACAGTGAATGCCACAAGAACTGATTTAGCGAAAAATCTAGATGATGCACTCTGGGCTTATAAAACTACTTTTAAAACACCAATTGGTATGTCACCAGATAAGTTGGTGTCGGGAAGGCCTGCCACTGTCCAGTGGAACTTGAACATAAAGCTTGGTGGTCACTGAAGTAGCTGAACCTAGACATTGAGGCTGCGGGCACAACTAGAATTACTGAATTGCATTAGCTTGACGAGTTCCAACATCTTGCTTTTGAAAGCACAAGGTTGTATAAGGAAAGAATTAAGAGATTGCCTCAGAGAAAGACTCTCACACATTTAGAGTCAATGGGCAGAGATTGAAGTTATACATAGGTATGAAAGAACCAAATGAAGTGTTAGAGATCCACCTGATGGAACCTCAGAGGTCGAGCGAGCCTTAAACGCACTTGTCTGCGTTGTGCCACGATGTTAAATCAGGCGCTGCATGGGAGGCAATCCATTGAATTGTTGTAATCGTCGTGCCACGACATTAACTAAGGCACTGGTTGGGAGGCAAACCAACGATAGTAGTAGTTGTTTGTTGTGAGTTTTTAGGAAGTGCTAACCAATGCAGATAACAACGGGCAGGTGATAAGGCCATCGAAAGTGGTAAGAACAGGTGAAAAATGTGAAAACAATTGTGCCCAAGAGTGCACCAGCGCTACAGGCCGCACTATGGTCAAGCATTTTGCCTGGGCTCAAAATTATTAGCGTGCCCGCGCTATTGAACACGCTAGTGGCCGCGCTAGTGGCTGCGCAAATCAATTAGTTTTCTACCTAGGCTAGCGCGGTCACGCTCGTACCGCGCTACGACCGCACTAGTCCCGCCCACATCTATACATTTTGTGTTTTTTTTATTATTTTATTTTCTTTTAGTGTTAATTTTTAATTTATCCTAAAACTCCCCCCCCCTTTTCTAATAACCCCTTATCTAATAAACCCCTCTTAAATCACAAATTCCCCCCCCCATCGGTACAACCATCTTCAACAGCCCTCCCTAACCCTAACCCCCTTCTTCTTCAAAGAACTCTCCTCTTCTCCAACATATTCCCCATCCTCATTCTCTCAAATCTCAAGCCTCCTTCACTTCTACTTTTCTTCTTTTCTCCCCACACTCTATCACTACAGGTATGAGTCCCTTGTTTTATTTTTCCTTTTTATTTTTATATGTATTCAGAATTTCGTGTGTTTTTAGTGATGCATTTATGTAGTTGTTTTTCTTTGTTTTTGAGTAGTAGAATTGGTAACATATGTTCTAGTGGTTGTGGGTGGTGAGATTGGTGAGGTGTTGGTTCACTTGGTTTGTTATTTTGGAAGATATTGTGGTGGGTTGAGGTTGTAACATGTGTGAAATGGGGTATGAGTGTAAAATGCCCACAAGGTGTTTGTGTAAATGCCTCAGTGAATGTAATTGTATAGTTGTGACAACTTATGTATGTGAAGTCTGAGTAATCGCATTGCTTCACAATGTTGTGTTGGGCTGTGCTAATGTGCTCCCATTTTTCCGGTACTATGGCTCCATCTAGGAAGTGCCATGCCACATGTGCCTCTTTTAGCAGCCAAGCTGGCTTGTCCAGGACGCGCGGGGCAGCCCCTGCACGCCCCTTTGATAGTAACAGATTTTTATCTGCCAAGGCTCAGGACAGCTTTTGTCACGACCCAAACCCGAACCCGGTCGTGATGGCACCTCTCGTGAAGACAAGGCCAGCCAATTATACCCAATTCACTTTTTAAATAGTTAAATATCATAAAAGCAGTCTAAAACATGATATAGCAATACTAAGTAGCGGATAATGTCAATAAGGTGCGGAAGTACAACCCAACACAGCCCTAACTGGGGTGTCACAAGTCATGAGCATCTACTAGGGTATAAATACAACTGAAATCCTGGAGTGTACAAATACAGTCTAATTAAATGAAGAGAGAGAAAAGTAGTGTTGCGAACGCTGGCAGCTACCTTGCTAAACTCTGATGACTCTACCTCCGATCAACCAAAACATACCTGAATCTGCACACAAGGTGCAGGGAGTAATGTGAGTACTCCGACTCAGTGAGTAATAATAATAAATAAAGACTGAAGGCAAGAAATCACGTAAAACATATAAAGATATTGTATAGAAGCAGTCCAAAACCAGTAAGAAAGCAGTGAAGCTGTAAAAAATCTCTTAAAATATCTTAGCTCAGTTTAAACTTCTATGAAAATGGCTTTTTTAACGGTTACGCAAATAAATGCAAAATAGTTAGTGCAGGGAAGCACAAAAACTTGCCCCTCAGGCACAAATACCATAGTTTAACAAGTAAAATGACAAGGAAATATGAAAGATAAATAAATAAAGGTTCGCCCCTCGGGCACAATGTCAACAACTCCGCCTCTCGGGCAATATCTCAGAACAATACTAGCCCCTCGGGCAATCACATAGAACGGTACCATCCCCTCAGGCTATCACATAGAACAATATCAGCCCCTCAGGCTATGTCTCACATCACATTGGGTACCCGCACTCACTGGGGGTGTACAGATACTGGGAGGGGCCCCTTACGGGCCAAGTGCAATATCAAGCCATCTTGTGGCATCAAATCTAGGCCCTCAGCCTCATATTAGTGAACCCACCTCGTGGCGAATAAATCTCAGGCCCTCGGCCTCATAAACAATATCAACAAGCCACCTCGTGGCATACATATCTCAGGCCCTCGGCCTCAAATCAATATCAGTGTTTCCTCACAACTAGGTACTCGGCCTTACTTAGTCAAAAATACTCACAAGCCCCTCGGGCATTAGTAAATAGTATTTCTCAGCCCAAAACATCATTTAAAATATCATTCAAGTCTCTAACGGAGTAAAAATGGCTGAGTAGTAAAACAATGGAAAATAACATGACTGAGTTTAATTAATAAGTCAAAACAATGAGGAAATAATAATAAAAATCCCCGAAGGGTTCAAATAGTTTGCACGAAGCCCAAATATGGCCATCAACCCAAAGCATGATGAAAGCAAACAAGTTTCAGTCAAATACGCGGTAAAATCATGAATCGGGACGGACCTAGTCATAATCCACAATAGTGCACGACCCCACGCTCATCATCAAGCGTGTGCCTCACCTCAATATAGCACTACAATGTGCAATCCGGGGTTTCAAACCGTCAGAACATCATTTACAATCATTACTCACCTCTATCCGGTCCGAACTCTAGCCCGCGATGCATTTTCCTCTGGAATCGGCCTCCGGATGCTCCAAATCTAGCTGAAATCAGTACAAAACCATCAAAATATGCTAAGGGAACAAATCCCACTCGAAAATAATCAAATTACCACAAAATTCCCGAAATTGGTCAAACCCGACCCCCGGGCCCACATCTCGGAATTTGACAAAATTAACAAAACTAAAATCCTTATACTCTCACGAGTCCAACTATACGAAAATTATCCAATTCCGATAGCATTTGGTCCTTCAATTCATCATTTTATATTTTTGAATTTTTTTACAATTTCTTCCCAAATCACGAATTAAATGATGAATTCAATGATAGATTCATGTACTCTAGCCAAATCTGAGTTAGAATCACTTACCCCGATGAATTTCTTGAAAAACCTTCAAAAAATCGCCTAAATCCGAGCTCTCTAGGTCAAAATATCAATTAAAACCCAAAACCTCGTATTTATAGAGTACCCCATAGATTTTCAACTCCGCGGACCGCACAAAATCGACTGCGGTCTGCACAAAAACCAGTGCGGTAAGCACAAAAACAACCGCATGCCGCACAGGCTTTCCTCTGCAGTGACAGGCTTTAGTATTTTTCCATAACTTTCTCTACATATGTCCAAATTGCGATATCTTGTAGATACTTTGGAAACTAGACACGAAGAGCTACAACTTTCGTTATTGAATAATCTCAAAATTCCTCGTAGATCAAAAGATATGAGCTTCCGAAGTAGAACTAGTGAAATGTCCCCCACCGCGGCCGCACTACATTTTGAGCGGTCCTCATAACACCTACCACGGCCGCACTTCATTATGTGCGGTTCGCACAGCACATACCGCGGCCGCACTTCTTTTTGTGCGGACCGCGCAGGTGGGTTCCGAGGCCTGCAACCCTTCTGGACCTGCTACAGCTATGATTTTCGGCCTAAAACATCCCGTAACCTACCTGGAACCTACCCGGAACTCCCGGAACGTCAAACCAATTGTACCAACACATCCCATGACATTGTTCAAACTTCTTCAAAACTTCGGAATGCTCACAACAACATCAAATCACCAATTTAACATAGGATTCAAGCCTAAGAACTCCAAGAACTCTTAAATTATGCTTTCGATCAAAAAGCCTATCAAATCTCGTGCGAATAACCTAAAATTTTGCACACACATCCCAAATGACACAACAAAGCTACTGCAACTCTCGGAATTCCATTCCGACCCCTATATCAAAATCTTGCCTATCGACCAGAAAACGCCGAAATCTCAATTTCGCCAATTCAAGACTAAACCTTCCACGGACTTCCAAAATGCATTCCGATCACACTCATAAGTCCCAAATCACCTAACGGAGCTAACCAAACCTTAAAAATTCCAATCTGAGATCCAATACACACAAGTCAAATCTTGGTCAAACCTTTCAAATTTTAAGCTTCCAACTGAGACTATTCTTCCAAATTCATTCTGATTAACCTGAAACCCAACACCAATGATTTACATAAGTCATAATACATCACACGGGGCAAGTCATGCCCGGGAACTGGCGAGCAAAGTGCAAAAGCTTAAAACTACCGGTCGGGTCGTTACATCCTCCCCCACTTAAACATACGTTCGTCCTCAAATGTGCTTAGAGTTGTTCCAAAAGCCAACCAATCTCTTAATAGCCTTACCATGCATATACCCGGGGGTGATCCCACGTCACCTTGTCTCATATAGGTCCGATAACTCATTGTAGCTGAAATTTCACAACCCAATCTAGCCCATAAACCATAGAACCACATTTCCACTTCTAAAATCCTCAATACGATCAGAATCTCACATCTATATTCAGAACAAGCCTGAACCAGCTTTAATAACCCATACCTGCAACCTCAAGTGCAATTACATGATAAACCATGTAACTCAAACGCTCGTAGCGATAACTTCTATTCACAGCAGCTGCCCACAACAATCGAAAACCGGTAGAAAACCTCCTATCAACTAAAGTCTCATTCCAACACTTTCATATACTACCAACGATAAATGAAACACGCAATAAACCATAACCATCTCTCAGATAAACCATCCATGAAGCCACTTTTCCTTTGGCAAATACCATAGCAAATCTCTGAGCCGAACCTCGATATTATCCTTCCAATATGCTAAAATCGAATCCATTCGTATTCATTAATGTTTCCAACGATCTCCTCTAATCCAACACATCACTCTGGTGACATGACACAACAATATAGGCCTAAGCCACAACTTGCATAATACGCGCACCAATAAGCAACGGTCCGAACATACTCAAATCATGAAAATGACTCAAATAAAAGAGTTGTACCTCAAGCTCACCAGTACCACCACAATACAAGGCTGAGAACCCGTCTCACACCGTAGGAACAGAACACACGAATCTTACCCACAAGGTCATACCTCTACATAACATCGTTGCGATGCGCGATCCTATCCAACACTGCTCTACATGAACCACCTCAAGTCATTATGCTCGAAATTGGCAACCACGATTTGATGTATGGAACCAAAGCAAGTCATCATACCCACGGTAGAGCAAATAGCCTACACCACACAAACCCGAAGGGACATAACCCACACACTATCCACCGAGTAATACCTAATTTCTCTTCCCACTTGACTTCCACTATGAATCCCCGATAGAACCGCACCCTACGTACCTATAACCGACAAATCAGAACACCTCTCTCAGTAAAACAATTCGGAGCCACCCAAGCCGACTTAAGTTAGAACACGCATCCACATTGGCCTACCAATGAACTCCTCATTAAGGAAATGCTGAGGTTGTTCCTTCAACTCCTCTAACTCTGTCGGTTCCATACGATACGGTGCCCGGCATCAAATCAATACCGAAATCAACCACCCTGCCCGAAGACATTCCCGGCCACAAGAAATACATCCGAAAAGTCTATCACCACCGGAACAGAATCAATGGTAGGATCCTCTACACTGACATTTATCACGAAAGCCCACATAAGGAAAACAATTCTTCCCAGCCGTCCGTTGGGTCTTCAAAATATAAAACCACTTCAATAGGACATAATTCGTCGAACCTCGCCACTCAATCCGTGGCATTTCCGGCATAGCCAATAGCGCCGCCTTAGTGCAATAGTCCAAAATGACACATCACAGAGATAACCAGTCTGAACCCAATATCACATCCAAAATCTAACATACCAAGCAACGAAAGATTCGCTCGGGTCACCAACCCCAATAATCACTAAACAGTGCCGATACACACAACTCACAATTACAATATAGCCTAAATGTGAGAACTTCCCTGACTCTAAGTCCATATGGCACATGACTCAACACACTTGATCCCAATTCCGCCGTCCGAATGCATACCGCACCTAGAATACCCAATCATTCCACGAAAGATACTCTAAAATTCCCTTGTGTCACCAAGCAAACTCAAATATCAGTTGTCGATCTAACAAGAAAGCACCGTAATTCCACCGAAGTACCATCAACTTAATCACATTGCCTTTTCTGAAACATATACCCTCATCAAATCACTCCCATTTAGCAATACCATTTCCTTAATCACCTGGAGATCATCCCCCTAATCATCTAAAGTTCATTTCTCTAATCATCTAAAACTGCCTGTGCTGCCTAAGAATTTTATGACTTTCTGTTCAACTCGGGGCTATACGTCAAATCAAAAACGAAAATCAAGCACCTAATAGTTCTTCTATCCTCCAGCAGACCCTTCTCGTCGCTTCCAAATCATATGGATACATTTCGCAGTACTAACATACTCATCACATAGTTATGCAATCATCACTTCCACTAATAGGGACACTACCGAACATATCAGTTCGAAGACACTTTCTTACAAAATCAGCACCTCGGTGCTCAAGCTATAGGCAAAGATCCGGCCTCAAGTCCTCCAAACTTGCCCAATATCAACTCACAGAGATCATGTCTCGCCCCTCGATCGGGGAATCAAAAACCATCGATGCACATCTGATACTGACCGCTCATGCGCGCACACGAACACGTGCAAGGAATTCAAAGAGTTACATTTCAAGCTGAATCAAAGGACACACGATAAGAATTCAAGAAACTGAAGTTTTTCTAAAGGTTATGCAGCCTCTCGAGGATAAATACAGACGTCTTCATACCGATCTGCGAGACTCTACTAAACCTGTTCATGACTTGTGAAACCTGTGTAACCTAGGCTCTGTCGCGCCCTCTTTTTCTTGCGAAATCAGGTTTATGAAATTTGGAGGACAACTCGATCCCTTTTGGGAATTGGTTTTGCATTAGAAGAGTTGCCACCTAATTATTAAAGTGCATTAGGACACTAGGAAGGAATTGATCTAGAAAACCATAGATTGGGTAAGGGCTAGAAATTATCCCGAGGGGAAGGTGTTAGGCACCCCTTAGGATCCACTAGTATGGTTCCCGGCCAGGATACAATTGTGACTTTAGGTACAAGTAACAAGTAAGAAAATAAAGGTTTCAAATACGAGGGATTGTCACATTATGGCTACAAAAAAATTAAAGTTTGAAGAAACAAAGAAAGCGGAAATTTTGAAGAAATAGTTTGAAAATTCTGAAAAGTAATAAAATACACAAGTAAAGGGAAGGGAGTCCTAGGTTTACAAATAATATGGATCATATCAATGCAATACCCGGTAATCACTCCTAAGAAGAGGGGTTACACATGGTATTAGCGCACCGGTCATCATATCCATATCTACCCTTTCCCACCCCGTTAAGTTATTAAAACGCAAAATAGTTTCATTACTTATTGCATGCTCTTACCCATCCCAATCCTATCAGTCCCGGAGGCATTTGGGACTACTAGTCCTAAAGGGAAGGAAGATTGGGCTTTTATTGATTAAAGGACAAAATCTAGGGCGACAAACAAAGTACATAAAGCAGATATGGGAAAACCCATAACATTAAAAGGCTCAAACAGGCCTCCTCAACTTAAAGACAAATTGTTTAGCATGTCTTACATGTACTGGTTATGGTCTGAATTAAACTAAAAAAATGTTAAAGCAGGCTGATTTATCACATATTTTCAGATAAGAAGTCCAAATTAGGCATGCCCGCTGGTTGTAATTATCAAAGACTGGCGCAGTTATAGCGTTTACCCTAAAGCTTGCCTAGGTGTTAGGCGAAACCTATAGGCATGCTATCTATTAATTAAAGAAACAAAGATGTAAACTGATTTAAACTCAGTATTAAACTTAAAACGAGCGAGACGATTCATATTTGGTTGATTACCCCTATAGGCATGCTTTCTAAGCGTTATTGATTTAAAAACGTTTATAGTCGAAATAAAAATACAGGAGTCCTATAGGCATGGTATCTAAAATGTTGTTTGTTATTAAAACATGTGAACATGTTTGCCTAGTGATAGATGCATATGCAGAATTCAAGAAGTCCTATAGATAAGTTATCTATATGATATGCAGCATTATGAAATGTAGAACCTATAGACATGTTTTCTATATGAAAATGCAGAACCTATAAACATGATTTCTATATGAAAATGCAAAACCTATAAACAAGATTTCTATATGAAAATGCAGAAGTGAAAGTAGGACATGATTGCAGAAGTATAATAAATACCTATGAACATGATATCTACCCTATTGCATGCATGATTTACCCTCCCCTTCTTTTCACTAACCTCCCATGATTATTACAAATTATTACAACCCAAAATGAATAAGAAAAGCAAAATTACATCAAAAATTAAAGTATAACCAATATGAGCTTTATTCGGACTCCAGGTCTGAAATATGAGATGAACTAACTTCAAGAGATCATGTTTCTCTTATTTGGATGTGTCAGAGTTCTCGAGAAGCCTCAAATGGACTTCGGGCATTGCTCATACCCAAACACATACAGGATTTAGAACATAGTGCAGTGTGGAAGGGCTAGCCCTCGAGTATCCAAGTTTAGGGGGAACTCAAGGTCCCAAGGCAAGGCTTATAGGAGGGGGGTAGAGCTTAGAAACTAAGAGTAAGTGTAAGTGCAAAGTTTGAAAAGGGGAAAGGGGAAGTGGTAGAGAAACAGGGACAGGCTTGTGGGCCTACCAAGCAATGGGAAGTGCTGGCACACCCCACAAGCTTGTTAGAACACATTGTTTAGGGAGTCAGGATCTTCTAAGGGATCAAGTCTAGACATGAAAAATAACTTGCATATTGTCATGTCATGAACTACAACTCAAATCACATAGAGGGGAATAGGGGTACATAGATTCATAGCATAAACAAGTAAAAGAAATTAACATTAAACATAGGTAGTAAAGCAGACAGGGGTGTAGAAGCTGTAAAATAAACACATTGGGATGAGGCTGAAAATCAAACTAGAACATACCAGTATCAGGAAACAAGAAAAGAATGCAGTAATCTTGTGAAGCCAAAGTGCAAGCAAATAGTCAGAATGCTATGATTAGAGAACTATGATACTTGAGTAGTATAAATGTGTTAAATTAAGAGTGTGTTAAAGTGCAGAAGGGTCATGCCCTTTTATAGTGTAGAAGGAAAGAAGAATAAGGTAGGAGAATGATTTGAAAATCAATTACAAAAATTTCCTTTTGATTAAGGGATACTAATTTCAACCAAGAAAAACTAATTAAGGAAAGGGATTGATCAAAACCTTTTCCAAAACAGTACAAAAAGGGTAAATACACAAAGATTTATTTAAGGAAAAAGTCTGATAGTACACGGTTTGCGCAAGTAAGGAAAGGAAATCAATTAACAGCCAAGAAATTAAAATTGAAGGCTTTGTACGAATGAACCAAGTCAGGAAAAGTGAGGAAAAGTTTTACTTAAGGAAAATCAGTAACAGTCAATCAATCCTAAAATAAATTCTGAACCAATCATAAGTTGGAAAGCCTTTTAAAGAAAGGTTCAACACACATATAAAAGCATATAGACATGCTTAAACAAGAAAGAACTGTCATACCTTTGTAAAATCAGTATAAAGAAAAGGTTCAGCACTGTATGAAAACAAATATATCCAAACTCATTCAAAGGTTTAAAACCAGTCTGAAAGAGCTAAAGGGTCTCTAAAACAAAGCCCTACTTCGAACAAACTAGAAAACATAAAGGAGAGGGAAAACAAGTTAAGTCGAGACATGTGTAGAGGTTTCAGAGGAGAATTGAAGCTTCCAACATACTTCTTTCAGAACTCATGAGAGAACATGATAGCAAAGTAACATGCAAACAGTAGCAGGATTTAGATGATGGAATGGAAAATACTGATAAGAATAGCATAGGAAACATGCTTAAGAGGCTCTTTTTAGAAGAACATAAACAAAGTTCAGTAGAAGAAAAGTAGTAAGCACACTTAAGAATATAGTAGAGAGATTCACAGAACATAATGGAAATACTGGTAGGAATGGTAGAAGAAACATACTTAAGGAGTTTTCTAAAAGGATCTTAAACAGCGCTCGTAGAAGGCAAACAAAGAACTTTAAGAACTTAGTAGGAAAGTACAATAGAAGAACACAAAAACATTAGAAAATTATAGCAGAAAAGCACATATAGAAGAACACATTAAGATAGTCATACAAGAGCATGATAAAAGGAATAATATAAGAACACAGTAGGAGCAAGTACACGTAAAGGAAAAGGAAAGTCAGAAATCACTTAAACATTTTAGAAAACCCTAGATCGAAAAAGAAAGACCTTAAAAAATAATTTTTTAAATAAGAAATTGGGGAAATGGTTTGAAAACTCAAGTAGAGCATAGATATATAACAGAGCTAAAAAAATCGGAGAAAACCTCGAAGGGTTAGGGTTTCAGAAGAACCCTAGAATGAGAAAGGCTTTGAAAAGGTCTCCAATCCGAGTCGGAGCAGTCAGAAACAGGCTGATAAGACCAGGATATGCCACAGCAATGCCGGAGATGGCCGTGAAACCTTGAGCTGGCAAAGATCTGAGTGAGAACCTTTGAGGTCAGACCCCGAATCATCAAGTACCAAGTGTACAAGAGTAAAAGGAGGTGAGTTTAAGACTCCCATGACCTGAGAAGCCATGGATTCCGGTGAGTTTATGGTGGAAGACGGTGAGAGAGGGCTATGGTTAGGGAAGGTTCGAGAGTGTTTGAGAGAGTTTGAGAGTTCAGAGGCGGCAGTTGGTGAGAAATGAGGGGATTAGGGTAGTGTTTGTGAATTAAAAAAGGAAAGGAAAAATCCTGGCCGTTGATCAAAATGATCAACGACCTGGATCAAGAGGTAAGGCCGGGTGGGTTAAATTAGTAGGGTCTGGGGTGGGTAAAATTTAAATTGGTATGGTCCGAAATTGGGCTTGAAGTTGGGTGAATTAAGGGGATCAAATTTGGCTATAATTGAAATAAAAATGGGTTAGATTTTAAATAGCCAGTTTTCCCCTTTCTATTTTATAAAAATAGGAAAAATGACTTTGAAAGAAAATTAAAAGTACTGGATCAGTTAATAATATATAAATATTAATTAAAAATATTGGAACCAATTTTATAATTATAAAATGCTATTAGTCTTAAAATATGCTAAAATTGAAATTATATGCAATTTAGCTTTTAAAATACCAAATAAATTTGTAAAAAATATATAAAAATTACCCTAGATATATTTTGGTATAAATATGAGAATAAAGTTAGTTATTTACCAAAATAATAACTTTGGGAATAATTATTGGTTTTCGTGCTGCTAAAATGGGCAATAAATTAGTTTAAAAATCATTTAGAAATTAGGAAAATTATTGAAACACTTGGACATACTTATATATGCATATATATACTATTTTGAAAGTATTTGCATGTAAAATACATAGGGAAGAATTGGGTATCAAGAGCTGCCCCTCTTTACCCGGGAAGGATGAAAGAGTTGTCGGGTAAAGATATGATGACCAATTTGACCGAACGAAACGGTTGAAGAACTTGACCGTGCTCTGGTTCCTGAACTGCCTACATATCCCTGGTCTTACAAGAATCAGGCCATATGTAATTCAGGATTCGTCAGCGGAATATGCTGATGGAGATTTTCAAGAACGGACGAGATGTTCGGGTTGGGATAGGTAGTTAGAGTATAGTAGAGCTGTGGGAACTGGAGCGGGGTTGCTCCTGCTGAGACGACCGTTTCTCGCCGGTTTACCTGCAAATAAGCAATACAAGTGTATATTGTGCGTAAATTTTAACATAATGCAAGTTCCCATCGGACCATGAATGATGTCTTTAGGCGGTTAGGATGACGTCCTTGGACCATGATGTCCTGGGCCATGAAGTGTATAATAAAGGATTCGCGGGCCATGAAATAATGCTCTCGGGCTATAAGGATGATTCCTCCGATCCATGATCCCTTTGAATGATGATATGCAATAGATTAATAGGGATCCTCGGGCCATGGCATGGTGTTATCGGGCTATGCAAATGGTGCCTCTTAACGATGAAGCCCTCGGATAATTCGGCAATCTTTCAGACTATGAGATGCAGTAGGGTGGCGATCTTTCAGCCATGCAAATGTAAATGAGACGACGATCTTTCGGCCATGCAAGAAGTAAATGAAGGTGGCGATCTTTCAGCAATGCAAGAAGTAAATGAAGGTGGCGATCTTTCAGCCATGCAAGACGTAAATGAGGGTGGCGATCTTTCAGCCATGCAAGAAGTAAATGAAGGTGCCGATTTTCCAGCCATGCAAGAAGTAAATGAAGGCGGTGATCTTTCATCCATGTGAGGTGGAGGTAAAGCTTAACCTGGGAGGTAGAATGGTAGGCTTATTTAATGCAGGAAATGAAGATGGAGACAAATCTTAGTCTCGGAAGGTAGAATGGTAGCCTTATGCAACGTAGAGAATGCAGATGGAGGTAGAGCTTAACCTCGGAAGGCAGAATGGTAGTCTTATGCAATGCAGAGAACGCAAATAGAGGTAGAGCTTAACCTCGGAAGGCAGAATGGCAGCCTTATGCAATGCAGAGAATGCAGATGGAGGTAGAGCTTAACCTCGGAAGGCAGAATGGTAGCCTTATACAATGTAGGGAATGCAGATAGAGGTAGAGCTTAACCTCACAAATGGAGGTAGAGCTTAAGCTCAGAAGGCAGAATGGTATCCTTATGCAATGCAGAGAATGCAGATGGAGGTAGAGCTTAACCTCGAAAGGTAGAATGGTAGCCTTATGCAATGCAGAGAATGCAGATGGAGATAGAGCTTAGTCTCGGAAGGCAGAATGGTAGCCTTATGTACGAAGTAAAAAAGGCAAATAATAATTGAATTTTCTTATCTGACAACGGATTGCGATATCACGACTGCTGGGGATACTGTGTCTGCTGGGGACACTGCGTGCAGATAGTAGCTGTGAGCAAGTGCGAAGGTTCTGAGAGTAGTATTTCCGAGTAATGTGAGACTCGTGAGTGTATAGTATATTTGATGATTTTGCAACTCATGTTCCTGCATCCAAAGAAAATCGTGAGTTTTGTAAAGGGGGAGGTTAGTTCGTATTCCCGCTGGCTCTGCTTGACCTGCTCGGCTCTGTTCCCGTGATACTGTGCATATTATTGGGGTAGCATTGTTAAACGAAGCAACTTTAGTAACAGACATACACGATTTAGTAAAAAAATATACATAATTGAGAATATTTTTCCTTATATGAACCTACGACTGCGACGTGGTCCAAGACATTGCAACCTCTCTTGCTCCGGAATTTTGAGGGTCCTCTTAAAAATTCTGCCCCAGTTTTCTGGGCTGCTGCATCTGATGGCAGCTTGCGGCGAATGGCTGAAATCACTTCGGAATTTTGAGGGTCCTCCTCAAAATTCTGCCCCAGTTTCCAATAGCGGGGGAAATAAAATTTTATTGAATCGTGACCGAACCCATAGAGTTTCCTACGTATCCCCTCTTAAATGAGAATCAGGTCAGGCATAGTTAAAATTACATCATAAAGGAAAACATAAAGATTACACATAGTATCGCTTCACTACATCTGAATTGATCGGCTTCAGCCAAACTTCTCCGTCCATTTCTGCAAGTATGAGGGCCCCTCATGTTAGAACCTGGTGGACCATGTACGGACCCTGCCAGTTGTGAGAGAACTTCCCTTTGGCCTCACCCTGATGTGGGAAAATCCTCTTTAGCACCATCTTCCCCGGTGCAAATTGTCTTGGCTTGACTCTTTTGTTGAAGGCTCAGGACATTTTGTTATGATAAAGCTGACCGTGGCAATTTGTATTCATTCTCTTTCCATCTATAAGAGCTATCTGTTCGTAAGGACTTTTCACCCATTCTGCATTGTCAAGTTCAGCTTCTTGTATGATCCTTAAAGAAGGAATTTCTACCTCAACGAGAATAACAACCTCTGTACCATAAACTAGCATATAAAGGGTTGCCCCGGTTGATGTGCGGACTGTGGTGCGATACCCCAATAAAGCAAGTGATAACTTCTCATGCCACTGTTTATGCTTCTCTATCATTTTCCTTAGTATCTTTTTGATATTCTTATTGGCGGCCTCTACGGCTTCGTTCATCTGAGGTCTGTAGGCTGAAGAATTCTTGTGTTTGATCTTGAAGGTTTCACATATGGCTTTCATCAAGTCACTGTTGAGATTGGAACCATTATCAGTAATGATTGATTCTGGAATTCCGAACCGACAAACGATACGGTCGCGGATGAAGTTTGCTATGACTTTCTTAGTGAATGCCTTGTATGATGTTGCTTCAACCCATTTGGTGAAATAATCAATTGCCACTAGGATGAACCTAAGCCCATTTGATGCGGCAGGTTTGATTTGTCCGATAACATCCATTCCCCAAGCGGCGAATGGCCATGGTGAGCTTGTTGCATTAAGCTCTTTTGGAGGCACCTTTATCATATCTGCATGTATCTGACAACGGTGGAATTTCCGAACATACTGGATGCAGTCTGTTTCCATAGTCATCAAAAAATAACCAGCTCAGAGTATCTTCTTGGATAAGACAAAGCCATTCATATGTGGCTCGCAGGTCCCAACATGGATTTCTTCTAGTAATTTAGATGCTTCCTTTGCATCGACACACCTTAGTAATCCTAAATCAGGATTCCTCCTATACAAGATTGCTCCGCTGTGAAAGAAATTGTTGGATAATCTCCAAAGCGTGCGCTTTTGAATAGCGTTTGCGAGCTCTGGGAATCCTCCTTTCGCCAAGTATTCCTTGATATCATGAAACCAAGGTTTTCCATCCACTTCTTCTTCGATGTGAGCATAGTAAGTTGGCTGATCGTAGATCTTTACTGGAATAGGGTCAATGAAATTCTTATCTGGATGTTGTATCGTGGATGATAGGGTAGCCATTGCATCGGCAAACTCATTTTGGACTATGGGAACATGCTGGAACTCTGTCTTTGTGAACCTCTTTCTCAACTCCTACACATGATGTAGATAAGGGAGTATCTTAGAGTTCTTGGTCGCCCATTCTTCTCGGACCTGATGTATAAGCAAGTCTGAATCCCCTATCACTAGCAACTCTTGAATGTTCATATCAATGGCCATCTTGAGTCCCAAAATGCAGGCCTCCTACTCAGCCATGTTGTTGGTGCAAGGGAATCTGAGTTTGGCAGACATCGAATAATGCTGACCGGTCTCTGACACTAGGACTGCTCCTATGCCAAATCCTTTGAAATTTGCTGCTCCATCGAAAAACATTCTCCAACCGTTATAGGGTTATGCAATGTCTTCTCCTGTGAATGATATCTCTTCATCAGGAAAATACATCTTTAAGGATTCGTATTCTCCGTCCACGGGATTCTCGGCAAGATGATCTGCCAAAGCCTGCCCCTTAATTGTTTTCTGAGTTACGTAGACAATGTCGAATTCACTTAGCAGGATTTGCCACTTGGCTAGCTTGCCAGTGGGCATGGGCTTCTGAAAGATGTACTTCAACGGATCCATCCTTGATATGAGATATGTGGTATAGGCACAGAAGTGGTGCCTCAACTTCTGAGCTACCCAAGACAGAGCACAACAGGTGCGTTCTAACAGAGAATACCGGGCCTCGTAAGGGGTGAACTTCTTGCAAAGATAGTAGATGGCCTGTTCCTTCCTCCCCGTTTCATCATGTTGCCCAAGAACACAACCGAACGCTCCGTCTAGCACTGCAAGGTAGAGTAATAGGGGTCTACCCGGCTCGGACAGGACCAAAACTGGCGGTGTGGACCGGTACTCCTTGATTCTTTCGAAGGCCCTCTGGTAGTCATCAGTCCATTTGGTAGCGGCGTCCTTCTTCAACATCTTAAATATTGGCTCACAGATGACAGTAGATTGAGCTATGAACTGACTGATGTAGTTGAATCTCCCCAAGAAAATCATTACTTCTTTCTTGTTCTTTGGCGGTGGCAATTCTTGAATAGCATTGACCTTTGATGGATCCAGTTCTATTCCTCGGTAACTCAGAATGAACCCAAGTAGTTTTTCGGCAGAAACCCCAAATGCACATTTTGCGGGATTCAGCTTCAAGTTTTACCTTCTAACTCTATTGAAGAACTTCCTCAAATCTTCCATGTGATTAGTGGCTTCTTGGATTTTATGATGACATCATCTACATACACTTCAATCTCTTTATGCATCATATCATGGAAAATAGTAGTCATGGCCCTCATATAGGTGGCCCCAGCATTCTTTAACATTCCCCATGGTATAATGAAAGCCGTTTTCTCAGCGTCTTCTTCATCCATCCAGATCTGATAATACCCAGCAAAACAATCCACGGATGACTACAACTCATGCTTGGAGCAATTGTCAATCAAGATGTGTATGTTTGGCAAGGGGAAGTCGTCTTTTGGACTGGCCCGATTGAGATCCCGGTAGTCGACACACACTCTTACCTTCCTGTCCTTCTTCGACACTAGCACGATGTTGGCTAACAATGTCAGATATTCTACTACCCCGAGAACCTTAGCTTTGACTTGCTTGGTGACTTCTTTCTTGATTTTCAAACTCATGTCAGGCTCGAACTATCTGAGCTTCTGCTTTATCGGTGGACATGTCGGATCAGTTGGCAGTTTGTGAGCCACAATAGATGTACTTAGACCAGTCATGTCATCATATGACCAAGCGAATATGTCTTCATATTCCTTTAGAAATTCTGTGTATTCCCTCTTTTCTGATGGCGATAAGTGGACACTGACTCTTGTTTCCTTGATGTTCTCTGCATCTCCCAGTTTAACAATCTCGGTCTCATCCAGGTTGGACATAAGTCTATTCTCAAACTTTTCAACCTCTTTAACAATCTCTTCTGGTATGTTATCTTCCTCTGAATCTATGTCTGTTTGTTGCGTTGTCTCGTTGCATGTCAAAATCATTGGTTCATCAAGATAAGTAAAAGTAATGATGTATAAGTAAAGTAATGAGAGAAAAATAATAATAGTAAGATTTATAGGGAAAATTGAAATGTTTTGCTAAATTCCATAACTTTTTGAATATTGAAGGTCTTATTGAGAAAATTAAAAAATGTGAAAGGAAAATCAACTAGTAAAAATGAAAGATAGTGCATGATGCTTTGTTTAGCCTTGCTACCCCGATGCTTTCCGGGCTCTGGTGGATCTGATGGTCCAAATGTTGAGGCATGCTCCTCGGCTTATGGATTGTATAGAAAGGCCTTCCTCCCTCTCCTCCTTGAAAATGGCACAACAATCTATGTCATCATCTTCCACGAATAAATTCCTCATTGCTGCTAGTGCTTCTTCTTCTTCCAACCCATATATAACATCGGCTGGCTGGAAAGTCTATTCTAAATGGGGTATCGGCTGCTCCAGTGGGTAGTAAGGGCCGCGCTATGGTGGCGACCAGTTGTTGAATTCCTTCCAAGTATACTCGTATACCAGGCCGAAAGTGGTGCCATGTTTCATCAGTTTGATCTGCTTGGAGATTCCTTGGAGGTTCTTGCCAAGTCCCTTGCTAGGCTCATACCCGCTCCAGTTAAATATGCTTTCAATTTTTTTGTCCCACCATTTGTCTTTGTCAACGGCGTTGACTCGTTCGATGTGGTGATAGGTTTCCCCGCCTATCTTTCTCCTTCCTCCAATCGCTAGGATGGTTTGGCGATGGTATATGGGATTGCTACCGTCGCCGTGAATGATCACCTCTTGGTGGTTCCACTCAAATTTCGCCGCCTGATGTAGTGTTGACGCTACGGCTCCAGCGGCATGGATCCACGACCGTCCCAATAGCAAGTTGTAACATGCCAACACATCTATTACGTGAAATTCAACATCAAACCAAGTAGGCCCCATCTGCAAACACAAGCTAATTTCCCCAATAGTGGACCTTTGGGAACCGTCAAAAGCTTTGACGTTTATGGCCCGTCCTTGATCTCATGCAGACTCTTTCCCAATGTTCTAAGTGTTACCAACGGACAAATAAAGGTTGGACCCACCGTCGATTAGGATTCTGGTGATGAAATAAGCCTCGCATTACACAGTGATGTGCAGCGCCTTATTGTGACTCAACCCTTCTGGTGGCAACTCATCTTCATGAAAACTGATCTTGTGACTCTCCAATACCTGCCCTACTATGTTTGCCATTTCTCTGCCAGTGATGTTGCTCGGTACATATGCCTCACTCAACACCTTCAACAAGGCATTCCTATGTGCATCGGAGCATTGCAGCAAAGCTAGGATAGTGATCTGTACTGGTGCTTTGTTCAACTGATCGATGAATGAGTACTCCTTTGCTTGTATTTTTCTCCAGAGATCATCGGGACCAGCATCAGTGATGATCGGACGTCCAGACGCCTGCTTGCTTAATTCAGCCAAATGTTTTGGGGTGTATACTTTGTCGGTTCTTATCATACCCTGTGCCGTGACAACTTCTCCGGATTTGGCTTTCCCTTTCCTTCTTGCCTCGGCTGTGTATTCCCAAGGTATGGCTTTTGTATGGAATGGCATTATAGCCGACATTGCTACTTGAATGGGCACCTTTACTCTGAACAGAGCCTGTATTTTGGAAGGCAAGACCGCAACTTCAAATGGTTCAGGTACATTTGCTGGGGACCCAAACTCGACCTCGATCGATGATGGCGTCTTTGCAGAGGATGGTGTTTCAAAATCAAGTGGTATGGACATGTTCACCTCAGCGTCCCCAGAAGGCTGAATCTAGACTACAATCGGATTAAGGGTGACTGTTGGTTTCTTTAAGTCATCGCCTTCTGTGATCAAACCTATTGACCCCTTGGGGTCCCAGTCATTCTCTATTTCAGTCATGTGAATGCCTCCACCCGTGTGGTCCGGTAGAGGGTTATTGTGGACATTCGGAGTGGGCTCCTTTGCCATAATAATCTTGTTATCAATCAGTGCTTTGGATTTTATCTTTCAGAGAGAAGCATTAATCAATGGTATGCCCTTTCATGCCAGAATGGTATGCATAGGATTTATTAGGATTGACCCATTGGGAAGGGTTTTCAGGAGTTATAGCGGGGATGGGGGTGACATAACCAGTAGCTTCAAGCCTTTTATATAGCTGGTCAATTGGTTCGGCAATGGCGGTATATTGTTTGGGAGGTTTGCGGTTGAAATTTGGTCGGGGTCTAGGAAAGTTTTGGCGAGTGGGAAATAATTGATAGTGAGAGGGTTGAGTATTGTAGGCTTGGTAGACATGTGCGGGTTGGAAATATCTGGGTGAAGTAGGCTGATATGTGGGAGGTGGAGGTGATTGGTAAGTAGGTAGTGGAGTTTGGTAAGATGGCGAGGGTGCTTGGTAATTTGTAGTAGATTGATATGTGAGTGGAGGCATCGGGTAGGTTTGGTATTTGATAGGGGACTTGGTTCTCTATGCAACCATCACGACGCTTACGTCCCTTTTCTTGGTTGTGCCACCAGACTGTAGAGCCTTGTTGGTAGCCTGCAAAGCCTCAAAGTTTGTGACCATACCACTTTTGATGCCTTCCTCAATCCTCTCACCTAGCTTGATGATGTAGGAAAATTTCTGGCTTTCAATCAACATCAACCTTTCATAGTACTAGGGGTCTTGAGCTTGGACGAAAAACCTGTTCATTTGTTCTTCCTCTAGAGCAGGCCTGACTTTGGCAGCTTCTGACCTCCAGCGATTGGCATACTCGCGGAATGTTTCTGTAGGTTTCTTCTTTAGGTTCTGGATGTAGAACACATCTGGCGCATTTTCTGTGTTGAACCTAAACCTATCGATTAAATCGGATGCCATGCTTACCCAGTTCGACCAGTTCTTCGGATCTTGGTTAATGTACCAAGACAGAGCATCTCCCTTCAGACTCCTCATGAAGAGTTTCATGCAGATCCTTTTGTCATTTCCTACTCCGACCAGCTTGTCGTAGTATGTTCTCAAATGAACTCTCGGATCTCCTGTACCATCAAACATCTCGATCTTCGGAGGTTTGTACCCCTCGGGCAGTTCAACATTGGGTTGTATGCAGAGATCTTCATAGTTTAGCCCCTCAGCTCCTTTGCTTCCTTCGACGCCCTGAATTCGGCTAGTCAACTTCTTAATCTCTTCAACCAGACTCCTAATGAGTGAGTCTCTATCATCAGATTCAGGTGTGCTTGAAATGGGTAAAGTAGAGTGCGGCATGGTTTCCACGTAGATGGGGGTATTATGAGTGTGGAAATGGTCATTTGTGGAGTTCACCGATTCTAGGATGAGCAGTGGAGTATTGTTGCAAGTATGACAAGTGTTGTAGTGATTGTGAGGAGCGGGATGGTTTTGCGGTTTTGGGATGTTTTTTGGAGGTGTAGGGTTCTGAGCGTTAAGAAAAATTGACATCTGTGGTGGTGAGGGAAAATGATAAGCTCGCCATGTTCCGGACCTGATCAAGTTCTTCTTGGACTTTCAGCAACTTTTGTTCAAGCTGGGATACACTTTTCTTGCGAACCATAGTACCATGAGTGACCTCTACCCGTTCAGTTGAGTTTTCCTTTCTGGTTTTGTGCAAATCTTCCATCTTTCCATTGTTCCTGTTTCTGACGGGGCTAGGAGGAGGAGTGGGTGGAGGGCCCTTGGATCTTGCGGAATATGATGATGCCAGAGTGTATGAACTAACTTTGGGGAGGGGAAAAAATAAAAACAAAAAGGCAACAAGTCAGTGAGGATTATGAAAAGAAACATTGCAATATGTAAACAAGTAGTGCAAGAATGTAAGTTGTTTCCTAATTTGGGAGCCTCATTGTACCCGAGGTAGGCCTAGCGACAAGTTGATTTAGAGAACTTATAATGCTAAATGCCTCATATTATTGATAAAAATAAGACGAATCCCAAAACGACACTAAATAACAGAAGATAAACATGTCACTAATGGCCATTGGCCTTACTACATTCATAAAACGAAAAGGTAAATTCCTATCTATTTGGTCCCAGAAGGAACTTCCCCAGACTCGGCATCTTTGGCTATATCGAACAGCTTCACCAGCTCACGAAGTCCCAGCGGCAGGTAGGCTCTGGCCAGGTGTCCACCCTCGTATCCTTCAGCATTCTGACAGTCCTCGGTCCTCTTGAGAAACTTCCTTTACAGCTCCACTAAACCTCATTCCAGGTATCCCAATCACTTGTTGGCACTGACAGCCATGTCTTTCCGCTCTTCAATCAGCTATTGGTGGGCTTCTTGAATCTCACCGTGCTTGTTTTCACATTCCCGAATCCTCTTGCACAGCTTATTGTATTTAACCTGTGCTTCAACCCTTTCACCGATGGTTCTGTGACCTCGAAACCTAGGTTGGCCCAGACCATTGTGATTGTCCTCCAGCCATCCTAAATAGTATGGGGTGCAGCCAGCATGGTATCTGTCTGGCTCGATAATACCTCTCCCCATGATGATCTTGAGATGCCACATATACTGAGTTTGGCACTTATAAGGAATGTCATCATCTTGGAAGTCGGCCCGGAAGTGACTCACCTTGTCGACCCTTGGTATAACCTGTTTCCTACCAGCCTGGATTATAACCCGGAGAGGGACATGAGGGTAGGTTCCTCTCAAACTGATCAGTATCAGAAATGGTGCGTTGCTGGATCGCGCGATGAACTTTTCAGTAGGGAACAACTCGAACATCCATTGTATTTGATCCTGAGTCAGATTTTCAAACAACTCCACCCATCCCCTGGCATCTTCTGGCTGAGCAAACATGTTGGGCATGTAGTTCATTCCCCTTGGTTGATGGAAGGCTATATGATCGTCTCAGTCTCTACGCTGAATCTCTTGCCGATATTCACCTCTTTGGAGATGCTCCATGATCCAGAGTTTGAGTAGCAAGTTGTAGCCCTAGAAGTGTGCGGCTCCTTGTTGACACTTTTCCAGGGCTCGATATATCTCTGTCATAATCATGGGTACTATTCTAAATGGTTGTCCCCCAATTCACTCCGTCAAAGTTTTGGTGACCATGGCTAGCCGGGTGTGGATCCTTGCTTTTTTCATTGGAAATACTATCATCCCCAAGAAACAGAATATGAAGACAAAGACCCTTTGGTGAATATGCCCCAACGATGTAAGGGCAAACTCATCCGGATAAGTACGGTAGGATTTGTTGTGGCCATACCTTTCGTCTAAATAATCAAAGGGAATGTAAGACTCCTTCAAACATGTCAAGTCTGGATTCTTCTTTAGGCCCATCATTTTGAAGAAACCTCTACCCTTGCGATTTTCTGACATTAACAAACCCGGGGTCTCCCATGGTATACCAGCCAATCCTCCTATTTCTTCTAGCAGGGGTGTCATCTCAATCTCTCCGAAGCGAAACCCATACCTATCACAATCCCATAACAGAGTAGCAGCTTCTTTGATTTTGTTGTTGGGTTGGACCTCCAGGAGGGAAGGTAGATTTCCCAGGTATTTTCGGACCAGAGTCTGATCACTGGAATGAAGATCCCCCCACCAGCTTAGCAACCTCGGATGGATGTTTGTGACCATGCCGAATCTGGGGACTTCGTGCCTCATGTTTCTGCAAGACAAAAGGGTTAGGACCTTACCCCCCACCAGACTCGACTATTAAATACCAATAATTGGCATGAAAGCATTTAGTTCTCCAAATAAATGCACAAAACGTGATAGTGTCCGTTTGGGTTTTTGGGAAACTCAGTGGACTTTGGACGAGGCTATCTTAAAGAGTCATTATGCGGACAACATAACTGACTCAGCTAAGTTTGACCATGATGCATGCACAATTAAACAGAGTAAGATTTCTTTGGGGTATTAGACTGGTACCTTTGAGCGGACAACTCAAGAGGGAAAGGCACGAAGCTGTCGACTGCACCGTTGATCGACTGATTTTACCGCAAATATGCCTTTGCCGAATTTAAAGGGTGATAATATCGGAAGAGCACAACCACTCATTATAAGCGTTGTTATGGTATTTGTTTGGCACGAGTGGAATATGATGTTGAAAACATGCTTATGTAATAATTAAAACAAGTTGTCACGTATTTGCACGTTCATAAAGTAATAATTACAATAATTTAAAATAGTAATAAAGGAATGCAGTAAAGGAAAGCAGTGAAAGAAACAATGGAAAGAAACAAGAGACAAGTTAGTTTTTGCAGTAGAAGAGGGAATTAAATGCTTAAAGGTATTAAACAAATCAAGCACAGAAGAAATGTATAGTCACAATAATAGCTTGAAATGGTAAAAGCCTAAAGGTATTTCCCAAGCGGAGTTGCCATGCTGTCGCGCCCCCTTTTTCTCGCGAAATCGAGTTTATGACATTTGAGAGGACAACTTGTTCCTTTTTGGGAATTGAGTTTTAATTTGAAGAGTCGCCACCTAATGATTAAAGTGCATTAGGACACTAGGAAGGAATTGATCTAGAAAACCAGAGATTGGGTAAGGACTAGAAATTATCCCAAGGGGAAGGTGTTAGGCACCCCTCAAGATCCACTAGTGTGGTTCACGGCCAGGATACAATTGTGACTTTAAGTACAAGTAACAAGTAAGCAAATAATGGTTTCAAATACGAGGGATTGTCACATTATGGATGCAAATAAATTAAAGTTTGAAGAAACAAAGAAAGCGGAAATTTTGAAGAAATAGTTTGAAAATTCTGAAAAGTAATAAAATACAGAAGTAAAGGGAAGGGAGTCCTAGGTTTACAAATAATATGGATCACATCAATGCAATACCCGGTAATCACTCCTCAGAAGAGGGGTTACACGTGGTATTAGCACACCAGTCATCATATCCATATCTACCCTTTCCCACCCCATTAAGGTATTAAAACGCGGAATAGTTTCGTTACCTATTGCATGCTCTTACCCGTCCCAATCCTATCAGCCCTGTAGGCATTTGGGACTACTAGTCCTAAAGGGAAGGAAGATTGGGTTTTATGGTTTAAAGGACAAAACCTAGGGTGACAAACAAAACACATAGGGCAGATATTGGAAAACACATAACATTAAAAGGTTCAAACAGGCCTCCTCAACTTAAAGACAAATTGTTTAGCATATATTACATGTACTAGTTATGGTCTGAAATAAACTAAAAAAAATATTAAAGCAGGCTAATTTTTTACATATATTCAGATAAGAAGTTCGAATTAGGCCTGCCCGCTGGTTGTAATTATCAAAGACTGGCGCAGTTATAGATTTTACCCTAAAGCTTGCCTAGGTGTTAGGAGAAACCTATAGGCATGCTATCTATTAGTCAAAAAAATAAAGATGTAAACTGATCACAAAAAGGTTGCCAATTTTTTACCAAATTCTGTAGATTAAACCTAAAATGAGCGAGGCGATTCATATTTGGTTGATTACCCCTATAGGCATGCTTTCTAAGCGTTATTGATTTAAAAACTTTTATAGTCGAAATAAAAATGCAGGAATCCTATAGGCATGGTATCTAAAATGTTGTTTGTTATTAAAACATGTGAACACGTTTGCCTAGTGATAGATGCATATGCAGAAATCAAGAAGTCCTATAGATAGGTTATCTATATGATATGCAGCGTTATGAAATGTAGAACCTATAGACATGTTTTCTATATGAAAATGCAGAACCTATAAACAGGATTTCTATATGAAAATGTAGAACCTATAAACAGGATTTCTATATGAAAACGTAGAAGTGAAAGCAGGACATGATTGCAGAAGTATAATAAATACCTATGAACATGATATCTAACCTTATTGCATGCATGATTTACCCTCCCTTTTTTTTTCACTAACGGCCCCAATAGTTATTGCAAATTATTACATCCCAGAATGAATAAGAAAAGTAAAATTACATCAGAAATTAAAGTACAACCAAAGGGAGCCTAATTCAGACTCCATGTCTGAAATATCAGATGAACCAACTTCAAGAGATCATGAACCAAAGCCTTTCTCTTATTTGGATGTGTCAGAGTTCCCTAAGAGCCTCAAATGGACTCCGAGAAGTGCTCACACCCAAACACACACAGGATTAAGAACATAGTGCAGTGTGAAAGGGCCAGCCCTCGAGTATCCAAGTTGAGGGGGAACTCAAGGTCCCAAGGCAAGGCTTATAGGAGGCGGGAAGAGCTTATAAACTAAGAGTAAGTGTAAGTGCTGAGTTTGAAAAGGGGAAAGGGGAAGTGGTAGAGAAACAGGGACATGCTAGTGGGCATATAAAGCAATGGGAAGTGCTGGAACACCCCACAAGCTTGTTAGAACACATTGTTTTGGGAGTCAGGATCCTCTAAGGGATCAAGTCTAGACATGAACAATAACTTGCATATTGTCATGTCATGAACTACAACTCAAATCACATAGAGGGGAATAGGGGTACAGGGACTCATAGAAAAAACAACTAAAAGAAATTAACATTAAACATAGGCAGTAAAGCAGACAAGGGTGTAGAAGCTGTAAAATAAACACATTGGAATGAGGCTGAAAATCAAACTAGAACATACCAGTTTTAGGAAACAAGAAAAGAAAGCAGTAGTCTTGTGAAGCCAAAGTGCAAGCAAATAGTCAGAATGCTATGATTAGAGAACTATGATACTTGAGTAGTATAAAAGTGTTAAATTGAGAGTGTGTTAAAGTGCAGAAGGGCCGTGCCCTTTTATAGTGTAGAAGGCAAGCAGAATAAGGTAGGAGAATGATTTGAAAATTAATTAAAAAAATTTCCCTTTGATTAAGGGATTCTAATTTCAACCAGGAAAAACTAATTAAGGAAAAGGATTGATCAAAACCTTTTCCAAAGCAGTACAAGAAGGGTAAATACACAGAGATTTATTTAAGGAAAAAGTCTGATAGCACACGGTTTGCGCAAGTAAGGAAAGGAAATCAATTAACAGCCAAGAAATCAAAATTGCAGGCTTTGTACGAATGAACCAAGTTAGGAAAAGTGAGGAAATGTTTTACTTAAAGAAAATCAGTAACAATCAATCAATTCTAAAAAAAAAATTTGAATCAATCATAAGTTGGAAAGCCTTTTGAACAAAGGTTCAACACACATATAAAAGCATGCAGACATGCTTAAACAAGAAAGAACTGTCATGCCATTGTAAAATCTGTAGAAAGAAAAGGTTCAACATTGTATAAAAACAAAGATATCCAAACTCATTCAGAGGTTTAAAACCAGTCTGAAAGTGCCTTGGGGTCTCTAAAATAAAGCCCTAGTTCGAACAAACCAGAAAACATAAAGGAGAGGGCAAGCAAGTTAAGTCGAGACATATGTAGAGGTTTCAGAGGAGAATTAAAGCTTCTAACATGCATTTTTCAGAACTCATGAGAAAACATGATAGCAAAGTAACATGCAAACAGTAGCAGGATTCAATGGATGGAATGGAAAATACTGATAAGAATAGGAGAGGAAACATGCTTAAGAGGCTCTTTTTAGAAGAACTCAAACAAAGTTCAGTAGAAGAAAAGTAGTAACCACACTTAAGAATACAGTAAAGAGATTCACAGAACCTAATGGAAATACTGGTAGGAATAGTATAAGAAACATGCTTAAGGAGCTTTCTAAAAGGAACTTAAACAGGGCTCAGTAGAAGGCAAACAAAGAACTTTAAGAACTTAGTAGGAAAGTATGGTAGAAGAACATAAAAACATCAGAATATTATAGTAGAAAAGCACATATAGAAGAACACGGTAGGAGCAAGTACACATAAAGGAAAATGAAAGTCAGAAATCACTTAAACATTTTAGAAATCCCTAGATCGGAAAAGAAAGACCTTAAAAAAATAATATTTGAAAGAAGAAATTGGGGAAATGGTTTGAAAACTCAAGTAGAGCATATATATATATATATATAGATATATAACAGATCTAAGAAAAATTGGAGAAAACCTCGAAGGGTTAGGTTTTTAGAAGAACCCTAGAATGAGAAATGCTTTGAAAAGGTCTCCAATCCGAGTCGGAGAAGTCGAAAACAGGCTCATAAGACCAGGATACGCCGGTGCAAAGCCAGAGATGGCCGTGAAACCTCGAGTCGGCAAAGATCTGAGTGAGAACCTTCGAGTTCAGACCCTGAATCATCAAGTACCAAGTGTACAAGAGCAAAGGGAGGTGAGCTTATGACTCTCAAGGCCTGAGAAGCCATGGATTTTGGTGAGTTTATGGTGGAAGACGGTGAGAGGGGGCTAGGGTTAGGGAAAGTTCGAGAGTGTTTGAGAGTTCAGAGGTGGCGGTTGGTGAGAAATGAGGGGATTAGGGTAGTGTTTGTGAATTAAAAAAGGAAAGGGAAAATAGTGGCCGTTGATCAAAATGATCAACGGCTTGGATCAAGAGGGAAGGTCGAGCGGGTTAAATAAGTTGGGTCTGGGGCGGGTTAAATTTAAATTGGGCTGGTCCAAAATTGGGCTTGAAATTGGGTCAATTAAGGGGATCAAATTTGGCTATAATTGAAATAAAATGGGTCAGATTTTAAATAGCCAGTTTTTCCTTTTTTATTTTATAAAAATAGAAAAATGACTTTGAAAGCAAATTAAAAGTACTGGATCAGTTAATAATATATAAATATTAATTGAAAAATATTGGAACCAAATTCATAATTATAAAATGCTATTAGTCTTAAAATAGGCTAAAAGTGCAGTTATATGCAATTTAGCTTTTAAAATACCAAATAAATTTGTATAAAATGTATAAAAATTACCCTATTTATAATTTGGTATAAATATGAGAATAAAGTAAGTTATTCACCAAAATAATAATTTTGGCAATAATTATTGGTTTTCGTGCTGCAAAAACGGGCAATAAATCAGTTTAAAAATCTTTTAGAAATTAGGAAAATTATTGAAATACTTGGACACACTTATATATGCATATATATGTTCTATTTTGAAAGTATTTGCATGTAAAAATACATAGGAAAAAATTGGGTATCAACAGGCTCTGATACCAACTTGTCACGACCCCAAACTCGGTCGTGATGGCGCCTCTCGTGAAGACAAGGCCAACCAAATATACCCAGTTCACTTTTTAAATAGTTAAATATCATAAAAGAAGTCTAAAACATGATGTATCAATACTATGTAGCGGATAATGTCAATAAGGTGCGGAAGTACAACCTAACACAGCCCTAACCGGGGTGTCACAAGTCACTAGCATCTACTAGGGTATAAATACAACTAAAAGCCTGGAGTGTACAAATACAGTCTAATGAAATGAAGAGAGAGAAAAGCAGTGTTGCGAACGCCGGCAACTACCTTGCAAAACTCAGATGACTCTACCTCTGATCAACCAAAACAAACCTGAATCTGCACACAAGGTGCAGGGAGTAATGTGAGTACTTCGACTCGGTGAGTAATAATAATAAATAAAGAATGAAGGCAAGAAATCACTTAAAACATATCAAGATGATGTATAGAAGTAGTCCAAAACCAGTAAGAAAGCAGTGAAGCTGTAAAAAATCTCTTAAAATCTCTTAGCTCATTTTAAACTTCTTTGAAAATGGCTTTTTCAACGGTTACGCAAATGAATGCAAAATAGTTAGTGTAGATAAGCACAGAAATTTGCCCCTCGGGCACAAATACCACATTTTAGCAGGTAAAATGACAAGTAAATATGAAAGATAAACAAATAAAGGATCGCCCCTCGGGCACAATGTCAACAACTCCGCCTCTCAGGAAATATCTCAGAACAATACCAGCCCCTCGGGCAATCACATAGAACGTTACCAGCCTCTCGGGCTATCACATAGAATAATATCAGCCCTTAGGGCTACCTCTCACATCACAATGGGTACCCGCACTCACAGGGGGTGTACAGACTACTGGAGGGGCCCCTTACGGCCCAAGCGCAATATTAAGCAATCTTGTGGCATCAAACCTAGGCCCTCGACCTCATATCAGTCAAGCCACCTCGTGGCATATATACCTCAGGCCCTCGGCCTCATAAACAATATCAACAAGTCACCTCGTGGCGTACATATCTCAGGCCCTCGGCCTCAAATCAGTATCAGTGTTTCCTCACAACTAGGCCCTCGGCCTTACTCAATCAAAAATACTCACAAGCCCCTCGGGCATTAGTAAAACAATATTTCTCAGCCCAAAACATCATTTAAAATATCATTTAAGTCTCAAACCGAGTAAAAATGGCTGAGTTGTAAAACAGTGGAAAATAACATGACTGAATTCAATTAATAAGTTAAAACAGTGAGGAAATAGTAATAAAAATCCCCGAAGGATTCAAATAGTTGGCACGAAGCTCAAATATGGCAATCAGCCCAAAGCATGATGAAAGGAAACAAGTTTCAGTCAAATACACGGTAAAATCATCAATCTGGAAGGACCTAGTAACAATCCCTAATCATGCACGACCCCACGCTCGTCATCAAGCGTGTGCCTCACCTCAATATAGCACTACGATGTGCAATCCGGGGTTTCAAACCCTAAGAACATAATTTACAATCATTACTCACCTCTATCCGGTCCGAACTCTAGCACGCGATGCCTTTGCCTCCCGAATCGGCCTCCGGATGCTCCAAATCTAGCCTAAATCAATACAAAACCATCAAAATGTACTTAGGGAAAAAATCCCACTCGAAAATATTCAAATTACCACAAAATTCCCGAAATTAGTCAAACCCAATCCCCGGGCCCACATCTTGGAATTTAACAAAATTCACAAAACTAAAATCCTTATACTCTCACGAGTCCAACCATACGAAGAATATCCATTTCTGATACCATTTGGTCCTTCAAATCATCATTTTATATTTTTGAAAGATTTTACAATTTCTTCCCAAATTCTATCCCAAATCACGAATTAAATGATGAATTCAATGATAGATTCATGTACTCTAGCCAAATCTGAGTTAGAATCACTTACCCCGATGAATTTCTTGAAAAACCTTTGAAACATCGCCAAAATCCAAGCTCTCTAGGTCAAAATATCAAATAAAACCCAAAACCTCATATTTATAGAGTACCCCACAGATTTCCACCTCAACGAACCGCATAAAAACGACCGCGGTCCGCACAAAACCAGTGCGGTCCGCACAAATACGACCGCGGCCGCACAGGCTTTCCTCTGCAGTGATAAGATTTAGTATTTTTGCCATAACATTCTCTACAGATGTCCAAAATTGCAATATCTTAACCTTTCTGGACACGAAGGGTTACAACTTTCATTTTTGAATCATCTCAAAATTCCTTGTAGATCAAAAGATATGAGCTTCCGAAGTAGGACCAGTGAAATGTCCCCCACTGCGGCCGCACTACATTTTGTGCGGTCCGCACAACACCTACCACGGCCGCACTTCATTTTGTGCGGCCCGCACAACACATACCGCGACTGCACTTCTTTTTGTACGGACCCTGCGGGTGGGTTCCAAGGCCTACAACCCTTCTGGACCTGCTACAGCTATGATTTTCGCCCTAAAATATCCCGGAACCTACCCGGAACTCCCAGAACCTCAAACCAATTGTACCAACACATCCCATGACATTTGTCAAACTTGTTCAAAACTTCGGAATGCTCACAACAACATCAAATCACCAATTTAACATAGGATTCAAGCCTAAAAACTCCAAGAACTCTTAAATTATGCTTTCGATCAATAAGCTATCAAATACCAATCTGAGATCAAATACACACTTGTCAAATCTTGGTCAAACCTTTCAAATTTTAAGCTTTCAACTAAGACTGTTATTCCAGATTCATTCTGATTAACCTGAAATCCAACACCAATGATTTACATAAGTCATAATATACTACACGGGGCAATTCATGCCCGAGAACTGGCGAGCGAAGTGCAAAAGCTCAAAATGACCGATCGGGCCGTTACAACTTTGCGGATACGGCCTCTAAAAAGCCGATTCTGGAGAGGGGTATTGACATAGGATCGGTCCAGCTACACTGCCCTCACATGTACACTGAGCTGGTGAGGCGGGGGTTGCAAACATTCATTAACAAGCCGGGCGAGGGCAATGTATTGGTTGTTACAGAGTTTTACGCCAATGTGAAGGAACATGACAATGGCGTAGTCACGGTGCGCCGAAAGGCGGTGAATGCCTCTGTTGAGGCTATACATACGACCTACCAGCTGCCCCCTCCTATGGAACCTTATGATGACTATTATGAGGGGTATGGCCAAGGACACACACAGTGGGAGAGGTTCTTTGAAACGATCTGTGTACCCGGGAAGGAGGTGATCTGGATGAAGTATGGTGAGAAATTTCACTCCTCGGCACTAACCTTTGAAGGGAAGTGCTGGTTGTATATTATCGACAATCGTCTTATCCTGTCCTCAACACTACGAAAGTGAATGGACCCCGAGCGGCCTTGATTTTGTGCTTTATCAATGGTCACAACTTCGACGTGGCCAAAATGATCCATGAGGAGATGTTCATCCGTTGTGTAGTCAAAAAGTATGGATTCTTTTTCCCTTCTTTGGTCACTAACCTTTGTAGGAAAGCTCGGGTGCCGGAGAATCTGGCGGTGGATGGGCTAGTGCCAAAAGACTGCAAATTCCGAGCCGACAAGGTAACCACGGTTAAGGAGCCGGAGGCAGCAGATGGGGAGGATAGTAATGGCTCTGATGACTCGGAGGACGAGAAGGCTGGGCAGGAGGATGCGGGGGCCAAACCACAGGCCCATGAGCAAAGTGTAGCAGTTGCAGCACCATCTGTGACTGCAACATCTTCTAGAGCTGCCCGGGTATCCCGTTTCATCGCTTTGGAGCAGGAGCTGGCTGGGTTGCGTACCTCAGTCACTGATTTGGGTGCCCGCGTAGATGCGGTGGATGACAAGTAGGTGAAGTCGGGGAAGAAATTCTTAGGTTGGTTGAGAGCTTTGGGTCGTGCGTGCAATGTGAACCCAGACACCGTCTCCGATCAAGAGTGATATTTCAGGGAAGTTCCTTTACCTCACTGTTCTTTAAATTTTTATGCCATGAGGACATGTCTGCATTTTAAGTGTGGGGTGGGGGATATTTCAATGTATATATGTATATGTTGCAATTTGACTGGTTGATGTTTCTTTGTTTCTCTTTGATTGTTTGAGGTGTCATTATTTAATTTTAAAGTAGGTAAGTGACTTCTCCCGACGACGGATCTCTTTCGGTGTGGTTCTTGAGGGACTAAGTCGATAAAAAAAACCAAAAAAAAAGGAGTATGGAGACTTTTTCTGATGACGGATACTTTAGACAATTTTCTTGAGGGAAGTAAGTCTAGAGAAAAGACCAAAAAGATTTTTTTATTTTTTAGGTAGTGTAGTAACTTTTCCTTGGTTTTTCTTTGGGCCACGGTTCTTTTCCAAGGGTTTAGCTTGAACCGGGTGTAGGTAGTTTTTGTTTAGTTTGTTTTTTATTTAGTTTTTAGTTAGCACTGATGGGCTAAGAGCTGAAATCCAAAGAGAAACCTCTAGCGTTGATACACCTGAACACACTAGACACTAGAGTGTAACGCTTAGTCTCAGTGGTTGATTCTTGCTAAAGTGCCTTAAAATTGTATGTTTGTCACTGACTTGAATACTCAGAAGAGAGTGTCTGATAAGCCAATCTGGGATGAGTCATATGCTATGTGTGTGTGAGTTTTATTGTATTCCATGATTCACATTTGATGCCTAGAACTTGCCCCCTTTTTTTGCAAAGCGAAATAGTAGTTTCATTTAGTCTTAGAAGTGATATAGACATTTCTTTGTTAAGCTAGACATATAAAGTAAATCCACCTAACTGTAATACATCATAGTCAACCCCGTTGAGCCTATAAGCCTATTTCTTGGGCAACCACATTGCAAACCTTACCTAATTATTTGAATGGACATCTGTTTGAACCCCTTTTCCTCCAATAAAGCACTTGAATGGTATTGAAATTATGCAAAAGCAAAAATGTGGGGTGATGGTTTGGTTTTTGAGTGTAACCGTTGAAATATAGAAAAGTTGCAGTGTTTGAAAAGTAAAAGAATAAGCACTACTAAAAAAAGAGTAAATGTAGTAATCGATAAGTGGTAGTTGTTATAATTGCACCTAATGGATGGGGATGTTGTAAATAGAAAGTGGTGGAGTGTTTGGTTGACATAAGTATGGTTTTGAAGGTTAATGTAATTATATTAAAAGTGCTTAGGGAGGTTAGTCACTATATCCAAATATATCCTACCCGTTCCTTAGCCTACATTTCAACCAAGTGAAGTCCTATTGATCTTAGACTGAGTGGGCTCGATTAGTAGAGTAGTACACTACGGGCAAGCCTATGGTGCATTTTTGTGGCATGTGAATGTTCTTTTTGAGAGTTCGAAAATTTTGTCTATCTAAGTTCCTAATTGTTCTAAATATCATTATATGTGGAACTACTCTCTTGTGTGATGTGAGGGCATGTGATTCACAAAGGAAAGGCAAGTCTTGACTTCTGTGGAGAGTAATTTGAGTAAGTGTGAAAAATGCACGGCACGTGAGAGTCGATTTTTTAGACGAAGATTGTTCACTACTAGGCGTAATTTATGTGATATATTCTGGGTGTGATGCATTAGGGAATAGCACTTAGTAAAGGAACCTCTATAGAGTGTGGTAGATTGCTCGAGGACTAGCAATGATTTAAGTGTGGGGTGATGATAATAGGCTAGATTTATGTAATATGGCGATTGTTTACGCCGCAACTTGATTATGTTTCACTCTAATAATATAGTTAAATGATGATAAATTGGCTCTAATTGAGAATTTCACACGTTGCAGGAGTGAGTAGCACGTATGAGGACTTAAAGTTGTGATTAGAGCTAAATTAAAGCAAGAAAAGCCCCTAGGAGCGGAGTACGAGGGAAGATGATAAAAAGAAGAGATGAAATGAAAACCTGGACTAGCGCGTCCACTAGCATGACCGTGCTAGCCCAGATGGTCAAGGCAGAATTATAGGGCATATGCATGGTCACTAGCGCGTCCATTAGCGCGACTGCGCTAGCCCAGTTCCGAAAAAGTAAAATTCAGGAATAAAATTGGAAGTTCGGGGGAAAATCCACTTAACCTATAGAAGGTCTAGCTCGCCCAAGAGATCATTATCAAGGTTTTCATAGCTTAGTTCAAAAAAAGGAGAGGCAAGAGGCAAGGACTATAATTTAACATCAAGTTCTTCCTTTCTTCCTTTTGTTTTTACGATTTGTGATGAATTGGAATATTGTCATGATGAACAGTAGTATGAGTAGCTAAATATTTAGTCTATGGTTTTGATGGAACCTATAGAAGGATGAACTTCTTGTTATGTTAATATAGCTTGCCCAGTTTAATCTCAATTTGTTCAACTATGTGCTTGTTGTAGTTAATTGACAGGATCCTCAATTAGCTGTGCCTATTTAGTATGCATAACTTGGGAGAGAGTGCATATTTAGGTAATTGTGGAACAACATCACTCCCAAAGTATATGAGGAATCAATAACTGAGGGTTTAAAGGCTGGATTAGGGATAACGAAGCCTTGGGTGCAATCTAAAGTGAGATGTAATAAACAAAGCCAGCTAGAGTATCTCGGGAGAGTGCGGCTAGTAAATTATTGTGATTTCTCGGGATATATTTATGGTAATAAGAGTGCTTATGATTGATAGAGACGATTAGACAAATCTATATGAAACATAACCGGAAAGGATTCCATAAATAAGGGAATTCATAACCTTAGAACCTTCTCTTAATTGTTTACAACTTAATCATATTTAGTTTTTAGTTGCTTATTTACATTCGTTCTTAGTTAGTAGAAACATCCTCAATTGTTATTCAGAACGTTTGGGAAGTTGATTCTGTAGAATTTAGTAAGTCTAACGAGAGTAATTGATAGGTTAATTCCTTGTGGGTTTGACTCTGGGCTAAATACTCATATTGTATTTGCAACGTTCGCGTGTCCTTTTTATAAGGCATAGTTGGGCGTGATCATGCATTTTCTCATTTTATTTATATCGTACGGATCATGTCAAAAAGAAAGAAGGGATAGCCTTAATATACCTGAGCTGATTCTCTTTACAATCCGCCTAACATACGTTGATTGTGACAACATGAAATGGTGGATCGAAGTAGGAGAAAATTCGTATGTTGTTCTTGAGAAAGCATGTACCGTGCTCTCTTAGAAGTGCAAATCTCGTTGCTATTAAGCAGTGTAACTTTGTATGAAATTTTTTCCAAAGTCCATCACTTTCCTAAGCTTTAATTCACGTTTTTTGTAAATTAGACTTGAAGATTGTGAATTGATCCCTCTTGTATGAAATGGCAGCATACACTTTCTTTATGAATTGGTTCCATTCTTGTATGAAAAGGGCAGCGTACTTTCTTTGTGAGAAATAATCCCATTTGTGTGAAATTAGCTGAATTTAGGAAGTCTTACCTTGGTGGGTGTGGACCCTACTAGGTGATGACTTAGCAAAGACCCCCTCCAAAATTTGCCACCTTTTTGTGTGAGTTAATACCCATCATCAAGGCACCTTTGGGCTACCACGTTGGGAGGGGGGGTTAGATTTATCCAAATATTGTAATTAATTAGCTAATTTCCCCCCAAAAATTATTAATTACCCAATTATTCACATAATTAAGAATTATCTCAACTTATTTAAATTGGTACTAATTTTTAACACTCTCTATACACCTTACTATCATGGCCATATGGTACCTTGTATGGTACTAGTCAATAAATATCGGGTATTTTAGCTCGGACAGTATTTTATCTCAAAATGTTAAATTTCGACGAAATTCATTTTTTTCGAATTTATTACCCTCTCACCTTCATGAATTTAATCATTACTTGTTTGAAATAGCATAAAATGCTTATAATCTTAAAATAATCTCATTCCCGAACTTGTAACGATTAACTTATGAGAAAAATTTTAACGTACAAAAAATGCGGAATGTAATATCTCATTTCCGAGCTTTCATCAATTTACTTATGGCGTACTTTCATGTACGAAGACATGTGGTGTAACATCGTTCCCCCATTTTGAACATTCGTCCTCGAATGTTGACTGATGCACTTATTGTTTTCATAACTTATGTCTTCCGAATAGTTTAGTACTCTCCTTGCCATTTTGGCAATTGTTCTGTGAATAATTCCAAAGCCTAGGGCATTTCCCCATTTAGGCCTCTTTCTCACACCACGACTTATGGTCGGAATACTTCTAATCTCGTAACCGTTGCTACCTTCATCACACAACCTCTACGACTTTGACCTTTTAAATGCACTTGTGCGACTCTTCTCTCCCTTTTTTTCTCTCCAATTTTTAGCCAATCTCCAGGCCTTGCTTTGTAAACATATACATATCTTGAAAAAGTTACCCCTCTGGGAACCTATGAGTATACTGATGTTCTTCGCTCGGTACTTTGTTGAACTCATGAATATTGCTATATCTTGTCTCATATGTCCGTTTATCCATCTGTATGAATTTACTACCATAACTCTTACTTTGATTTATCGTTACTAAGGTCTGCAACCAACTCCCGGTTAATCTTGTTGCTTATCATTAAGACTACCATAGTGTCCATCTATTATTGATTCATCATCTACCACTGATAACTTGGTCTTTTATGTAACGGTGCCGCTAGGGCTCGCGTCTCATCAGGGATATCAGGAGTAAATAGATTGATCCTAGGGGGTGATACCATACTTCCATAGCCATACTTTATAGCATCCCAATGTGACTCACCTTAAATGGGTATTTTAGTCCCTTACAATTAATCAAAATCCTCTTCAAATCACTACTCAATTGAAATCCCAAACGTCATCCTTTATCTACCACAATTACACTCTTATTCTACTATTAGGGCAGCATTGTATCTCTTTTAAATGCTACTTATGATGAGTAACTCTTTTGAGTTCATTCTGGCTATATTGAGCTTTCTATAACTTTGAGAAATCATTAGCTCTTTTTTTTTTCATGGGCTTAATCCTGAGAACATACATGTTTCTCGTCACCTTCCCAATTTCCTTTTCTTATCATTACTCCTGTCTTTCCAAAAGCTTGTTTCTTTACCATACTTTTGTTTACTACCTAACATGTTTATTTATAACGCTCGCAACCTTTCGTTAGCTTGCTTGTACTATAGATTTCCTTATGTTATTCTAGAACATCAAACGAGACATCACATCGCCTCTAACTCTTCTTTACTCTCTTAATTAGCCTCCTCGATACCTAGAAACTAAAGTTGGAGGACATGCCACTGACGACGCTGCTATCATTACTAGATACTGAATCCCCGCGCTTCTAGCCTTCTATCCAAAGTATGGACTATTCACAACATCCTACTTTTGAGCATAGCATATGTTGTTCAACTTTACCTTACCTTAAAATCTTGCATCACATCTTGTATCCCTTTCATGACCTTCCTTCCACATAGGTATAATTCATATCCACAACTTGAAGCTTTATTATAATACTTGCACCTCTAGTGTATACATAATCTGGTGAGAGATTTATATTGACTTCTTATGAGGCTAGTATTCTTCTGATGCCCATATAGAATATGGCTACTGTACTATCTTTATTGCATCTCTGATTTAAGAGTGAACATGCAATGTTCTCAATCATGAGGTCTATAATTTTTTGGATCCAATAATCAGACTCCTGATTTACATAGTTGATGTAACTCTTTGGTTTCCTCTTCCCTCTGACCAACCTTTATGTAGGCTTAAGCTATCTTCCGATTTGCGGCTCCTCGTATTAGTTATCACTTTAGCCTTTCATGGAGACTATGGAATATCCGTGATAGCATCATCTAACAATTCAATCCTTCGTCTGTGCTCTAGGCTCAATTCTTTCTTTTAAATTATACCAGAGTCTTCTACGGCTGTATATGCTGCACGTATAAAACTCCAAACTCTTAAGTACGTTCACAACATAACTAACTCTATATCATGAATCGAATAATTCTTTTTTTTCCATCTCAAATTTCTTCAAATGTAAGCAATAACCTTTCCTGGTCTTTCTGCCCCTTTTGCGTGCATACATAGCTTATGTTGGTGCCCATACATATTAGAATTTCATACAACTCATGTGACCTTGAATATCACTTCTGATTTTTACTTCCCGTTCATTATCTACAGTAGGTGTCATTTTTTTATGGAGTGCCTACAATGTTGTAGTGAGACTCTTATTACAAGACCATTTCCTCCTTAAGTCACTCTAGTTAGGTTGAAGCCTTCTTCCTTATTTCCTGAGCTAGTCTTTCATTGTAGTACTTAAGGAGAACCCTTGACTCTTGTAAAGTTGTGAGATTATTATGGACCTTTTCTTCGCATAGCTCGCGAGCGCTAGACAAACCATGCGAACGGAGCTTCAAGCTCCAGTTCCCAAAACACACATCGGAAATGCACCACCAGGACTATGAACATGAAGCACAAATGCCCAGCTGCCCAGAATCGTTTTCCGCTATCACAAGTCTATCTTGACAATTGCGATTCTCTACAGAACACCAATAATAAAACAACTCTTAACTTAACCAAAATTTTCTGAAACCACCTCGAATCACACTCGTGCCCCTCGGGATCCCCTCCAATCATAGTAACAAGTACAAATAAAATATACAAAGTTATCCAAAATATCAAAACACCACAAATAACATCAAAACTACAAATCGAAGATCAATATCATTCTCTTAACTTCCAAACATTCTAACTTTGCAGAACTCGTCAGAAGCATAATTAGACATTCAGAATCAAAATAAAACTTTCCACAAAATTTTTAATCGACAAAATGAACCTATACAAGATCTCAAAACCACAATCCGAGTCTAATAACACCAGAGTCAACTTTCGGTCAAATCTATAAATATTTCAATTCTTCAAATTGCCAACTTTTGTAAAATAGAGCCAAAACCTTATAGGAACATCCGAATTTAAATCCAATCATACACTCAAGTCAAATATCACCATACGAACCTATTTAAATTATAATCGATTTAGAGATCATTTACTGAAAAGCCAAACCTTGATTAACTTTTCTAACTTTAAATTTCCTAATTGATAATCATTCTATCAAATCAATCCCGAAATCGGTGAATATCAAAATCAACCATTTACATCATATGAAGATACCTAAAGTCTTAAGTTGCTAAACGAAATACTAAATATCAAAATGACTGGTTGGATCATTATAGGATGCTATGTATGATTCATGACCGTAGTAGTCTTTAGGTCGTACCGTGCCATGTTTTGAATAATGTGCTTCTTGTTGACATTCTTTATATGTTTGATGAGTAGGTTAACTTATTGAATCATTATAAAGATCATGAGTAGGTTTGACTTCCCATTTGAACATGATACTCGTTATTGTATGGCGTACCCGCCTAATCTGAGTTGTTGTTGTACACTTCGCACATTCATACACCTTAGCATGCTATTTTTCTCAATTCATGAGTATTTGATTTGAAATTTATTATTTGTATACATGTATTCTTTTATATGCTTTCTAATAAACATTGGATCGACAAAACGTGAGTGGTCCATGCGGGTTGAGTTCTTATAGCACGTGAGTCCATGAGATTGTTATTATTATGGCAGCATGCAACATGTGGATAAGGATCCATTACACTGGGGTAATCCTCTTATGTTTCTCCTTGATGACACCCCCGCGAATTATCTGGAAACTAATCAGTGATTGGATTTTGTGTATCTTCTCTATATGCAAACTCCGTAGATGTATACATGCTTTTTACCGCATATTTTCTCTATGTGCTAGATTTGGAATGTATGCATGCCTTTCATGCATATCTTCTCTATATACTACTTTACTTGATAAAACGATTCACGGTGCATCTCTTCTCTATAAGTCAATCAGTGCAAGTTGGCTTGGTTATTCATACATATTTTCTCTGTATCCAAATGTTGACATGTTATTTCATACTTTATGCATATCTTATTTATATAAAATTATTGATATGATATTTGATATTTCATTCACATATTTTCTATATGCCGCATTGATTGAAGAACTAAATTACACTACATATATTCTCTGTATGTCTGTGTAACTTGGCTCACTCATTTTTGCATATATTCTCTATGTGCAGTTGTTGATGATTTATCGATCCTAGGTGCATATCTTCTCTATATGTTGAACTGTTTGTTTGGTTACGATGCTTGTGCATATCTTCTCTATGTGCACTGATGGCCTTACATGCGCTTCGTACTTAGATTGGAACTATTGTTGTGTACATGTATATACATGAACAGTAAAGGTTGGATAAATGAGTATCTTTTGACCTAAAACCTTGTCACTACTTCGCCGAGGTTAGTCAGGATACTTACTAAGTACATGGGGTATGTTGTTCTCATACTACACTTCTGTAACTGGAGTATAATCTTGGAGCTGAGCTTATGTGGATGACGAAGGTTAGCATTGTAGATGCACCAACGTTCCAGATATAAGCTACCACTTGTTAATGGTAGTTTAAGATTTATAATTATTGATAATCAAGCAGACAACGTATTTTCTTCATATCAATAACGTAAATCCAAATCTTAGTAGCTCATGAATTGTATTACCAATCTTTGGGATAATGATATGGCTTTTCACCTTTTATTCATTGTTTATGAATGATCTTTTATTCAAGTTATGTTATTTATTGTTTGTCTTACCTAGCATGTTAGGGTTAGGTTCTATCACGACTAGGTGGGATTTTGGATCGTGAAAGGAATGGTGTACCCTATACTAACATGAGACTACGGAATGGTGTGCCATATGTCAAAAAAATATAAATACGGATTGGTGTACCCTATGTTGAGAAATACTGCTAGGGACTGATATACCCTATACTAACATACGACTAGTTAATGGCGTACCCGATGTTAGATAGAAAAACACAACGAAGGATTGGTGTAACCTATATTGGTAAATACAATTAGGGATTGGTATACCCTATATTAACATATGACTAGAGATTGGTGTACCCTATATAAAAAAACATAATTAGGGATTAGTGTACACTATGTTGAGAAATATAGCTAGGGATTGGTATAACCTATGTCAAAAGATATAACTAGGGATTGATGTATCCTATGATGTAGCATGATTTCATGTATCCTAGGTAGAATTGTAAAAGAGAGTGAGGAGTTTTGAGAAAACTTCCTTCCTGATGATGCTTGCTTCTTGGGTTGTTTCTTGCATTGTGCAGTTTTTCCTATTTTCCAAAAAAGAAAGGTTTGTTTGTTTCAAAAATAGTGGTTGGTTTGTGGCCTTGAATGCTACAAGCATATTGCTTTGGCTCGTCCATCCTTTAGATTGCTGATTTCAATAATGGCTGGTAGTATTTGAATTACACTTTTCTTTCCCAATTTATGGGGACCTTTACTTTTAAAACATTCATATTGATTTTTTGCACCTAGTACGACTTATTCTTGATGGATTTAAACTTTTGATCTCAAATTTCATTTTTATGACATTTTTGCAACCTTTTTTTTAAAGCATTTTGCCCAATTTTGGGGTATCTACCAATCAAGTCAAGTGACAGGCATCATGATGCCTTTTGTCATTGTTGAGTTATATTTGATGAATTAGTTTTATCCAACTAGGAATCTTGTAGCCAGTTTTGCCATCCTTTCTTTACCTTGGCTTTAGCACTGGTTAGACCAAAAGTTATCCAAATAAAATCTTAGATTGCAATGTGGAGCAGATGATTGAGAAAAAAAAATTATCTAGACAAGAGGTATCCCTTTAAAGGATATAGGGATACATTTATCTGGAGGTATATGTAGACTTCAATGAAAATGACATGACTCTTGGACTGGATGCTTGATCTGCATGAAGTGTCTAATTCTCAAATCTGTTATACCCTTTTGCCTTGAAACTAATCCCCTTTGGCTTGGCTATGTTGATGCCACGGAAGCACAAGGTCTCTTTCGACCAATGTCGCCCTTTGTGGGTTTTCACCAACCTCTCTCATTTCTTTTCTTACCATCACATTATAATGCCGGTGTGAGTTTTCACCAATAAGACTCTCTCATTTTCATTTCTCGTGTTACCTTTTCCTTCTAGTGCCCATAAGAGTTTTCACTGTTAAGACTCTCTCTTTTATATTTCTCTCAGTTTTAAAGCGCATGGCCTAACACCATTCGTTTCTTGACTTTAACATTCTTGTCGAGTTGGTCTGAAGGTCTTAAATGGGTTGAAAAAAAAATTGATTGAATTACATCTTTGAAACTATTTGGACAAAAAGTCACCAAAATACTATAACTTTATCCCCAATTTTATCTTGGGGAAATTTGGGGTTTCTATTTGGTAGGACCAAATCGTAGTTTAGGGTTACCTATATATCCTTTCAGAATCAAGTCAAAAGCAGTTCAATAAAAATGATGATTTGTTTTTATTTGTTTTGGTTTTTTCCCCTTAAGATACTAGATATGTTGGTTCTTAAGAGGGTGAAAAAGAAAAGGTAACAAGGCTCAATGGGTTTAAGTGTGGGTAAACAATGATTGGTTGCGAGAATGAAAGCCTTTCGTTATCCCAGCCTAAGAACGCCTATTTACGAAACATGTCTAGCATAGTACATTTTAGGTGCATCTGCGTTAATGGTTATATCTAGAACATTTCCTTCCGTATCCTCCACATATAAAGCTCATTTTTGAAGTACTCTCTTGAAGATGCACGGATGCTAGTTTGTAGAGCATTTTTCTCTGGATTCTTATTGGTTCGGAAGGATGTGATTCAAAATAAGTTTATCCACTTCAAATTGTCTAGGGCACACTTTCATATTGTATGTGTGGGCCATTGTTTGTTGATACAACTGGCTGAGACAGACCGCAGTCCGACGCTTTTCATCAATCAATATCAATTGGTCCAATCTAGTTTTGACCCATTTGTCATCCTCAATCTTTGCTCCAACAATGATTATAAGTGAGGGAATTTCAACATCCGTTTGTATCACTACTTCTACTCTATAAACCAGTAAGTATGGAGTTGCTCCAACCAAAGTTCACACAATTGTGCCATATCTAAGTTTGCAAAATCAGCTTGTCATGCCATTGCCTGGAGTCCTAGACCATTTTCCTACGAATCCTCTTTATTTTTTATTTATAGCTTTAACAGATCCATTGGTATTGGGGTGATAAAGGACTGAATAACGATGTAATTTTTAACTAATCACATACCATAATCATCGGATAAATGTTCAAATTTGCAGTGTTGTCCGTAATGATATTTTTTAGGATACCAAAATGACAAATAATGTTTGAATGCACAAAGTCTACTACCGCTTTCTTGGTAAGTCTTTAAATGTGACCTACAATACCCATTTTCTGAAGTAGTCAATGGCAACCAAAATGAAACTGTGAACATTCGAAACTTTTGATTCAATAAGTCCAATGACATCCATGCCACAGGGGACAAACGGCCAAGGAGAAGACATGAGTTGCAATTTCAAAGGTGGTGAATGAATTAGATCACTATGGATTTAACAGATCTAAAGCAATCCCATTCTATAGTGTCACGACCTAAAATTCACCTAGTCGTGATAGTATTATCCCAACTAGCTAGGAAAGCCAACCAACAATTACTCAATTCTAATGGAAATAATCAATAAATAAAATAGCCGAGTTTCCATACAATAACCCAAGGATTGGTAGTACAAGTCATTAGGTACTAAGATTTAGATTTACAAAGATGGTATGAAATAAATACAACATTTGTTTGGGATATACAAAAATAGAGTATGAATCTAAAATTACAAAGGACCAGTGGTAGCTATATATAGAAAGCATGTACATCTTCAGTGCCAGCTTCTATCATCCGCAATAGCTCGGCTCCAAGATCTGCATGCAAGGTGCAAAAATATAGAATGAGTACAACCAACCCATGTACTCAGCAAGTATCATAACTAACCCCGGCAAGGTAATTGAGGCAAAAATTATCTATCATACTCGCTAATAACCTGTTCACTTCATAAATCTCACAAGTATACAACAATAATATTATCAAGTCATACTTCATGGATAAAGCCGCCTCGGTGCACATACGTAACATGCTCTGTTTCAGTAAACAATCAAGCATATAGAAGAGATATGCATGACACACAAAAAGTAATCCTTCACTAGTTGCATATAGAGAAGATATGCATGAAACCTCAATTAATCCTTCAACAATCACATATAGAGAAGATATACATGATTAAACAAGTCAAGTCACACGAACTCACATATAGAAAAGATATGTAGCGTGTCTCATCTCATCATGTAACGTAGCATATATAGAAGATATGCATAAAGGCAAGTATATACCCTAGAGCTAGAAAATAGAGAAGAGATGCAACAAACTCATATATACATCAAAGGAAATGCAAGCAGAGAAGAAATGCAATATCCAAAACACATAGTGGCCAATTATCCACACAACGCGTGTACACCATCAAGAGAGAAATATGAGAGGGTGACCCTTTGGAAAGGATCCTTATCCACATGTTGTACGAATAACTCATGTGCTGAATGGACAACACATGTGCCAATATTATCTCAATCGCACGGACAACTTGCGTGACAATAATCACATCTCGGATCCGCACAAATTACTAGTGTGCTATCATAATCACAACCGTAAAGACAACATACATGCTAAGAAGCACAACTGCACGAAAAACACACATTCCAATAATCACAACCATACGAACAACTCACATGCCAATAATCATAACTATAAGAATAACTCAAAACTTAGGTCCAGGAGTAGATTCCGACTAGCTATAATTGTCATGCCTCGACCTCGGGGAGCGCAACTGGCACTCAACCGAGATAACCCGACCAAGCAAGCCTATAGAATACCTTCTACCCGAACCCACTCATGAATAAAGTGAAGATCTATTTCATTAATTAGACAGAAAGGAGGATCATATGAACAACACCAATTCATTATCATTAGTCACATCACTTGTAAGTTTCAAAATACACACTTTCATAGATTGAAAATATGCTACAAATACGACATTACTAATTTGACTTTCCCAATACCAACATGCAACCCACACTATATCTACGGAGCTTCTAAGAAAGAAAATGGAAACATTGTATCAAAACAAATTCAACTCAAACATAAGTCTAGCTTAGTATATAAGTATGAAGTGATCATGCTTCAACTTCTAAAATGATTATAGTAGAATGTCTATGTCCTACTTCATGAAAGATAAGTTGATGATAGATGCATGAAAACTTTACAGAATCAGCAGTGGCTCAAACAGATTGAGGACAAGGATGTACTGCACAACTTTTGAATTACACATGTATATGAAGATCTCAACTAATAATAGGATAAACAAACTTAGGTATGCAACAATTACCAGTTGACTTTATCCAAACAAGATCATGGCCTATTCTATTAAGAGGAAGGTAGCTTAACCTTAACAGAAAGTGTACAACAAAGATTCATGAAAAGGAAACAATTTAATTCAAATAAGATAGTTTCCTACAAATACATCTAATAGTTATGTGTGATCATGAGCGGTCATAACGATAGCCCAAAAATTACCCTCAGGATTAGCATATACAAATATAGAGATGGATAGTATCTAAACAATTTAGATTCTTTCACCTTAGTTAAGTGATATGGACTTATCGAACTTTCATGTATATCTCAGTTAAGATTATCAAATAATGAGCTCGATCATAAGACAAATAGGATGCATGGAATGGTATGTAGCAGTGAAGATCATAACAGAATCATCAGTGAAGGGAAAATATGAAGTTGAGATAAGCATGATTGGTTTAACAATAATAATAACTAAACAAAGAAAAAGACTATAGTAGTAACTCAGAAAATAGTTTGACACGCACATACAAAGACACTTTAAGTTGAGGTCAAGGTTAAAATGGAGGGGGATATAAGTTATATTAGTTATAATTCGAGTATTAAACTCAACTTCGCAAAAATATCACAAGTTATGTCTCTCTCGATTACATGAACTCATGAATATAGATGACACTATTGAAACATCCAAAATGATTCAATACATAAAAACTAGAGTTATAATCCACAAACAAGTATCAATACACCAAATCCATCAAAACCTAAAGAGAACTACCCCAAATATATGGAGTAATTCATCACAATTAAGTTTAAATTAAAGAAAAAATATAAAACAATCCAAACCCTTGTCTTGAGTTGGCATTGAATGATGATTACTTGTGCTCTTGCTTCTTCAAATTCTCCTTAGCCTCCATAGGTCTTAGATATGTCAAAAGTCCTCAAAATACCATTTTTCATGTATTTATACCAAGTAGGGTCGGGCCCAAACACATACACCTTCTCGTACGCAAAAAGGACACTTTTACTGGATAGGACGTGCGCGGCAGTGCACCTGAAAGTGTTCTTGAGCGCTTGGCCGTGCACTTTTCACCCTATTCTATTTGGAATGTGACAAATTGTAAAAACTAAAAGTTGTATCTCTTTTAATTAGATATCCAAAAATATATTGTGCAACCCAAATAGAGTTTTGAGTGAAAAGTTATGTACATTTTACTGGACACTGCATAGTATGCCTGCTCAATTTTTCGTTCGTTCTAAACTATCATCTGTTGATCCCCGAACACGATCCCAGCTTAATTCCTTTATCTTTTACTTAAACATAAAAGCTCCAAATCACTTGAATTAATGCCATAATATCTACATAATTTGAGATCACTTCTACAAGGTATAAAACACATAGTTAGTGTAAATCACTAGCGATTAAAGCTCAAACTCAACTAAAGTGCAGTAAATTGGAATATAATAATTGACTAAAACATGATATTATATCCTACCTTCACAAAATTGTCATGGTAAGCCATCAAATGAGCGTGGAGGTCGCTATTTCCCTAAAAAATGTCGAACTTTTGAGGCTTATACCTTGAGGGCATGTTAGCATACAGAGGTATACATAGGTCCTCCTAATCTCTCCCTCGAGCAACCTAGAGATTCTTTATCTATTTCCTCAATGCTCACAAATATTCTGACACTAATTCATGTTCTTTTTAATTTGGTTCTTTCTTCATCTCAGCATATTGGTCTATCTCATATGGCACTTTGACTGTGACAGGGGCGGTAAAAGTGTGCTCAAAAATGGAATAAATAGGTGGAACATATCGCTCATGTGTGGCGGTGTGTGTCGTAGATATAGGTTGTGTGTGGTTGTTAGATAAATTGATGTTGTCACTAGAAGGGGTATAAACAAAATTGGTGGTGGCTGGTGGATTTTGTTGTGCTTGGACATAGGTTGGGACATAGGGTATGTGTATAAGAGGGTTTTCTAGATTTGCGGGGGTTATTGTTGGTATAACTAGAGCTGCGGGATTATTAGTAATAGCAGTTGGGGTATTGGTTGTTTGTCGGGTTGATAAAGGGAAATGATTAGGAATTGAATGTTGGGAAGGGAAGTGGGGTAGTTGTGGAAGCGTTGTCACAGTCAAGTGTTCTAGCTCCCGTATCTGCTGTAGTTCTTCTCCCAGGGACTGCATTTCCTTCTCCATTTTAGAGACATGTTCATCATTATGGGTAGCATCCTTTCCCCATGATCCCCCTAAGTTTTTGGCTACTCCTAGAGTGTTTCCGTCCGGGTTGTCAATTGGAGACTTCATTCCCTTGGACCTCAGATTGTATGGTGGCTCAACCAGTATTACGTATCAACACAACCAAACCTCTGTTTTCAGGGATAAATAAAACAATAAAGCAAGAAAAATAAAAAGACGTACAAGTCAGTTTCAGGGATTGTAATATGGACATAGAGTAGTTAACTCAAGTATTCAAACAAGCACACTTCCTAAGATACAAGGGACCTATCTCTGCCGGAGGTAGGCCTATATTGCAATTATTTGACAAACAATATGATTTTAGCACATTTAGATTCAGTGCAAACATTAATTTTCATTGATAGGCTTGTGGGTTACAATAAGATGGGAACAGTGGTTTCAACATTGTTCACAAAAGATTACATGGACTCATAGGTTCTCCCTCATGGAAATGAAAAAGATACAAGAAAAGTCAAATCAACCAACCACTAAATAATCGTCCCTAGAGTCACCTTACAAGATTTCTTCTTCTTGCTCCTCCTTAGGGCGCTCTTTAACTTCCTCCTCCTCGTCGTCATTGTTGTACTCTAGTTCTTGCTCGAGGTCTTCATCTAGATCAATTTCTAATACAATCTTTATGTATTTAATCAATTGGTCATCATCATCTAGGGATGGCAACATGTGGTCGAACAATCCAGGAACTGCTTGTCAGTGCATGGCAGTGGTGACGAGATAGTGGGGCAAGATCTTGTGATATATCGACGGTGTTGTTGCTGAATCCTCCAATCCGGTCAATCTCTCTATACAAGCCATGGCTAACTCATCCTCCTCGTTTATAAACACAAAGTACTCTAGCATGCACCAGGGATTTTGTCCCATTGCCATTGCGATCAAGTAGCTCCATTCTTCTTGGAGCCTGAATAAGAATTTTTCTATCATAATCATCTTCATACAAAGTTGCCCTTGATCAGAGAGGCACAACATCAGATCAAACCAAATTGCCTTACAACCCCAGAGGTTCTTACAACTCAATTCCTTCCAATTGTACTAACTTCATAAAGTACTGTCCCGGCCTTATCATGATTTCTCTACCACTCAACCATGAATGTTTCCAATTTATTAATTCTCCACTAAAATGGGTCAGTATTTCTCGCCACTACTCTTGACTATGCGGTGTAAACCAGTACCTCATCCTTTAACTATGGCTCTTGATTAAGTTACCGATGTCAACAAAATAGTCAACATCTGCCTCCCTCTGAAAGAAGTGTTATGCGACACATATCTAGAGCAACAAGTTGTAGCCACTGAAGAAATAATATTCTCTTGAGCATGCTAACAGTGTTCGAAATGTCTCTGCCAGTATCTAAGGAACGAGGGTGACTTGCAGATTCTCTCAAAAAGTTTCCAAGACCGAGGGAAACAAGTTGATATTGGTTCGTCCCTTCCATTGTGGGAAAACTAGAAATCCCAATAAAGCCAGAAATAAAGTGAAGTGGCGAAGAATCTCCTATGCTACTTGATCGCACAAAATTCTTCAAGATGCCATTCATACCTCTCCCATTGCCCGAATTTATCGAATAGTTGATCCAAACTTACCCAACCTTCTTTAGTGTTTCTCTATGTTCATGTTTCTTGTTAGAACTAATGTATGGAGGAACTTGTGGTCATGCATGATGATCGACAATAATTGTTTTCGTCCAGTAAATGTTAATTCCATGAAGCTGGTAATCACTTCCAGTGTTTGTGTCAATTCACAATTGACAAACTTGAAGACCACCTTAGCTGGGTCCTATAATTCTAGTAGCAGTCTAGTAAGGACTTTGTTGGCTTGGATATTCTTCAAGGAGGTCTATTCTCCCGGATACATTCTGGACTCGTTTACGTGCTCCCGATGAATGTTCCTCCACCACTGCATCAACTTGTGTGCTACATCCATGACCATGTTAATCCTCGGGACATTGTGGTTGATTTCAATCAAAAAGAGGTGAAAGGTTTGGTAAGTGTTTCATCCGAATCTTTAGCATATTATCTGGATTGGTTTGTCGTTCCAGAAAAGGCATGTCATTAGGTGCATGACCCGTTGATATTAAGGTGGCTTTCCTATTCATGAGTCAATGCTAAGGACTGACTAACCTAAGGTTTATGCAATATGACCTATATTTGCTGGAGTAGAGCATTTTCTAATTTTGGAGTTAGACTGAATAGCTGCAAGATGTTATGTCAGTTGACCTAACAAAGTTGTTCTCTTAAACTAGAGAGTTTTAAAAGAATGTTCGGAGGGGTGTAAAAGGCAACCTTCGCATGTCATTTGTGTATGATTATGTACGACAAAGACTACAAGGAAAAATATGATGATAGTGTATAAAGCAATAACAAATAATTGTGATAAAACAGTAATGAACAGGTAAGCATGTTCAGCATGTTGGAAATCATAAGCAAGTAGAATAAAGCAAGTAAACATATATTTTCAAGTTAATTAAAGCATTGTATAACAAACATCCCCAAAGTTTAAGTCTAGCCTAAATCTGCTTAGGTCAAAACTTAAGTGTGAAAATTCCCAGCAAAGTCGCCATGTTGTTGCACCCATTTTTCTTTAGTCAACATATAATACAACTAATGGCTCATTTGATGTTGATTAAAGAGAGTCGCCACCTAATACTTTAAGATATATTAGGATATCTATGGGTTTATTACATCATTATCCTAATAGTCTGCTAATTGATGAGAATTGGGTAAGACTTCTAGTTATTCTAAGGAGAATATGTTAGTCACCCCTTAGAATCTACCTTTGATAGCTCCTTAGGATTAGGCTAGCCTTGGGAAAAGAAAAGTCTATATTCTGCTTAGTCAGGTGCTTAAAAATCTAAAAACTTTCTAAGTATAAAGTTCTCTATTTAAGAAAGGGAGCATGTACGTACTTTGAAAAGAGGTTATAAGATTTTGTTTTTATACTAAAAATCATATTTGAAATGTGTATGCCTATGAAGTTGAAAAGGTAGATATACCATAAAATCTTGTAAAAGAATTCTTGTCTGAAAGAGAGTTAGGTGTGTATGTGTTAAAAAAGCAGTTATTAATATGAGATTTTGTAAGGTAAATAATTATTTAAAATACACCTTAAGTGGTGGGAGTACATTACTTGAAAATTAACTATAAAGGAACCTTGCATTTTGAAATTCGTTGAGGTCCACCCGTTTGTAAATGTCGACTATGTTTGGTTTTTGTTGCATGAAATTAGCTTTTCAATTATCTTTCGCGGTACTATTTTTTTAAAGGGGCTTCGCGTCAAGAATATCACTTGTCAAGAAAACAAGCGATCGGATATTAAGAGTTTAAAGAGTAGAATTTTTGACTTTTGATTATATTTACCTACAGGATTTGGGTTTGCTTACGTTCCAACACAATCAAAGTATTGAAATTATCCAATAATAAAGTTAGTCATTCGAGAATAATAGCAAATAAAATTTGAAATAAATGATGTAAAGAAGTTATACTCTTGGCAATCTGGGCCTGGTAGGCCTAATAAGGCCCAATAGCACTTGGGTAAGCGGCAGAGTCCCATGCGCAACAGTAGAACGACTGGAGTAGACTTTGGACTTGACTTCCCAATAGAACATAGTAGTCCCAAGTCCAAACATGCACAAAAATAACAGAAAGGATCATTACTGTATATCAAATAAGATATAGATTAAGGCAAATAATAATAAAGGACTAAATAATGCAATGGAAAGATTTTATTTTATGTTACTCCTATGAGGATTAATTGAAGTTAATGAGTGAGCCCTTGGCACTTTAGAGTTCACGAGGGTATCACGGACGTGAGCAATGCTTGTGTCAAGGAAGGGGATCATAGTCACAACAAGTTTTTGCATCCAAATACCATTGATCACCGATTTTTAATCTTCCTCAAAGGCATAAACACAGATAAATGAAACAACAGAGTAGCTCATTCTACTAAGTTATAGAAAATAGGTACAATAAACTTGATGAACATTTCAAAAGTTCAAACACACACAAAAGTTGACAACTATGAACAAACAAGGCACTGCAGTTTATCATCAAAGCATAATAGCAAGTAAGGGCATAATATTGAATAAAAGAATCAGAGTATGGGATACATAAGTAGGCATGAAACATAATCAAACAGATAAAGCAAGTTCAAACCGTAGACATGTTCACTCCTTATAGATTTCAGATTTAAAGTGTTAACATGCAAATACTTAACTGTGATAATCCAACCGATCGCTTTGAGGGCTGGCGCATCATTTAACGTTTTGAGACCTTGAACAGCTTCACTTTAGGTATTATTACTTGTACGTGTGGTTGGAATTTAATTTCAGGGAATTCAAAGTTGATTTGGAAATAAATTTTAATTTCGGAAGCTTTAAGTTGGAAGAATTGGCTAAGGTTTTACTTATGAGTAAACGACCTCGAAATCGGGATTTGAAGGTTTCAATAGGTTTATACGATGATTTCGTACTTGGAAGTTTGTCCAGATCAGATTTTGGATGACCCGGTAGTATTTCGACGCTTGTTGTGGAAAGTTGGCATTTTGGATGAATTTCATAAGTTTTGGTTGAAGTGGATTTTTATGTTATCGATCTCCCTTTGAGATTCCAAGCCTAGGAATAGCTTCGTATGGTGATTTTTATCTTAGGAGCATATCTGGATGTTGATTTGAAAGTTCGTAGGTCCTTTTAGTGTTAATTGGCGAAGTTGGGAAGTTAGAAAATTTTGAAAAGTTTGAATGAGAGTGGACTTTTTGATTCTGAAAGTTGGAATAGGTCTATAATTTCATTTAGGACTTGTGTGCAAACTTTGAAGTCATTTCGGATTCATTTGACATATTTCTTCAAAAGATATAGGATTTGAAAATTTGGAAATTTATAAGTTTGATTCGATGCACGATTCAAGGTTTTGATATTGTTTGACGTGGTTTGAGTCTTCGACTAAGTCAGTATAATGATTGGGTATGTGTTGGTATGTTGGAGGGGGTCTAGGGGGCCTTGGGTGTGTTTCAAGGTTGTTTCAGACCAAGCTGAGCTGCTTTTGCTGGTGCTGGTGTTATTCTTCGCGAACTCGAAGGGACTGTCGCGTTCATGGAGAAGGAGTTGAGTTGGGGAACCCTTTTGTTCTACGCGTTCACAATAAGGCAGTCTTGTTCATGAAGGGTTGGGCAGTTGTGCTCCCTGTTCGTGAAGGCATTGTCACGTTCGTGTAGTAGGAACTGGCATAGAAGGGGAGATTGGTCTCTGCGTTCGCGAAAGGGTGTCCGCATACACATCCGCGATGGGTAAGCTGGTGAAGCTTCACGTTTTTGGGCCCTATCTCGCTTTCGCATAGAAGATTTGAAGGGCAAGAGCTAGTGGTGTTGGTGTCTGGTTTCCACGAACACGAAGAGGAGCAGTCCTGGGCAGTGAAGTTTTAAAACGGGAATTTGACCATTTTCATCTCATTTCCTCCATGGGAGCCGACCTTGGAGCGATTTTGGAGCACCATTTTCAGCATCAATCACAAGGTAAGTGATTCCCACCTATTCCAAGTTAAATACATGGTATATATATAGATTTAAACATGAAAATTTGTAAAAAATTGGGATTTTGAAGAAAAATCTAGAAATAGGTATTTTTAAATTTTGACCACGAAATTGGACATAGAATTTGGAATAAATGATATATTTGTCTTTTGTCATGGCAGTATTGCGAGAGTTGGAACATGACTTATATGTATTACGAGGTCCGGTGTGGGCGTCAGATTCGTGGAATTGAAGTTATTGTTGTCCGATGATGTTTTTATTTTCATGCGACTTATGTGGTTTATGATATTATTTTAGCGGAGGAGCATGGTCATGTTTGGGTACAATATGTAGTGATTGTTGCACTGTTCATATGTAAGAATCAGGTATTGTAGAGAAATTCGAAGATTGGAATTCGGTTCTAAGGCTTATTGACTAAATGAAAGGGAGAATCATAAGTCTGACTCAATCTAATATATCCAACTGAGTTATGGCGGCACGGGCAGGTGCATAAGGTATTAGATAGTAATTTTGGCCAACTCCGGAGCAGTTCTTAGCACGGTAGAGGATGAACGTATCTCTAAGTAGGAGAGAATGTAATGACTCGATCGGTCATTTTGACTTTGGCATGTTGTTCGGCGGTTTGAGTCCTTGAGCAGCTTCACTTAAGGTATTATGACTTGTACGTGTGGTCGGAATTTAATTTCGGAAATTTGGAGTTGATTTTGAAAGAAAATTTTAATTTCGGAAGCTTTAAGTTGGAAGAATTGACCAAGGTTTGAGTTTTGAGTAAACGGCCTCGGAATCGGGATTTATAGGTTCGAATAGGTTCGTATGATGATTTAGAACTTTGGCATATGTACGTATCGGATTTTGGATGACCTGGGAGCATTTCGACACTCATTGTAGAAAGAAGGCATTTTGGATGAATTTCATAACTTTGGGTTGAAGTAAATTTTGATGTTATCAATGTCTGTTTGGGATTCCGAGCCTGGGAATAGCCCCATATGGTGATTTTGATCCCAGGAGCACATCCAGACAATGATTTGGAAGTTCGTACTTCGTTTCGGCATTAATTAGCGAAGTTGGAAGATTTTTGAATGTTTGACTAGGAGTGGATTTTTTGATATCGGGTCGGATTTCGATTCCGGAAGTTTGAATAGGCCCCTGATGTCATTTAGGACTTGCATGCAAAATTTGAAGTCATTCCAGATTGATTTGACATGTTTCGACAGAAGATAAAGGGTTTGGAAGTTTGGAAATTTATAAGTTTGATTCGACGCGCGATTCATGGTGTTGATATTTTTTGACGTGGTTTATGGCTTAAACTAAGTCCGTATCGTATTTTGGGATATGTTGGTATGTTTGGACAGTGTCTTAAGGGCCTCGAGTGTGTTTGGGGTGGTTTCAGACCAAGTTTGGCTGAGCTGCTATTGCTGGTTTGCTAGTGTTGGTGTTGTTCTTCGTGAACACGAAGGTATTCCCGTGTTCGCGGAGAAGGAATTGAGCTGGGGACCCTTTTATTCCACGCATTCGCGATATGGCAATCCCGTTCGTGAAGGGTTGGGAAGTTGAGCTCCGTGTTCGCGAAGGCATAGTCACCTTCGCGTCGTAGGAGCTGGCCTGGCAGGGGAGATTGGTCTATGCATTCACAAAAAGACGTCTACGTCCGCGATGGGTAAGCTGGTGAAGCATCGCATTTGCAGGCCCTATCTTGCGTTCGCATAGAGGAACTGAAGGGTAGGAGCTAGCTGTTCATCACGAACGTGAGGGACTTGCCGCGTTCGCGAAAGAGGTCGGACTAGGCAGTGTGGTTTTATAAACGGGAGTTAGGCCATTTACATATCATTTCCTCCATGGCAAGCGACTTTGGAGCAATTTTGGAGCACCATTTTCAGCGTCAATCAAAAGCTAAGTGATTCCGACCTCTTTCAAGTTATATGCATGGTATATATATGGATTTAAAAATGAAAATTAGTAGAAATTTGGTATTTTGAAGAAAAACATAGAAATTGGTAGTTTTGGATTTTGACCACGAAATTGGACATGAAATTGGGAACAAATTATATATTTGAGTTCGTAGTGTTGTTTGTAAAGTTTATCTTCGAAAATATTCAGAATCGGAGCGCGTGGGCTCGAGAGTTGGATTTATCGGTTTTTCGAGCGGAGTTAGAAAATGTGATAATTTGATTTATTATTAGTATTAGAGTATATATTTATGGATTTGCATATTGATTGACAAGTTGTGGAGCGACGGGCACTAGTTTGAGGTGTTAGAGTAGCGTTGGAGCCCATTATGGAACATCGGAGTGAGGTAAGTCTCTTGTCTAACCCTGTGAGGGGGAAACTACTCTCTAGGTGATATTTATTGTTATGTGCAACTAGTTGTGCGTGTTACGTATGTACGAAGTGATGAGAGGTCGTACATAGCTAAAGCATGTCTATGTCCGTGTATACTTAGGACCTTATCCTGTAACAATTGAATTATTTAAACTTTTTCCGTTGGCTTAATTAATTAAAGTTATAACTGAATTGATTATAAACAAAAATATCAGGCCAAACTTTATCACCTTGAGTTGTTTCTTAAGATATTTGATAAATGTAAAGAGATGTACTTACTATTGTGCTCATGCACTATATTGTAAACACGTATCTTGTGATTCGAAAACTTCCTTCCTTTCTTGTGGAGCGGGCCTAATTCCTCAGCAGTATATAGATGTATCTATGGTTCGTGCTACTCGACCCTCGGTAGTGTACACATTATTCTGGATTAGGCCAAAGGAACTTGGCAAAATCATGTGTTATCATTAGTAGTTCGAATATTCACAAGATAAAAATTACACTGATGCCTGACACATTATTGTATTTCTTATTTATTTGGTAGTGATACTTGGCCTTTCTGATATATTAAGGTAGAATGCAAGATCGAAAAATTTATGCTTTACAAGAAGTAATTGGAACATTATGAAATTTCAGATTTACTCCACTATTGCTGTGCACTTCATATTTGTTAGGGAATATCATATTATTTATTTATTTGGACCTCTAGTAAGTGTCAATGTCGAACCCTCGTCACTACTCCTCCGGCGTTAGGCTAGATACTTACAGGGTACACAATGATTTACGTACTCATGCTGCACTTCTGCACTAAATGTGCAGGATTTGACAGGTCATTTGGTTATCACTTTGGCATGTAGGTGCATCTGTCAAGGAGACTTTATGTGAGCTGCAACTTTGGCTACGCATCATAGTCCATTGAGTCCCCATTGTACTATTTATTTTATCTTGTCTTATTTACATTCTGGATAGATGTTGTTTTATTGTTGTACTTCTTAGAAAATGCCATGTACTTGTGACACCGGTTTTGGGGGGTTCTTATGGGTTGTTCGTTAATGTAATTGCGTATTTATTATCATTTTACCCTGAAAGTTCTACTTTTTATTATATACGGCTAAAATCGGAAGTCCGATTTTATGATCATTATGACATTCCATAGCCCGTCTTCAGATGTCCCGATGCACAGCTCGAGGTTCGGCCTTGATGGTTCCCTATGCTCAACCTTGGGGCAGTGCTCATTGGTGGCTATCATGGATAAGCGATAAATTCCCAAGGCACGTGGCTAGAGCTAACCAGGTCTACAAGAATAGTACAACCGTGACATTAAATGGCTGTACCAGCCGCATATCTTTTTAATAAATGTACCTGTACTATTTTGGGATTCCCCCTCCTATATAAAGGGTACCATTATCATTTTGTAAGACACATGATATTCAATATAAGAACAAGAACATTCTCTACTCTCTAACTTAAACATTCTCCATTGTCATTCCTTTGATTTATTGCTTATATTTATTGTGTTTTATTGATTGTTCCTCATTTATTATTCATCATTGATCATAAAGAGTCATTATTGAGGCCCTTGGAACTGTTAGTCCTTCATCGATCATCCCCAATCAAGCACTTTAGCTCGACCTCGAGGCCTACCGTAGGCCAGCTCGAGATCCATATTCACGGCTATTCGGTTTGCATAGCATACTATCCTCAAGCTCTTATCTCATTTTCTTGACTCACACTTAGCATCTATTCCCTAACAACTAGTATTGAAATAAATCAGGTATTTTTAGAACATCAAAAATCAAATCTAATTGTAATTACTATTTTCACAATAAATAGTTTGGCGCCCACCGGGGGGCTAAAAATAATAGTGATTGTTTTGGTGCTGGTTGACTGAACACACAAGTTATTCTTCATGCTTTTTCTTGTTCAAGAATCTTTGATTTCAGGTCAAAATGTCTAGCTTAATGAATGCACCTGAAAACAATGGTCCTGAGGACCATGGAGAAAATGGTGTAGCTGTTCCAGGCACTGGTGTACCACTGCGAAACCCTAGAGAGGCACCAGAACCAATCCTTCTGGATGTGGGCTCACGCAATGCCCAACACATCGATATAAGCTCCTACACTAATGGGAGTATACGCCAAGAAAACCAACAAGAAGCTCAGAAAACCCTAGATCGGGAGGAACGAGAGGTTAGCCTTCACGTCATTTTTGAGATGTTGCAGACACAATAGCTGGCGATTGCTCAACTGCAAAACCACCAAAAAACTCCAAGCACATCAGCACCAGAAACGGCTCCTCGAGCCGAATAGGTACCGGAAAGATCGAGCAACAACGTGTCAGCAACCAACACCGCTATTATGATGATGCTCGAGGACCCCACAAAGAGGATTGAATTGGGCAAAATGAAGATATAAGATAATGACAAAAAGGTAGACACCTATAATTCAAGGGCCGATCAGATCCCGGCCACACCCCCGATTTTGAAGGGCGTAGATTCAAACAAATTCGTACAAAAGCCATTCTCATCGAGTGCTGCTCCAAAGCCCATCCCGAAGAAATTCAGAATGCCTGATCTCCCGAAGTACAATGGAACCTCGGACCCCAACGAGCATATCATTGCTTACAATTGTGCTATAAAGGGAAATGACCTGAAGGACGACGATATTGAATCCGTCCTATTAAAAAAATTCAGAGATACACTTTCGAAATGGGCCATGACGTGGTATCACAACCTATCCCCAAATTCGATAGACTCATTTACCATGCTGGCATATTCTTTTATAAAGGCACATGCCGGTGCTATCAGTGTTGCTACAAGGAAATATGACATCTTCAAAATCAAACAGTGAGAAAACGAGATGCTATGGGAGTTTGTATCTCGCTTTCAAATGGAGCAAATGGAATTACCACCAGTCTCCAATAAATGGGCAGTGTAGGCCTTCACCCAAGGTTTGAACGAATGAACATCGATAGCTTCGAAGGAGCTAAAGTAGAACTTGGTTGAATATCCCACCGTGACTTGGGCGGATGTCCACAACCGGTATCAATCAAAGATTAGGGTCGAAGACGACCAACTAGGAGCCCCCTCAGGCTCAATATGTCCTAGTAGGCTCCTGGCGAAGGAACTAAGGCCAAACAAGGAAAGGTACCAATCGTACACTAAAGATCGAAGAAACGCCCTAAGGTGTAACATACCCGAAATCACAAAAGGGAAGATCGAGGTCAGAATCCTCAAGGACTCGTGAGAAGAGCCGGATTCGACGGATACGCAGGACCGATGGAGGCACCCCAATTATTTGAGTACAACTTCAGCATTGATGTTTCAAACATCGTATCAGCCATAGGTAAAATCAAAGACACCAGGTGGCCAAAACCCATACTATTAGATCCGTGTAAAAGGAACTCTAACCTGTTGTGTGAATTCACGACACACACGGTAATAGGACCGAAGATTGCAGACAGCTCCAAGAAAAATTAGCTTGATTAATCAACAAAGGGAACCTTCGAGAGTTCCTCAGCGAACGAGCCAAAAATAAATTTCTGGAAAGAGAGGCAAATAGGAAAAATGAAACAGAAGAGCCACAACATGTCATCCACATGATCGTTAGAGGAATCGACATCCCACAAAAACCCATTGTCAAACGAATAAAAATATCCATCACCAGGGAAAAGCGAACTCAAGGTTACATACCTGAGGATGCTCTCACATTCAGCGAAGAGGACATTGAGGCCCTGTCTCAGCCTCATAACAATGCATTGGTAACTTCTTTTCTTGTGAATACATTTCAAATTAAATGTGTGCTTATGGATCCAGGTAGCTTGACCAACATTATCATGTCGAGGGTAGTGGAGTAGCTTGGACCGCTCGACAAGATCATGCCCACCTCTGAAGTCATCAATGGATTCAACATGGAGAGCGAGACAAAAAAAAGGGAGAACACCCTCCCGGTCAACGTTGCCGGCACAACACAAAATGTCAAGTTTCATGTCATCGAAGGAGACATGAGATACAATGCCTTGCTTGTAAGGCCATGGATACACTGCATGAGAGCAGTACCATCAACCCTTCATCAAATGATGAAGTTTCCAACAAAGGACGGAATAAAAATGGTATACATGGAGCAGCGTGCCACAAGAGAGATGTTTGTGGTGCACGATGTGGCACCGACATCAACACCTTAAACATCAACGGAGTAAAAGGATAAGCAAATAGCAAAGTAGCAATCACATGCTGCATGCTCGGCTGCACCCGAGTGAATGAGCAAAGTACTGCACCGCGTCCCCGGAGTAAGCAGTTGAAGCATATCGAGGCTCGAAACGACATCAGTATTAAGGTATATTCGTCTCCCTTTTCATTTACGTCTTACACTAACCTATATGTAGGTGTCCGGTTAGAAAAATCGAAGCACCTTCTAGCTTGAAGACCTTGGGTTTTAAAGCATGCGTTGCACTCTTTTCCTTCGACTGAATTTTAACGGTAAAGTATTTAACGAGGAAACATCTATATGCTACCCAAGGAGAACTTAAAAAGTATTCAAGGTTCCTCTTCAATCAACCTCGAATACTAAGGGGCATCCCCCCGGGAGAGCACCTCCCCGGAGAAATCAAGATAAGCCAAAGAGAGTCTCGATAGAAAAATGATGTATCGGGCCAAACGGTTAAATGAACCGTGTCGGCATAGAATTATCAAACCCTCGATGACGAAAACATGTATACTTGTACCAAGTAATCAAAGGAGTATCTTTGACCATCAAAATGCTTCTTGCTTCAAAGAAGTTTGCTATTTCTAAAAGAAACGACCCTAGTGCCAGAAAATTCCCGAACAATTGGGAACTGACATCAAAAGCTCGAAGCCGTAAGACCTCCATGCCGGAAATTTCGAGCTCATAAGCCCTCAATGAGGCAATATCAATTTTACAAAGAATGGCTCCAGAGCCGACAACTTTCGATGTCTCGAGGAATGTCGCCGACTGTCACCCCATCAAGCTATCAAAAACTCGAGGCTATAAGACCCCAAGCGGGCAGCCTTGAGCCCGAAAGCCCTGCACGTGGCAATGCTAGAACATGTAAGACCTCCATGAGGCAACCTCGAGCTCATAAGACCTCCATAAGGCAATAGCAAATCTGTAAGACCCTAAGTAAGGCATGTTCAAAATTATAATACCTCACAAAGGGCATAATCCAGATCTTAAAGTCAAGGCTATATATTCGAACTTGTAAGATCCCTAAAAAGGCATACCCTCGATATAAAAGCTGAGGCTACCTCACTCAGGGCTATAAGACTACGGCCAAACACAATGACTTCGGTCATAAGGCTCCGACCAAACTCACATGCTCGAGGACGCCCGACTGTCGCCATAAAATCACAGGCCTTCAATTACTTCGAAAAGAACCAGTTAATCAGGCTACACTCGGCTTAATCAAAAGAGCTTCGATCATGTCATCTCCAAATAATAAAAAGGCTTCGAGACAATTCTGCCATCGAGCGAAACCTCCCGAGGTGCTCATTTATCGTCACATAACAACTCACAATCAAGGTTCTTATCAAACCGTCTAAGAGTCGGACGAACACAAAAACATCAAAAAGTCTTTGACGATGGAAAAATAAAGCCTATATTAGAGGTCGTATTGACCCAATGCATAAGAGCCCAAACGCCAGCCTATATTAGAGGTCGTACCGACCCAACACATAATAGCCCAAGCGCTAGACTATATTAGAGGTCATACCGACCCAACGCGTAAGAGCCGAAGCTCTAGCCCATATTAGAGGTCGTGCCGACCCAATGCGTAATAGCCAACTTAAAATTCAAAAACATAAGGGTCGATGAGCTTGAGTCAAAACTCGACTCGATTACTAAGCCCGAAACAATTAACTAAAAAGCGCCTAAGGGCAAACGCATAAGACCCTACGGTCCAGCCTAGCAAGCCTCAAGGCTGATTTGTAAACCTAAGGGTTTTTACCTCGAACGACAATTGATATGGCTAATCATTGGCAAAGGTCAAAATTCAAGACAAAGAAAGGGATACACAAGCAAAGAGAAATTCATGAAAGGAAAAACCGAAAGACTTCTTTTTATATATATATATGAAATGATACAAGGCTTCATTTACAAATGTTCTCTAAGAGCATTGTACACATAATCAGAAAGAAAAAGCCTTGTTTACTTTCCTCTCGGGGACTACGGCTCCATCGGCCTCTTCCTCATTATCTTTGGCATCGGATACGAGGAACTTGGCGTCGTATTAATCCGCCTTGGCCTGCTCTATCTCTTTCGAGATATCGAGGCCGCTAGTGTGGATCTCCTCGAGGGTCTCACACCAGGATATTCACCAAGTATATTCATTGCTTCTGCCCTCCCGATCGGAAGCCTATCTCAACTCAGCTCGAGTGTCGGCATTCTCTTTTAAATAAACAACCACTTTCTTATCAGCCTTAGCTCGAATCTCTTTAGCTTCAACCCGGGTGTCTACGACCTTGGCCTTCATCTTCAAAAGTTGCTCAAACCTTACAATCCTTCTCGTCTGGACCGAGCTGTTTTCATGAGCATTCCAAAGTTGCACCTCGAGGGTAGAAGCCTTGGCCAAAGAATTATTCTTGGCCGCAACTCAGGCATCTATCTGAGCCCTAAGCTCATTACACTCATGCATTGTCTGACCAACTTTGCCCCAAAGGCATTCCGGGTCCTCCATCTTTCTCTACAGCCGAAGTATCAAAATATTAATCTCCGAGGGTAGAAGAAGAAACATGCATCCCCTTGAAACAGAGGTTACCGTTCTCTTGAGGCGGCCTTCGTAGTTCAAGCTTCGATTTATCTTGTACCGAAGTTGTATCAACTTTTTTGCCCTTTTATCACAAAAAAGCCTAAGGGATTTCTCCCCGTCCAAGGCTTTACGCAACGTGGGTTCACGGCGGAGTAGCTCGAACTTGAGCTTGTCAAAGGCCTATTAAAAAGAAGCTCAGTGAGAAAATGAAAATTCAAATCCGAAAAACCAACAAAGTCAACCAATACATACCACAGAATAGAGTCGTTGAGCCTCCTCAAAAGTTGAGCGTACATCTACTGGGATGGTCTCATCGGCCCCAATCGAACCTCTCTCGATGGGGATATGATCACTCGAGATCCTGCTTGATTTAGGCGGCCCCTGGGATAAGAGAAGCAGATGGCGGCAGAAAACTTGCATCCCTCGAAGTACATTCGACGGGAGAAGAAGATGCCGGGAGAAAATCTTTATCCCTCAAAGTATCTTTGACAGGAAAAGAAGATGGAGGCAAAGGTGGAACAATTTTTTCGAGGCTAGAAGCCTCAGAATCTACGGGCTCAGCTGATACATCTTATATGAGCCTCTGAGCAGGGCTTGCCTCACTATGAGCACCCTCGTCATTCAAGGATTCCTTCCGTTTGTTATTATTCCTCTACCCCAAAGACGACAATCCTTCCTCCTCTCTGAGAGGGCACGGCCTCATCTCTGAAAATTCTCCAATGCATAAGGTGATGGAGTTAATACACATAAAAGAGAGTACCTTTCAAAGATAATAAGCCACACATCACGTACCGTGGTTGTATACGGTAAAATCGAGGGGTCCAATTTCTCGTCATTAAGGGGCTTCGGGAAGTCATATCGAGACCTCGAGGCTATGGGGTTGTGGTTGAGTTCTCTCCCTCGATGTTCATTTATGCTCGACCTAACGACAGTGCTGAGGATGGGGAATTCCCACGGCGAGTAGGTAACACCGGCAGAGTCTAGTATTGTGTCTAGCCGTCCCATCTCAGTACCTTTACAATTAATTCATACTGCACCATGTTGTATTTCCCCTCCTATATAAAGGGGATCCTCATCACTTTGTAAGGGGATGCTGTTGCTCCAACTATACTACACAAAATCAATAACAATTCTCTCTCTATTTTCTCTCTAACTTACTCGCCCGAGACTACCACTTTCATTTATTGCTTTCGTATTTGTTCTTCATTTATTTCTTGATACTGGCCATAAAGAGCCTCCTTTAATTATATTCCAACTGTTAGTCCCTTTTCGTTTACCTTTGATAGATCGAGCTCGAGCCCAAGCGTCGACCGCGAGGCCCTTATCGGTTGGCCCGAGGCCCGGATAGTAAACCCCTCGGTTTGATCACAACTCTATTCTAGTTCGCGTCTTATCCTTTGTCTTCATATATCTAGCATCAACTGCTCTAATAAATAGATCACGTATTTTTAGAGTCCCATCAACAAATTTAATTTTTATTACCATTTTCACGGTAAACAGTTTGGCGCCCACCGTGGGGATAAAAATAATATTTATTATTTTCTTTCTGGTTTCATTACACAACGCAAGTTATCTTTCACACTTTTTCTTGTCCAAGATCTTCTATTTCAGGTCAAAATGTCTGGCTCGGTAGACAAAGTTGAGAACGAAGACCTTGAAAACCATGGAGAAAACGGTGTGGCTATTCCAATTGTTGTTGCACCATCAAAGAACACTGATATCACACCTGGGCCGATTCTAGCGGACGTGGATTAGAAAGATGCGTAATAGGTAGACAAAACCTCACACACCGACATGGGCATACAACATGGCGGCCAATAGGAAGCCCAAAAAACCCCAACTCGGGAAGAACAAAAAACTAGTCTTCAAGTTATTTTTGAAATGTTGCAGGCACAAAAGTTGGCTATAATTCAGTTGCAAAGCCATCTGAAGACTCCCAGCATAGTAGCACCAGAAACTACTCCCCCGTCCGAACATGTACCGGAAAGATTGAGCAACAACGGATCAGCAGCCGATCCTACCATCGTGAAAAAGCTGGAGGATCTCACCAAAAGGATCGAGTCAGGCAAGAAAATGATAGCAGCCAATGACAAGAAGGTCGAAATTTATAACGTCAGAGTCGACAAAATCCCGGGCGCACCCCCGGTCCTAAAGGGTGTAGATTCAAAGAAGTTCGTACAACGGCCGTTCCCAGAGGAAGCGGCTCCGAAATTAGATCCAAAAATACAATGGGACCTTAGATCCCAACGATCATGTCACTACCTATACGTGTGTGGTAAAGGGCAATGACATAAAAGACGACGAAATCGAGTCCGTCCTACTGAAGAAATTTGGACAAACGCTCTCGAATGGGGCCATGATGTGGTATCACAACTTAGCTCCCAACTCCATAGATTCATTTGCCATGCTAGCACATTCCTTCATAAAAGCACACGTCGGTGCCATCAAAGTAGCAACAAGGAAGTCCGACGCATTTAAGATTAAGTAAAGGGAGAACGAAATGCTGCGAGAATTCGTGTCTTGTTTCCAAACGTAACGAATGGAACTACCCCCAGTTTTCGACGACTGGGCGGTGGAGGCATTCACTCAAGGACTAAATGAACAAAGCTCGGTGGCCTCAAGGCAGCTAAAAGAGAATCTGATTGAATATCCTGCTATAACCTGGTCGAACGTCCACAATCGGTACCAGTCAAAGATTAGGGTAGAGAATGACCAACTGGGAGCCCCCTCGGGCTCACCATATCCGAGCAGACTCCTGGCGAAGGAGTCAAAATCGAATAAAGAGAGGTATCAGCCGTACCCCGATGATAAGAGGAACGCCCCGAGACGCTATCCGCCTCGCAACGATCGATTGGTGAACAGAGGACAGAACCCCCAGGGACCCATCAACAGAGGTGGGTTCAACAGGAACATGGGGCCACCTCGCCAATTAGAATATAATTTCAACGTCGATATATCGGACATCGTGCTCGTCATCCGCAAAATCAGGGACGTCAAATAGCCCAGGCCTATACACCCGGATCCTTCCCAAAGGAACTACAACTTGATATGCGAGTTTCACAACTCGCACGGGCACAAAATCGAGGATTGCAGGCAAATCCGGGAGGAAGTGGCCCAGCTACTTCGGAAATTCCTCAATGGCCTGACTAAAAACCAGTCTCGAGAAAGAGAAACAACCAAAAAGAACAAAGCAAATGAACCCAACACATCATCCACGTGATTTTTTAATACACTCCCTCGGCCGTATTCAAATGAAGGACCACATTACATCCGCCAAACAAACATCGGAACCCTAGAGCGCCATCGCCACTAAGGTATAATCATCTCCCCCTTTTTCTATCATTTACTTCATGATAACTCTTGCGTAGTCCGTTGACCAAAAATGTCGAGATGTCGATCCGGTGCGAGGACCTCGATGTTTCAAAACGTCTGTTGCACTCTTTTCCTTCAACCGGGTTTTATCCCGAAATGGGTTTTTTCCAGAAAGGTTTTTAATGAGGCAACGTTCACACGCTACCTAAGGAGGACCCAACAGACTTAGAAGGCTTCTTTTGCAATCAACCCTATACTAGGAAATGACAAAGGAGGTTCCAATAGGAAATGATGCACCGGGCCGAACGGTCGAGCGAACAGTGCCCGCATAAGTCGGGATTACGGCAACAAAACAACATGTATTTACACCAAACAATCAAAGATTATCTTTCACCAAAAGCATCTCGTACTCCAAAGAAAATTTAGCGTGTTCGTAGCAAGGACCCCTCCATCGAGTGCATCCCAAAATACCCGGAGACTAGCGTCAATAATTTGATACCTCAAGATCATAACTCCATGCCTATAAGCCCTCAACGTGGCAATTCCAAGCTCACGAGTAACGACCTCCGAGCCTAAGCAAACTCAATGACTCTGAGACTATCGCCAATCGCCATTCACTTAAAATCCCTAGGCCAGAAGATCCCAAGCGGGCTAACTCGGTCTAGCAAGATCTATTTAATATAGCAACAAAAACTGTAAGACCTTATCAAGCATGACAAAACTGTTAGACCTCAATTGGCATGACAAATTTGTAAGACCTCAACAGGCATGACGAAATTGTAAGACCTCAACAGGCATGAAAAAATTGTAAGACATAAACAGGCATGAAAAACCTGTAAGACCTCAACAGGCGTGAAAATTTTGCAAGACCTTACTATAGGCATAAAACTCGATCCCGAAGTTTAGGCTATATGTCCCATTTGTAAGACTTCGAAAAGGGCATACCATTGGTGTAGATGCCTAAACTACCACACTCAGAATCAAAAATGGCTCCGGCCAAACACAAATGACTACGATCAATACGGCTGCACCGACCAAATTAACGTGACTCGGGGACGCCCGATCGTCGCTATAAAATCATAGGCCATTATTTCGAATCTACTTCGAAAAGAACCGGTGAAACAGGCTGCCCTCGACAGGTAAAAGAGCTTTGACCATGTCAGCTCCAAATCACAAGGCTTCGAGCTACTCAGACTATGAGCTAAACCTTCTGAGGTGCTCGAACATTACCGCAAATGACTTGAAATCGAGGTTCTTCCCGAACCGACGATGGGTCTGGCAAAACAATTTCAAAAAGTCCTTAATAAGAGGAAAACAAAGCCTACATATGTTCAAGGGAAAAGCTTAAGAGCCATTGTCGCCAGCAAAATGAGCCTCAGGGCCACACAGACAAAACAGTCGCAACAACAAAAAGCCTAAGAGCCATTGTCGCCAACTTCAAAATTTGAAAGCTTGAGGGTCAATGTGAGCACGAGTCATAACACGATTCGAATACCGGATCCAAAATAGTTAACTACATATGCCTAAGGGCCACGCACATAAAAGTTCACTTCGACCCAAGGTATAAGAGCCATTGTCGCCAGCCCATGCAAATAAAAAACTTGATGGTCGATTGAGCTCGAGTAGAAGCCCGACTCGGAGACTGAACCCAAATAGTAGAAATGTGTATGCACAAGGGCAAAAGGTAAAAGTTGTTGTTGCCAGCCTAACGAACCTTAGGGTCATACAACGGGTTCGAAAATTCCTACAGATTCAAAGGTCGAATCGACCCGATTGAGATCTTGATAAGCAGAAATACAGAAGACACAAATTGCAGGGTTCCCCCTTTTTTACATACAGGCGATGAAATACAAGCTCCGTCTACAACATACTATGAAAGCTATGTACACAGGAACAAGGCAAGAAATAAACATCCCTCCCGGTGACTATGGCCCGGCGGCCCCCTCCTCGCCGCCTTCAGCATCGGATAGAAGGAACTTGGCATCATACTCCTCCCCTTTGGCTTGCTCGATCTTTGCTGAGAGATCAAAGCCCCTGGTATGAATCTCCCCGAGAACTTCCCTCTAGGATTTGCACCTTGCATGCTCTTTGCTACTGCTTGCACGATCAAGGGCTATCTTCAGTTCAGCTTTACCAACGACAACACTCTTCGAATAGGCCGCCACATTTTGTCCCGCCCTGGTATTGCTCATCACAACCTCAGCCTAGACATTCACCACCTCGGTCTTCTCTTTTGAAAGCTCGGACGAGAGCCTTGCGTTCATATTCGCCCGAGCAGACTCATTCACGCGAACGGTCTGGATTTGCAACTCAAGAGCCCAAACCATGGCTAGAGCACTCTCTTTGGCCTCAAAATGAGCACTTGCATGCGCCTGCAGCTCGTTGAATTCACATTTGGCTCGACCAACCTCGTCCCCGAGCTGCCCCAACTCCTCCGCCTTGTCCTCCAACTGAAATATCAAAATATCAAGACGCCAAGGTAAAAAGGGGGAGTGCAAGCCAGCGTGTAATACAGGGTACCTGTTTCTCCAGGAAGATCTCATGGCTCCGGCTTCGGTCCACCTCACGCCACAGGGAAGCCAGCTTGCTTTCCTTTTCCGCGCAAAGAAGCTTAAGGGATTTTTCCCTATCCAAAGCCTCCCACAATGGGGCCTCATTACAAAGCATCTTGGATTTAAGCCTGTGAAAAGCCTATGAATGAAAGCTAAATAAAAAAAGAGAGGCACGGGGCCGGAATAATTTAACAGCAATCAAAACTCACCATGAGGCCAAGCCGCTGAGCCTCGCCAAAGGCCGAAGCAATATCCGATGGCTTACCGCCTTCAAAATGTGGTTGATCGACCGAATCGCTTCTCTTTAACCATTGAGAAATAGTTGCCTCGATGCAAGCCCTTTCGCACCCCGGAGCATCTTTTTGTTTGTCATCACTCCTCGATCGCAAGGCCAACAATCTCTGCTCCTCCCCCGGAGGACACAACCTCATTTCAAAAGAGCCCCCGCCACCTGCAACAGTTGAGTTAGATAAGCCGGAAAGAAAAACGCCATTTTTAGGAAGCAAAGCACTGGACACCTACCACGATGCTTCGCCTCCAATCTCCCTTTGGACAGATCTCGCCACCGGCGCCTATCATAAATCGAGCAACTTGCCAGCTTACGAGACCACTCGGCTAAATTGGGGACCTCATTTGGCGACCAATGAGTTATGACAAATATGGAACGAAAAGACATCATTACGTAGCCTGCCTCTGGTCAAAACGATGTGTTTTTGGATGAGACACTTACGTGTGAAGCTCCATTTCTCAGTAAATGGCAAAAATTCTCTAGGAATGACATCAATCGTTCGAATTTGAACGAACCAATTCATCCATTCACGGTTCTTGCCTCCTCGCTACCAACGACATGAGCTAGGGTGGATCGAGGCTGAAGAGCAATCAAACCCCGGTAACGTAGTGTCCAATATAACCTTACGAGATGGATGAGGGTTAACTCTATCCCAGCCTTATTGGCGAAATATCTCATCATCCGTACTATTTTCCAAAGGAAGGGATGAGCCTGCTCTAGTGTAACCTGATATCTCCGACAAAAATCAAGCATGATCCGGTCGGGGGAACCCGGCGCAAAAACATGCATGTATACACTTAAAAACCCCTCAAATTATGTCATGACGCTCTCCTCGGGAGACGGTACTTGTAATACCGCGCCTTCTCCCCATCCGCAGTCTTTTCTGATCATTTCAAGGTTTTCCACTCCCACTGATGAGATGATCCTCGACACATGCTCCCGGTGACCCAGAACATTGGGAGGCCTCCATGGCATGACGACTCTCTTCGAGGCAGGGCACCCTAAGGCTCGCTCACCGGGCATCGGCGGTCAATCTCTATCACCAACCAAATGCGGAGCACAAGAAGAACTCCCCTCCACCCGAATGCCTAACGTTAACGTAGTAGTCATAGCTACGATAGAATAGGAGGAGAAAGATGTGGACCTGAGCAAAAATTTGAATTGGGGCAACGAAAGAACTAGCACAAAACACCAGGCTTTGCGGAAGAGATAGTTTATCAAAGCAACAAAATCACCATTAGAAAGGCAGAAGAATGAATATATAAGAGCAAAGCAGCAACTGCCCATCTACCTGTAATGCCAATTAATTCTGGCCATGTTATCGTCACCCTCTCCTAAGGAAACATACTGGAAAAATCACCCCGAGCCCCCTCTTACCATATCAAGTGGATGTTGCTACTCAAAAAACTGCGAGGCTTGGGGTCTCCCCGATATCGCCAGCACCGGTCTGATAAGAGTTGTCGATTCAACCCCTGGGCATGGCCAGTTTAAGGGTCCCGGTTGCTCCGAGAACAAATTTCGAAAGGACAACATCAAAGTCGAAAGTCAACCCTTAAAAGTAAAGGAACAAAGAAAAAACAAACTGAAAAAACTGATAGGAGGAAAATCCCTTTCTTTTACATTACCAATAACATACCCATAAGAGACATTTTTACAGAATCCATCCCCTGGAGGCTGCATACAAAGGCAAAAAGATGGGATGAAAAACGACTTGGGGACTACTCCTCATCACTATTATATTCGCCATCATCGGGGGAAATTAAAAGCGCCAATTCTCTCTCCAATTCACGGGCTTCCTCGAGATCAGTTGACAGGTCGATGCCTCTATCCCCGATCTCCTCCAGGGTCTCTCTCTTCGCCTCCGCCTTAGCATGATTAATAGCTCAGGCTAGCTTCTACTCAATTGCTATCAATATGTCACAAGCTCTTTTGTGCGTCGTGGCTGCGTGCTCTAGATAAGTGGCAGCATTTCTTTCAACCTCGGACTTGGACGTGGCCAAGGCATCACCCCCTCATGAGCATTCTCGAGAAGATCCTGGGATGTCATCAACTCCTCAGTCACTACGTCACTTTGCTTCTTCAGCCTAGAGATCTCCGTGTTCAGTGGGCTAATCTGTGAAGCACTCTGCTCGATCTACAAAAGAAAGGTAAGCCAGTTTATGTTGGAATAAGGGAGCAGAAGTCGGGTACAAGCAAGGAAAAATACATGCACAACAAGGTCAACCTTTTCTCGGAACACCGTCTCCAAAGCAGCTTGGAGCTCTCCTAGTTGCTTCCCTCCTTGGGCAGAGCGAGCCTCCAAATCTCGCAGCATCGAGGTAAGTTTCTTACACTCCTTTTCATGGTAAGAAAGCTCCTCACAGAGCCGAAGGAAGTCATGATCGTACATATCCTTGCACTGCGGCATAGCGGAAAAGTTAGAAAGATAGAGAACGGCGTACGAGACTATAAAAATGCACGAACGATGGCTATCACCAGCCACATGAATTTCTCCGCCGCCTTGACAGCGCCGGAAACATCAAGACCGACACTATCATTAACACCATCAAAGATGTTGGCAAGAGAGCCTCAACCTTGGAGAGGAATCACTGCTTTGATGACGACCGCTTCTTGAGCGTCCCTCAGTTCCCTTAATGAGACCTAAAAATATGAGATGAAGTCATTCATGTCGCCGACTTCCCTAAAAGGCAACCCCTGCTACTGAAAAGCTCCGAGCCCCGACCCTTCAGGATCGATGGCAGCGATCCCCGCAACGAAAACTACACCGAACCCAGTTATGCAATTTGAGGCCTCATTAACACCCTCTTCAAGGGTTTCCGATTTACGAGACGGACCGGAGTTAGCAGTTCTGAACTCAGCAGCATACGATCGAGGCACCTGCGAGGCTCTTGCATTCAACCTCGTCCTCCACACTAGCTGGAACTCATCGTCATCCTCTTTCTCGGTGTTGGGATTCGCCCCTAAAGTTGAACCAGAGGTCCCAGCAGCAGCTTGAGGCTCGAGTGACCAGGGTTTCTTCGCCGTAAGAAGAAAGACAGACGCCTTGCCTTTTCTCTTCTTTCTCTTGCCGGCTCCGAAGCCTCCACTTTGCCAGCAGAGGTGGCCATATCTGCATATTCTCGCTAAGACCTGCACAATCATAGTAACCGCAAGATTTCATCAGCAAGGAAGAAGATAGAAACACAAATACGAGGCGTAGATGGTGAGGAAACTCTACCATTATTCTAGGCCACCCGTCGCTCCTTATCCAGGTCGGTCCAAGACCAAAAAAGATATGGGAATGCCTTGTCTAACCGCTCGATCCACCCCGACAAATCCAAAATCGCCTCGGGGTACCAAACAGCGGCTGCAGGAAGCATAAAGAGGTCGTTATTTCAGAAGAAAAGTATTAATAAGTGGTTAAGGGAAAATTGCTTATGTTGTGTGTCTCATTTATCCGAAAAAGGCATCCTCCGGGCCGGGATGATATCTGAGGTCTTTACCAGGACAAATCTGCTCATCCACCCTCAATCCTTTCCCTCATCGATGCTCGAGAAAAATGATTGTTTGGACCGATGATGGAGCCTGATCAAACCTCGATAAAATAGAGGGCTATACATCCTAATCAAATGATTGAGGGTAAAAGTTTCACCCCCAACCCCTTCGGTGAAATGGCAGAGCATCAATACTATCCTATAGAAAGAAGGATAGATCTGACCAAGCGTCACTTGGTACTTGTCACGGAAGTCAAGGATAAACGGGGTCTATCTCCGAGGGAGAGGATTCAGAAGAATTATTAGGACCCAAGGTGAATGGGTAGGTATACACGTAAAGAAAGCTGGCCTTATAGTGCATTATACTCTCATTAGGACCGAGAATCTCCACCTACACTGCCTCGTTCCATCGGCACTCTGTCCTTACCGTTTGTATGTTGGTCACGACGCTAATGTATCGGGACAAGTGCTCACACCGGCCTGGTGTGGATGAAGTGGTATTGATGTTAAAGTCCTTTGACATATCGAGATTAGGTGGAGTACACTGTTCCAAGGAAGGAATCGCTCTGGATTTATCTTTAGGCGATTGAGATGATGATGCAACTTCGTTCTACCGAGGAACCATTCTAGAGGTCCTAACCGTATCAACAGTAAAAAAAATTCTCTAAATCATGATGGAAGAGTGTAAAAGGCGATGGGTTATGACTCATGAAGTTAAAGATGGGGTGAAAATAAGAAGAGTCAGACAGTCGATGTATTTATAGGAACCACTTGGGCAGCGGAAAAGACGAGCCAATGGCAGTTCGTGGGTTCCTTGATTATCGCATTTTATGGTGACCTTTGCACAGTTTTATGGAACATGGCATTTAATGCTCTTATTGGTTGATGTCACGGCAATGATGTCCTCGGAACAACGGCTCAAGATTGTTTCCTATTACTATATTGCAGGAAACGCGGAGACTATTTGTATACGGTAAAATTGGAGGGTCTAATTTCTCGTCATTACGGGCTTTCGGGAAGTCATATCAAGACCTCAAAGCTATGGGGTTGCGGTCGAGTTCTCTCCCTTGATGTTCATTTGTGCTTGACCTAACGACAGTGCCGAGGATGGGGAATTCCCAAGGCGAGCAGGTAACACCGGCAGTGTCTGGTATCGTGTCTAGCCGTCCCATCTCCGTACCTTTATAGTTAATGCATTCTGTACCATGTTGTATTTCCCCTCCTATATAAAGGGGATCCTCATCACTCTGTAAGGGGCTTCTATTGCTCCAACTATTCTACACAAGATCAATAACAATTCTCTCTCTCTTTTCTCTCTAACTTACTCACTCGAGACTATCACTTTCATTTATTGCTTTCGTATTTGTTCTTCATTTATTGCTTGATACCGACCATAAAAAGCCTCCTTTAATTATATTCCAACTGTTATTCCCTTCTCGGTTACCCCCAATAGCTTGAGCTCGAGCCCAAGCCTCGACCTCGATGCCCTTATTGGTTTGCATGAGCCTCGGATAGTTAACCCCTCGGTTTGATCAAAGCTCTATTCTAGTTCACGTATTATCCTTTGTCTTCATATATCTAGCATCAACTGCTTTAACAACTAGCATAAAAATAGATCACATATTTTTAGAGTCCCATCAACAAATTTAATTTTTATTACCGTTTTCACTGTAAACAGTGGTGTTTTGCCTCCCATCTACTGTTGGACAGATCTCGCCACTTATGCTCAACATAAGTCGAGCAAGCTGCCAGTTTCTAAGTCCAATCTGCCAGGTTGGGGACCCAATATGGCAGCCACTTGATTGCTAAAGATAATAAAAGGAAAATATCTTTATGAAGTCTACCTTCACCATGAACAAAAATGATAAAAACAAACGTGTACCACTTACGTGTGAAATTCCATTTCTCATGGAATCGTAGGAACTCTACGGGGATAATGTTAATAGTCAACACTCAGAAAACCCAACTCATCAACCCTAGATTCCCATCTTCTTCATTACTGGCAATAAAAGGCCAGGTGGAATGATGACGTAGAGTAATCAGCCCTCGGTAATCAAGGGCCGGTACAATCTAATAAGATATCTGAGGTTGAACTCGAGCTCGGCTTTATCTGCAAAGAACCTTATCATAAAAACTATCCTTTAGAATGATGGGTGAACCTGTGCCAGGGTAACCCGAAATCTTTGATAGAAGTCTAGCACGACTATATCGAGAGGGACCAATGTAAAGGGGTATCTGTATACATTCAACAAACTACATGAGCCATGATGTTCTCTTCCAGGGAGGGTACCTGCAGTACCACCTTTTCTCCCCATCCACAATCTCTCCTAACGACCTCGAGGTATTCCTCTACTATTAATGAGATGAACCTCGATGCATGCTCCTGATGTCCCTAAACATTGAGAAGTCTCTATAACATAAAGTCCCTCCTCGAGACAAAACATATCGAGGTTAGCTCAACGGATGTCGGTAGTGTACCACCGACCGAGCGGGAAGCAGAGGCAGAACTCTCCTCTTCTAGGAGAATAGATTTGGGCGTGGCAACCATAACTATGGTGAAACAAAAAGAGAGATATGAGAACTTAGGCGAAAAGCCTTGAATTGAAATGGTGAAAGAACTGAATCAAGGAAGATGAGCTCTATCAGAAGGATATTTGCTCAAGGTAGCAGAATCCTAAAATAAGAAGAAAGCAAATACATATAAAGAGCAAACGACAACTATTCGCCTATAGAGCAAGTAGTCATTCACTTGATTAATTAGCCCTCGGGCTACCCGAATTTGAGCCAGTTCTCTCTCGGGGACTATGTATAAAGCCTTCGGTTTATCTTTTTTTTTTCTTCTCGAGTTCGAGCAAGCACTCACTCGATTATTTAGCCCCTGGGCTACCCGAGTTTAAGCCAGTTCTCTCTTGGGGACTATTCATAAAGCCTCAGAGATATCTTCATTTTATGTTTAAAGAAAATTTTCGCTCAGTTGGAGGCCACCCGAGTTCAAGCAAACTCTCACTCGGGTACTATTTCTAAAGGCCTAAGGGCTATCTTTATTTTCAGATGATCAAGAAAACTCTCACTCGAGGACTAGTAACAAAGCCTAAAATGGCTAAGCTTTGTTTCAAAGAAAATCGGGACGTTGCTCTCACTCAATTTGAGCATAAAAGTCCCAGCGACCTATGTTTCTATAAGATCGATACACACATAGTCCGATGGATGACAAAGAATCTCAATAAATATCATATTAACCAATCGAGACCATAGAAATAAGAATTTAGTTGAGGATGAAGAGAAGGAAGTGCTAAAGGTTGTTGAATAATGACTGGGTGAAATCTTGGTTCATGTAATCTCCTATTTATAGAAAGGTAGTAATGTATCAGCATGCGCAATTACCGCTTTTTTGAAAATGAACAGGCAATGTAGTTAATGCTTCTGGGGAGATGAACCGATGGGATGTTTCAGTCACCACAAAAGCTTACATCACAAGCATACATCATCATGAGAGGCTCGAGAAAATTGAGGTGAAAGTCATTTCATATCATTATATTCTAAGAAATGTTGGGACTATTTGTATACGGCCAAAATCGGAGAGTGCAATTGTATGATCATTATGACATTCCATAGCCCGTCTTCAGAAGGCCTGAGGCACAACTCGAGGTTCAAACCTGAGGGTTCCTTATGCTCGACCTCGGGGTAGTGCAGACTGGTGGCTATCAAGGATAAGCGGGAAATTCCCAAGGCGCGTGGTTAGAGCTAACCGGGTCTACAAGAATAGTACAAGTCTGTATCGTGACACTAAATGGTTGTACTAGCCACATATCTTTATAATAAATGTACCCGTACTATGTTGGGATTACCCCTCCTATATAAAGGGGACCCTTTTCATTTTGTAAGATACATGATATTCAATGCAAGAGCAAGAACATTCTCTGCTCTATAACTTAAACATTCTCCATTTGTCTTTTCCTTGATTTATTGCTTACAATTATTGTGTTTAATTTATTGTTACTCATATATTATTCATCATTGATAATAAATAGCCATTATTGAGGTCCTTATAACTGTTAGTCCTTCATCTATCAACCCCAGTCAAGCACTTTGGCTCGACCTCGAGGCCCAATGTAGGCCAACTCGAGACCCCGATACATGACCATTCGGTTTGCATAACATACTATCCTCAAGTTCTTATCTCATTTTCTTGACTCACACTTAGCATCTATTGCCTAACAACTAGTATTGAAATAAATTACGTATTTTTAGAACCACAAAAATCAAATCTAATTGTAATTACCATTTTTAAGGTAAACATTTATACAATTAAATCAATCAAGATTATGACTTCGGAAGTAATAAAATGAGTAAATAAATGGATAGATCAACATTGGTTTTGCTAACGGCGAGGTTAGGCGCCATCACAACCTATAGTAGATTTTGGGCCGCGATATTAGTAGAGAGGAGCTCAAGTACATGCTCTATTGACTCCACTATAGGTTTGACGCTCAGAGTTTTCATTATATAGGTTCCTCCTTTTTAAAAAGCCTCAGCCTAGTAAAGAACAATCCTAACAAGTGAGAGACACTAAACCAATCACAATAAGTTGATAGTTAGGCATGTAGGCAGGTGTAGGTTTACTTGCATAATGATGTTTAACTTAAAGTATATATATTTATATATATATATATATATATATATAGCCTCATGTTTTACTTTTATTTCATGAATTTAGGATGTAAAATATGTTCAATTATATTAATTGGAGGTGTATTTATGTGAAGGAATAATCCGGGAGCAATTGGAGGCGAAAAGTGCCAGATTAGAGCCAAAACGGACGAAAAAAGGGAAGGCGGTATTTTCAGCGCTCCACGCTACCTGTGGTGCCCCAGACAGAAGGTGCAATTTACCAGCGCCAACGATGGTGCCTAGCGCTAAGCTGGATACTGGTGGCATGATTTCTGTCCAACATCGCCCGGAACAAGGTTATTTCGGCCCAAGACCCCCCACCCCCACCCCCAACTCATATAAAAGGGGTCCTAAACCAAATTTGGAGGATATCGAACATACATTGAAGGAGAATTCACGTGGGGGAACACACACCACGCTTGGAGGAGGCTTCTAACTAGTTTTTCTTCTCTTCTCTTCCTTTAATTTCATAGCTCATTAGTTGTAGAGTTTTGGGTGCTACATAAACGTTGTAGTTTGACGCTAAAATTGTTCTTATTATTTTGTCATATTGTTTTATTTATTCAATCTTGCGCTTAATTATTTGAATACTTGATCACCAATTGAATACTATCTACGAATCTAGAATTTAACCCGAGATAGGGAATTTTATATTGCATATAAGATTTAGTAGAGCAAGATCTTAGCTCTAGGGAGGTGGGGATTTGTGGTTTGTTTACTGTGAAAATGGTAATAACAATTAAATTTGATTATGGGACTCTAAAAATACATGATCTATTTTTATGATAGTTTGTTAAGCAGTTGATGCTATGTGTGAAGTTTAGAAACGAGATAAGAGCAAAGAGTGAAGTGATAACCAAACCGATAGGTCAATTATCGGGGCCTCGAACTAGTCGATTTGGGGGCCTCGAGGTCATTTTCGGAGCTCGGTAGGGAGCTATCAAGGGGGTCGAAGTGTGACAAACAGTTATGATAAAATTAATGTAAGCTCTTTATGGACAATGATAAGCAATAAATGAAGAACAAATATGAAGATAATAAATGAAAGCAATAATATCAAGAGAATATGTTAGAGAGAAAATGGAATGTTCTTGTATATTTCATGTGGAGCAACTGAAGCAACATGGGTTTACAAAATGACAAGGATCCCCTTTATATAGGAGGGGAATCCCAACATAGTACAGAATACATTAATTACAAAGATAAAGGTATGGGACAACTATATGACACCCTGATTCGGGTTTAGAGTATCTCACTAGGCTCTGTCAGTCATATACACGGTTAGGATAGGAATTTACTTAATCGCCTTGCTTTATTACTATACAGGAATTATTAATGAATTCTTGTTATTTCTAATTCCATAGAAATATAGGCATTAGATAGCTTGAGTATGTGAGTTGTACTTCGGGGGAAGGCTACGAGAAATGTTAACCCTGTCAACAAATAAACCAGATAAATTAATTAGACGATTTAAGTGGAAAACTCAAGGGGATTAATTGCTAACCCATAGCTCTAGAATATTCAATCACGTTGAATTCGTCTTTATAATTTGCCAACTTGTTTTCTTTAATCTCTTAATTTGTTACTGTATATTAAATTTTAGTTAAATATTCATACTTTAGGATTCACTTGAATAGATTAATTATTTGGTTTAATTTAGTTGATAGTTAATCAAATGTCCTTGTAGGTATGATAACTTGACATTTAATCCTATACTTGTCGACCACGTATACTTGCGTGTGCGTTTGGGAGCAATAAGTTATTGGCGTCGTTGATGGGGACTTAGAAATTAACTATTTTACTGGATTAGATTTTTACTTTTTATCTATTTATGTTTTTAATTTTACTTTAGTGTAATTAGTGTTATATTTTTTTATATGGCATCTTTGAACGAATATTAGTGGGATAGTATGTATTCTTATTTTTGTGATCCTTGTCCTGATTGTAAAGGACCCTACTTGTGGCAATATTGCAAAAATATTCCCAATAAAGAGTTGTGCGCACCATCTCAATCATGTACTATTTGTGGTGGTAATTGGAATAATAGTCCTAAGTGTTGTTATCCTACTCCAATCATTTCTTATGATGATTCTAATAATTCTTGTGAGTTTAACAGGAGTAACGAATTGGATAATGTGGAATACGATCTTCACAGGAAATTATTAGAGGAATATGGAGATTTGTGTGAGAAAATTACGAATGAGATGCAACACTTTATAGAAATAAGAGTTGAACTGGGACGCGAGATCAACAAATTTGGCAGCTCTATTCACGACTTGGAGGCTCAATTGAGTGCAATGGTTGATGGGTGTAATGCCCAACAATTTAGTGATGAGTTATGTGAAGCTGAAAAAAATCTTCTAGGCCAAATTGAGGAGCTCAAATGAGAATACCAATCACTAGAACATGTTCTTGTTCATGATGTTGAGGTTGAGGGAGTATATAGTATTGAAGATGTCAAAAATCATGCAGTTTTAGAGTTAGAGTGTATTTGACCTCATTCTAAACAGTTTTTAACATTGTGTGTTGGTTGGTGACACGAGAATTAATCCATTCGAGCATATGGAGGAGTCAATGAATAGGGAACAAAGTGCTTATATTCTGAAATTTGTGATGCCAAGAAGGCAAAACGACATACTTCACTTCAGGGCAAAGAAGTGTAAGATGCGATATTATTTACTTGGTTCTTTTTTATTCTCACCAACACCCCAACAGCATGACAGAAAATTTGATGCAAAATTGGGGGTGCAATTCATATCCTCAAAGTTGAAGAAAAAACGGTAAAGGTAATGGAGTTGTGCCGTGACATTAAATCAAGCGCCTGTTGGGAGGCAACCCAATTCTACTATTTCTTTTTATTTTTGTTTATTTATTTCTTATTGTGTTATTGTTTTGTAGTATTATTTTTGTATTTTGTAGGAGTACGAGCATAGAATTAAATCCAATAGACATGTGCAAAAGCGAGAAGGTGGTTGAAACTAAGTGTGAGGTACCCGCACAAGGGTTCATACCTGGGAGAAGTGTGTTTATCCCGTGAGCTGCTAGTGCTTCGGCCTTTAGCCTATCAGTAAGTCTCCTTTACCCTATTGTTATTTTCAGTGTGCATTTAAGACATTGCACAATTTTAAGTGTGGGGTGAGGTGATTGTCTCGGTGATTTTCTATGCTATCTTAGTTTAGTTGTAGTACTCGTTCTTAGTGTACTAATTTTTGTTACGAAGTATATAAAAAACAAAAAAGAAAAAAATGAAAATTGGGACTTTTCCTGATGATGGATTTTGTGGACAGATTTCTTGAGGGATTAAGGTCCAATAAAAAAATAAAAAAGGGTGAAAAAAAAGAAAAATTCAAAAATATGTCTTTTATTTTTTTTAGGTAGTAATAATCCCCCGTGGTTTTTATTTTTGCATCAGTTCTTTTCTAGGGGATGTCGTTTGAACTAGGTAGTAGTTTTTTTATTTTTTAGAGTAGAATAGGACTTTAGGAAATAAAAGGAGGAAGATTGATGAACTTAGGCTCCTTTGACTTGTTTGATAGTAGCATATCTAAGCTTTGGCATGTGGAGTATCTTCCCCAATATTTTGAAATTGTTCATGATGCCTTGATGAAATTGGATATCATGTTTTGTGATGCCTATGTCTCTTTTGCTTGACTTATATTAACTTTGTGCTTAATGCTTAATATCTTGTGGCTCTGTGAATGCTTGTATTGTTTGAGAGTCAGAATGAGGCCGTCATTAGTGAGTCATGTGTCGTGTGTGAAATGAGATTTTGTTTAGTCCATGTTATTGTGATTGAGTCTAGAACTTGCCCGATATGTGAGTTGAAGCAAAACTTTAGGCGATGCTCAGTTTGAAAAAATGATTTTAGGCCTTTTTAAGCTTAATTGCTTATCACAAATAAAACCTATCCCTAGTAAACTCTTTTGAGCCTATAGACTTTTAAGTGACACCCACATTACGAGCCTATACCCCTTTTATTCTTAATTGATATTATTTTGATCTTATTACCTCTTATGGCACTTTAATTGAGAAATGAGCGCTAGAAGAAGTAAGGAATAAGTGTGGGGTAGCATTTGAAGGGAACCAATCGAAGAAGAAAGGTGCACATATTTTGTAAAAGAATACACCACTAGAGAAAATTTAAATGGGAAAAAGACTAGTTGAAAGAAGAAAAAAAGAGAAGAAAAATTCGAAAAAAAGAGAAGGCAAAATTGAGAGGAATAAATTGTTGTCTTGTTCTTGCTAGTGGGGTATAAATTAATGTAGTGCATAAAGAAAGAGGGAATAATTTTGGGGAATGATCTTGTTTGTGAATTTGAAGTGGATTAAAGAATTTGTGCAGGAGTTTATTATGTGAGGTGTTAAAGTGCTCAGGAGGGTGAACCACTAATCCTAAATATATCATGCCCTTCTCATAGCCCACATTTCAACCATATAAATTACTAATTTATTTTAGACCGAATGAGCCTACATTAGTGAAGAATTTACATTATGGTCAAGCCTATAGTACCTTTTACATGAATATGACTTCTTTGTGAGAGTGAGAGATTTTGATAGATGTGAGTCCTTAAACTACACCTGATCATGAGATTCAATTGTGTGGATTAAATTTAATCTTGTGTTCTTGTTGTGAGGGCACATGATTTCACGAGGGATAGGTAACATTATTAGACTTCTGCTTGATGATGGGTTTTCAAGCCGTGGGTGCATTGTGAAATTGAGTTGGCTTTTGAGGTTAGGATTATTATGAGCACGTTGCCTTTATTGTTAATATGTGAAGAATGGCATAAGTAAAGGGAAGTTTAAATCATTGCATATGCTAGAGTTTAATTGTTCCTATCAACCATGATCATTGGTAGATTGTATGATAGAAATAATTAAATTATATTTGATAGTCCCATTGCTCGACGATGAGCAAGAGTCTAAGTGTGGGGTGTTGATGTTTAGCTTAAAGTATGTATATTTATATGTATATCGCCTCATGTTTTACTTTTGTTTCGTCAATTTAGGATGTAAAATGTGTTGATTTATATTAATTTGAGGTATTTTTATGTGTAGGAATGATCCAGAAGCAATTGGAGGCAAAAGATGTGAAATTAGAGCCAAAACGGACGAAAAAGGGAAGGCAACATTTTCAGCGCTAGAGGTAGCACCCCACGCTGCCTGTGGCACCCCAGACATAAGGTGCAATTTACCAGCGCCGGGGTCGGTTCCTAGCGCTGGCATGGACGCTGGTGGCATGATTTCTGGCAAACATCACTTGTGACAAGGTTATTTCGGCCCAAGACCCCCCCAACTCGTATAAAAGGGGTCTTAAACCTAATTTGGAGGATATCAAACATACATTGAAGGAGAATTCATGCGGGGGAACACATACCACGCTTGGAGCATGCTTTTAACTAGTTTTTCTTCTCTTGTCCTCCTTTAATTTCATAGTTCCAGAGTTTTGGGTGCTACATGAATGTTGTAGTTTGAAGCTTGAATTGTTCTTATTATTTTATCATATTAGTTTATTTATTTAATATTACGCTTAATTATTTGATTGCGTGATCACCAATTGAATACTATCTACGAATCTAGGATTGGACTCGGGAGAGGGAATTTTATATTGCATATAAGATTGATTTATTACCAAACTCTAGGTTAACATAAATGATTATAGGCAACATCATTAGGATAGAGCCTGGATCAATTAGTCAAGAATCCCAGTAGGGTCTAAAGGTAGTAGCACTATAGTTACATAGATTGCTAAACATGTGGAACAAATAGGATACCAACAATGGATCTAGCTACTAAAGCATACATGTCAAATATAACATGAACTACTAAAGAATCCATTTGCGACATCAAAATGACACAAGTGGGAGAATTAAGTTGTGTGGAGGTGCAGAAATACCAAGAAAGATTCAGGGAAAGGATTCAACTTGCTTAGACAATATGATGCTACTTATACAGACGAACATCACTTGGAATATAGACACTTCACTAAACAAATCATGCAGAACAAAAGACATGATAAAGTGTAATGATCCAAAACTACCATGCCGTGATGGCGCCTATCGTGGTACTAGGCAAGCCGAATCTTTACCAAAAACAACACGATATTTTATTTTCAAAGATAAATTCATGTTATTTAATAATAGAACCTTATAAAGAAAATCTGATTAACAAAAATACAGAAAGAAAAGCCCGACATTGGAGTGTCACTAGTCATGAGCATCTACTATCATCTGTCCAAATACTAAAATTAATGCAGTCTGAAAATGTAACTACAAAACAACTATGGGAAGATAGGAGGGAGAAGAGAAGGGTTGCGATCGCCAGCAGCTACCTTGCTAACTTCGAGAAGATCTACAACTGGAATAGTCAACAACCACTACCGGATTCTGATACGCCAGGATCTGCATACAAGGTGCAGGGAATACCGTGAGTACGCCAACTCAGTAAGTAACTAAAGTAAATAAAGGCTGAGGAGAAGTGACGAGGAATAAAACATATAAAGTTCATATCATGAAATCTCAGTAAAAATACAACATGCTTTTAAAAGTAGAGGTTGAATCAAATCAGTTCGTTTAAACTCAGTTTCAGTAAAATAATTTGAAGATATTTTTCAACAGCTCTCCACAGAGATTCAGTGCAATACTGAGTAAAATAATGAAATCATAAAAAGCCCCTCGGGCAAAACATTACTCATGTACAGCCTCTCGGGCAAACTTCACAGTTACTCGTATACAACCCCTTAGGCATACCTCACCATCTCTCACACTCAATGGGTACCCGCGCTCACTAGGGGTGTGCAGACTCCAGGAGGGCTCCTTCAGCCCAAGCACTATAACAAGCCACCTCGTGGCATAACTCAATTAGGCCCTCAGCCTCACTCTATTATGAATCAGTACAACATGTTGCGGCATGCAGCCCGATCCCATAAATATCCTGACAAATCAGACCCTCGGCCTCACTCAGTCATAAACCTCTCAAGCCACTCAGGATCTCAGTAAAACAAGGTACTCAGCCCAAAACAAAATTTATATGCATCAAAATAGAGTAATAAAGACTTACTAATGAAATCTGTAAGTATAACATGACTGAGTATAGATTTTCAATCAAAACAATGAGAGGATAGCAATAAAAAGTCCCCTAAGGGTCCAAACAGATCTGGCACAAGCCCCACACATGGAATTCAGTCCAATTTACAAAAACACTTTATAAAACACATAAGTATCATATAGTTACAACAAAATACGCAACTTTACAGTTTCTATGGGATGGACCATGTCACAATCCCCAATGGTGCATGCCCACACGCCCGTCACCTAGCATGTGTGTCACATCAAAATAGTAAAGCGATACAAAATCTATGGTTTCATACCCTCAAGACTAGATTTACAATCGTTACTTACCTCAAACCGGTCAAATCTCTACTCCGCGATGCTATTGCCCCTCGACTCGGCCTCCAATCTCTCTGAATCTACTAACAACCAGAACAATACCATCAATATGTGCTATGAAAATGAATTCCACAGGAAAACCTATCAAATTAGACACAAATCCTGAAATCCACACAAAGCCGGCCCCCGGGCTCACGTCTCGGAATCTGAAAAATATCACAAAACTAGAAAGCCCATTCATTCACGAGTCTACCAATACCAGATTTCATAGAAATTCGACATCAAATGACCATTCAAATACCAAAAATCATCTCTTCAATTCTCTTCCATTTATGCCCCACTTTTACACCCCAATTCCCAATTTACATGTTAAAAATCAAGGTACAATCATGAATTCTAACAAAAATCAAGTGGAGAACACTTACCCCAATCACCTCTTTGAATTTCCCTTCAAAAATTGCCCAATCCTGTGGTCTCTAGCTCAAAATATTAAAAATGAGTTCAAACCCTCAATTTTGAAATTTAACACTGCTGCCCAGATTTTAATCTTTGCGAACCCGATAGTGCCCTTGCATTTGCAAAGCACAAACTGCTTCTGACCTGAAAATCATCCTACCCGAACGCAGGGACCCACTCGCGAACCTGAAGCCTATACTACTAAATCTACGCGAACGCGAAACTATCCTCGCAAACGTGTAGGCTTATCTACCTGGATCTCCCAAAGACCATTGACTCTATGCGAACGCGTAGCCTTAAAGTCCCATACCTTTGCAAATGCAGGAAACACTTCATGAACGCAAAGGACAACCCAGCTGCCCTTCTCTAATACCTTACGTGAACGCAATGAAGGAATTCTGTACAACATCACACTAGAAAATCTGCCAACTTTTAAAGCCAAAAATCAATTTGTTAACCACCCGAAACCCACCTGAGGCCCTCGAGACCTCAACCAAACATCCCATAACATCATTCAAATTTAGTTGGACCTTCGAATCACTCAAAAAATATTAAAATACCAAATTACCCTTGGATTCAAGCCTAAGAACATCTAAATTTTCAAATTTCACAAATGACGCCGAAAACTATCAAATTACTTCTGAATGACCCCAAATTCAAAAATGATACGACGAACCTACTCCAACTTCCAGAATTCCATTCCGACCCCGATATAAAAATTTTCACTACCGACCAAAATCGCATATTTCTAGCTTTTGCCAATTTATGCCTAATTCTATTACAGACCTCCAAATTACATTCTGGACACGCTCTAAAGTCCAAAATCACTTAACATAGCTAACGGAACCATCAAAATTCAAATCCGAGGTCTTTTACTCATAAGTCAACATCCGATCAACTTTCCTAACTTAAGCCTTCTCAAAAGAGACTAAGTGTTTCAGTTTACTCCAAAACCACTCCGCGATATGATTAAATATAGCTAAAGAACACAAAAGAAAGCATAAATGGGGGAAACGAGGCTATAACTCTCGAAATGACCGGCCGGGTCGTTACATAACGATTTTAATGATAGATCTAAATACAAGATGATTTAATCATAGCATTCATAAATTAACCATGAATATAACATTTTAAAGCATGATTTACAATTTCGACTAGGATTACTATTATCTATTATAGTACAATAAAGAATAAATTAGGAAGTCATTAAGAAACACAAAACTATACAACTAATTCAAAGTAAAGAGGAGGTTTGTAGGAACTAACCATCTGTAGGTAACTTAATCAAGTGAAAGGTGTTCAACAACCATTTAAGGGTTCAAACTCATGACCAATACAACAGTCCAACTCAATCCGGAGAAGAAGAGAAAAATAAAAAAATCCAAAGGGTGTTTAGTGAGAAAACCTTTTCTTTCTTTCTTTCTTTCTTTTTTATTTCAGATAGTATATGATGTCTCTTAGGTGAGGGCATTAAATGCCCTCTTTAATAATGATTTGATCCATTTCAAATCGATAGTGGTGTGTGACAACAGTTAAGAAATGATAGCAATATAACCCTAATACTTTCCATGATACCATCATCTAACAATTCAATCCTTTGTCTATGATCTGGACTTAATTCTTTCTTTTAACTTATACTGGAGTCTTCTATGGTTGTATCAATGTCAATATATATGCTACATGGATAATACTCTGAAATCTTAAGTGCGTTTATAACATAACTAACTCTGGATCATTAATTAAATAATTCCTTTCGTTCTCAACTTTCTTTAAATGTAAGCAGTTACTTTTCCTGGTCTTTCTGCCCCCTTGTTGTGTGCATACTTAGTTTATCTTAGTTTCCACTCATGCCAAATTTTTTGTTTAACTCATATGGTCTCGAATATTACTTTTGGTTTCATTTTTCGCTCATTAGCCACGATAGGTTCCACTTTCTTATGGAGTGCAAACAATGTTGTTGTGAGACTATTGTCACAAGACCATTTCCTCTCTAGGTCACTTTGCTTAGGTTGAAGCCTTCCTCCTTATTTCCTCATGTAGTCTTTCATTGTAGTATTTAGGGAAGACCCTCTGGCTCTTGTAAAGCTGTGGGCTTATTACATCGAATTCGCGATAGAATTTTTGATTCTCGTACTCGCCTATAATTATCCTTAGTTACTTACTTCCATACTCATGTGCTCGTACAATTGCTTTTGCTTATACGGTTGCTCTCGAACTGAAGTTTTGACTGTCTTCCCTTAACACTCATACGGTATCTTTAACTACCCCAACTTCTATCCGAATATTTCTCAAAGGTCACAATGTCATATATGCGAGACTGAATTCCCCATGTTGGGGTTCACTATGTTTATCTTGCATGATCTATTGATTTGTCTGTATCCTCTTGTCTAGCCATAATTAGGCTCTACCTCAATCAACTACTAACTACTCGTTGGCCCATTCTCATATCAATATTCCGCATAATATTTTTTGGGTTATTTTCTTTGTCTTAACTTACGTTTTGCACTGGTTCCTTATTTATCAATAACATCTCGGGTAGGAACCCTTACTCCCTCTCATTGACGTTGTGTTTGCATAATGTTCTGGAATCGTAGTATATATGTAGTCTCTGAATAAATGCAATCTTATCCCTTTCTAATTTTTACCGCATTCTTTCTTTACCATTACGTAGTTTCTAAATATGACTTTATGCCACATCACTCAATATTCCCCCCTTTAGAGGAGTACTAATATTTAGAGCTACGACGATCTACCTATAGATGTTTTACCTCTTCGTATTTTACATCCTTTCACATTATCGATGACCCTTACTCACCTTGCGGTAATTCTTCTATGACAAGGATAACAAAACTCTTTATTCACGAGGGTGACACTTAGTTTAACTGGAACACATAGTCCTTTTAGCTTAACTTTGCTCACATTGCTTGCTTTAAGGAAGCATCTTCTTGAATGACCTTTAAAGGTTATTCTTTTGTCGTCCATTCAATTGTTGCCGGAACGCAATCTGAAATTCTAATAATACCGATTATTGTCAAGTCATTTTGTCCCTAATTCATGTTTAGTTTATCTTGTTCGCCAGCCCATACTGATTTCTATTACTATAGGTCTAACATTTCCTTCTAGTAATCATGTTAGAGTCACGAACGTATTTCTCGAAATGAGGATATGACTTTATGGCCTATACTCTTTTGTTGTATCAAGGCTTGCCACCTCTCATATTTTCCTTTACTTGATTATAGACTCTGTAATACTGTCATTTTGTGATCTACCGTAGTCATCCATGTAGCACTTCTTACTCATAATACTTCATTAACTCTCTTCTTATTTCCCTGCTAACATTTCTGTCTATCACTTTATTTTAAAAACTCCAACATGATATTCTTTTGCTTTTAGCTCCTCTTTGCTCCATCCACTGGCTCTTCGGGTTGCATAACATTCTCTCTCTACTAGGGACGGGAGCCACACTACGGTAATATTTATTCCTTCTAGGCTTCCAGTGCCTATCTTTGTAATTTTTTTTTAACATTCTAGTATTCATATCTAACTATACTATTCTATAGTGCACCATCTGGGTGTCTTGCAAAGAGATCTATTAGCACATTTCCAATATCCTTCAGAAATGTCAAGAAACGCAAAGAATCCATCTATCATTTTGGGTTACTCTAACCCTAGCCGGATCCTGATATCCCGTCATTCTCTTAAACCACATTCATTAGCTTTCATAGGGCATAACTAAGTTGGGTGTGGCCGATTTTTCATACCTCTACTATTGTTGAAGGTAACTCAAAATGCTTATATCTCTCTTCCTGAATGGTAAATAATGATAATTTTAACTAGCTGAGTACCTCGTACCTTTCTTCACCTTGCTTATTTTACTTGTTTAAACTTGTATCTACCTTCTGATTCTCTCGTTACTTTTTACCATAAGGGTGTATAAATATTCATGTCTTAGGACTCCTTATCAAGAAGCTTAGATGTCTTAGTGCACACATGATCTGCTGAAGACCTTACATTTACTCATCATAAGAATCATACAGAATCGAGTTCCTATGACTCAACTCTTCCATAGCCACATGGAATCTCTTACAAACTGTCTTTTCGTTGTAGGTATCATCTTATTACGAATAAAATAAAATTTAGGAGTCTGAATTCTTACAAGTGAGCTCTACCACATGATCTAGAGTAAGAAGAAAGAGTGACTGTCCTAAATGCCCTATACCCTCCTGCTTATAAGTGTGGTTCGCAACACACATATAAACAAGACTCTACTAGACACAACTTTTAGACTCCCTAAGACAGAACTACTCTGATACCACTTTTGTCACAACCTAAACTGATGGGTCCTGACGGGCACCCAGTACCTTGCTGAATTGAGTACCAATATAATGTATCTTTCATATCATACTATCATAGGTAAATGAGACAGAAAGGTTGTCGTGAGATAAGTAGAATAAAAGATGAGGGCATACTCGACATAGGACGACCCAACGTGTAATACAAACTTATACATATGACATACAAGCTTATAAGGCCAAAATGATCACTCGTACACTAAAATAAGTCCAATAAGTCCATAGAATCAATCATATATATGACATATGTCTACAAGCCTCTAAGAGTACATAAACGTCTTAACGCCGGGACAGGACCCCGACATACCAATCAATACATGTCCAAGGCATACTGTAATGACCTGGCTAGTAGTTTTAAGAATTTACACCTGATCCCCTATTAAATACTCTCTCTGTGTTTGTTTATGCTATTGTGAGTTGCCGGGAGGGTTTATTTGGAGTTTCGGAGAGTTTTGGGACACTTAGTCCCTAAATGAGAGTTTAAGTTGTAGAATTTGGGCTGTAGTTGGAACAGTGTGAAGACGGTCTCAGAATGGAATTCTGTTGGTTTTGTTAGCTCCGTTGGGTGATTTCGGGCTTGGGTGCGTGTTCGGATTGTGTTTTGGATGTCCATAGCTAATTTAGGCTTGAAATGACTAAAGTTGAGTTTTTGAAAGTTTCCGGTTCGATAGTGAGATTTTGATTTAAGGGTCGGAATGGGATTCCGGAAGTTGGAGTAGCTCCGTAACGATGAATGTGACATGTGTGTGAAATTTCAGGTCATTCGAATGTGGTTTGATAGACTTTTTAATTGAAAGCGTAATTTGAGAGTTTTTTGAGTTCTTATGCTTGAATCCATGGTAAATTCAATATTTCGATGTTGTTTTAGGTGATTTAAGGATTGGTATAAGTTTGAATAGTGGTATAGGACTTGTTTGTGCTTTTTGTGGAGGTCCCGGGGGCCTCGGGATGATTTCAGATGGTTAACGGGAAGTTTGGAGTTGAGAGTTTGCAGCTGAAGCTACAAATTTGTTGTCATAACCGCACCTGTGGCTTGGGGAGCACAGGTACGAGACCGCAGAAGCGGTTTGAGGCAAAAAGCGAGTTGACCGTAGATGCGGTCAGGGCACCGCAGAAGCGGCACCAATCTGCGGTAAGATAGTCACATGTGCAGAAAGTCCCCCTTTAATGAAATGTTGCAGATGTGACCAGGTCTTCATAGAAGTGGGACCACAGGTGCGGTCCCAGGACCGTAGATGCGGTTTCACTATCATAAAAGGGGAAGAATCAAGTGTTTAATTCACAACTTGGAAAAATTGATTTGGGAGCTCGGGAATGGCGATTTTGAGAGGGATTTTCAACTGGCCATTTGGGGTAAGTAATTCTTACTCGATTTTGATTAATTACCATGGATATATGCTTAAATTAATCCTTTGAATTCGAATTTGGGGTGAAAACTTGGAGAAAATTGGGAAAAAGTTCTTAGGCTTAACTTTTGGAGTTTGATGTCAGATTGGGGGAATTTTGATATAGATGAACTCATGAGAGTATAAGGATTCTGAAAATGTAAATTTTACCCGATTCTGAGATGTGGGCTCAAGGGGCATTTTGGTCATTTTACCTAAATTCGTGTATTACCTTAGAATTTCTTTGTAGAATTAGTACTTGGAGAGTTATTTACATTATGCAATTGAATTGAATAGATTTGGGCCATTTAGAGTTGAGTACTCGTGGCAAGAACGGGTTTTTGGGTTGATTTTGAGCCGGTTCGAGGTAAGTGGCTTGCCTAACCTTGTGGAGGGGGGGGGGGGGGGAACTCCCCTTTAGGATTGGTATTGTGATAATTGAAATACCTTGTACGTGAGGTGATGAGTGTGTACTTGTGCTAATTGTTGAAAATCCGGTTTTCTCTAAGAAATTTTAATTATGTTTCCTTTATTTCATGTTTATACTATTTGCAATTTAAGCATGTTGTTAGCTTAGGGAAGCATGTCTAATTGACATAATTGATTTACTTGCTCAAACTGCCTTATTTGGATTATGTGCAGCATGCTAGGCTAGAAGTACCCATTTTACCTTAGTATGGAATTTGAATTGAATTGTATATTCTTCGCTATTGTTGCTGTGTGTTTACTTTGGGATGGTATCCCGGTAGATCCCCCTGCATGTTTACTTTGAGACTACGGGACGGTATCTCGGTGGATCCCCCTACATGTTTACTTTGGGACTACGGGACGGTATCCCGGTAGATCCCCCTGCATGTTTACTTTGGGACTACGGATTTGTATTCCGGTAGATCCCCCGCCATATTTACTTTGGAACTACGAGATTGCACCCGGTAGATTCCGCCTGTTGATACCCAATTTTTTCCTATATATTTTCAATATGCAGAATACCTTCAAAATAGCATATGTATGTGTGAGCGCGTGATTTTTGTCATACGTGAAATACTCCTACAATGTCTAAGAAAATAGATTTTTTCTTAATTATTTGCCATTTTTTTAGGAATTTTTGTAGATTGTTTACATTTTTTCTTGCTTGTTTAATTTTTATTTAAATCATGAAAATACAAAAAAATATCATGCATTGCATTTAGGATTTGTTTTTGCACTTTTAGAATTAATCTGTAATTATTTATTTTATAAAATATGAAAATCACAAAATATAGCTCATTTTTACATTTTTTGTCTTTAATGTTAGTTTATTTGTTTTTCACTTATAATATAGACTTAAGTAATGTTTATAATTAGTTAATTACTTCAATTACACAGTTTTAGATAATCTAGGAATTTTTAATTATTAGGTTTTTAATTTTAAAAAAAAGAAAAGGAAAAGGAAAAGGAATTAGAATTAAAGTGAATTGAAAAAAGGAGTTTCATTTGGTGCAATTGGGCCATTTTCAATGTCCTCAAATCTGGCCCAAATATTTTCCCTATTAAATCCATTAAAACAAGCCCCAAATACCTCCCTATCGCCCCAGCCCAATTCGGGCTAACCCGCCAAAACGACCCGCCTGTTTGCTCTTAATATAAAACCCCACTTATAATTTTTTTCCCCATTTTTGAACCCTAAACATAGAGAAATTAGAAGCGGCCCGAGTCTACTGTTCATCATCTTCCTCACCTTGACTCACCATCACTCACCCGAGTTCGCTCAAAATGGTCACCCCCCCTCCACGTCATTTGATTTCTAACGGTTTTGTCAGAGAGGGGTACAAATTTTCTCTCCAAAATTGCACGATTTCGGATTCAAAAGGACAATTATTGGACGAATAGGAGCCATGGATAGATGTGAATCAATCCACGCCCTCCATTTGTCCCAAAAAGTCTATTTCTAGGTTTTTTTAGTGGTCACTTTTCCTTCAAGTTTTCTTTTCTTTGTTCTTCTTCAGTCTTCTTTTGTCATTTTTTTTCTCTGAAAGATACACAAGGAAAAATGGTCTGAGTTTTTTTTTTATTTCCTCGTTCTAGTTTCATTTTCCAAAAGAAAAATCAGAGAAAAGCAAAAAAAAAGAACGTTTCTTTTAGCATTTTTTTTATTCTGGATTTGCGCCAAGAATGGGATTGGATTAAAGTAAAATTTGGAGTTTGTAGAGCTTGGTTGTTTCGAGTTTTTCTTCTTCTATTTCGGGATTTGCTGGCTATTGTTGATTGCTAAACTTCTGCTACGTTTTGGCCGAGTTGGTCTCAATTTTTAGTCGGTTCATTCAAGCTTTTATTTGTTCTACCAGGTTAGTTCTGAAATTTATATCTTATTCTTCCACCAAATGCTTGCGGGTAAGATTTTATCCAAGATATCTCTTAAATCAGTCTAATTAATCCAAAATTAAATATGTGTGGTGTTTGTTTTTTACTAAAAAAATAGTCTTAAGGACTATGTTTGGAAAAATAACCAAGGTGAAAAGCTGGATTAAAAAAGGGGATTCGCCTAAGCAATTCTTCTGTTGTTGTTGCAAATTTACTTCAAACCAATCATTTTTCAAAACTGTTTTCCAACTCAACTATCTTGAATCTATGTCAAGCACTCTCACATGTACTCTTAGAATACTAGGTTCTGCCCCTTTTGTGTGAGCCTTGCTTTGGGACCCTTTAGCGCACTCTGAACTTGGACACATAAAAGCTGGCCCTTCCACACTGTACTCACTCTCTTGGTTATGCAATATGGGTGTGAGAACTGCCGAGGATCCCTTGAGGTCCTTAGGGAACTCTAACACACCCAGATATGAGAAAGGCTATGGAACAATGTTGGCATTTGAGGTGGTTTAGTACATAACACAGAGAGGAAGTCAGAATCAGGCTTCCTTTAGTTGTAACTTCTTATTTTTTCCTTTCTTATGTAATTCTATCACATGGTCTGTAATAATTTGTAAACACGTATTGGGGTGGCTAGTGAAAGGAATGGGAAACTATGCACGCTATAGTTGTTAAAGGGTAGAAAGCATGTTATTAGGTTTATTTTCCTAATTGGTTTGTCAAAGATCCCAAGGGTCTCCGGGGACCCAGGGCAATGCTTACACCAGAAAACGTTTCAAAGCAACCCTTTTGTGAGAAAGTTTGGAAAGCCAGCCCTAGTGTGTCAAAGTTAATAGGAGTCTCATGGACTCCTAGGCAATACTCACACTGGAGGGGCAGGACCCTAGGTGTTCTAAGAGTAGGAGTTGAAAACAGGAGATAGTTTTAAGAAAATAATTTTGGATTTTCAGGAACTAAGGAGCAAACAGGGTCATTCAATTATTGTAACTCAAACAAAGGTCCCAGCAATCAAACAGTATACAGAAACATGATCACTTAAAGTTTCAACTTAGTTTACTAGCTGTTACTAGATGAGTAGATACTAAACAAATCCATGGCATGCTGAGATAAATCAGACAGTCACATTCAAAGGGGTAATAGGGATTGGGAGCAATATTGGTCAGGCGTCTATGAGAGGTGAACATTTAAAAATATGATAGAAAGAACATGCTAGTCGTGAAACTTATAGATATAGGTCTAATTTAGATATAAGCAGGCATGCAGACTTGCTGAAAGCAGAAGAACATAGGTCTAGCTAAAACAGAAGTAAACAGCCTGAAAGCAGGACACACAAAGGTTTAATCAAACAGAAGTAGACATGCTATTGCAGTAAACACATAGGTTAAATTGAATAGCAGGAAACATATAGTCTAATTGAATAGCGGTAAACATACTGATTAGGGAATCATATATGTTTAATTGAATAGCAGGGAACATGCTGATTAGGAACAATAAACATAAAGAACATGAACCTAATGAAATAAAAGCAGACATGCTGATAATAGGGCACATAGTTAAATTGAATAGCAGTAAACATGCTGAGTAGGGAAACACATAGGTTTAATTGAATAGCAGTAGTGAAAATATACCAGTTAAGAGATAGCAATAGAAGGGTGAAGCAAACAGCGTTCAAAGGTCTAGCCTTGGCTCCCAGCCGGCTAGACAATGTAACAATAAAGAGCAAAAGATTGTGATAGAGGAAGAGAGCAAGAACTTTGTGTACTTTTTTATGTCTTTGTGTATGTGTTTAAAGAAAAAGAGTGAAACTTATATAGCTTTGAGCAGAGTAAACAAATAAGGTAAGGAAAATTAATGGCACATAAATAAAGTATGCAAATCAAATAACCAATCTGTTAGGTCTAAACTAATCAATTAATATCACATAAATCATGGAAAATCTCATACTAAACTAGTCAGTAGGCATAATTGAAGTTAAATAAGGTAAGCAGTAAGTCTAAAGACCATAGATTAGACTAATTAATCTAAATAAGGCAAGTAGTACCAGTTAAAAGTTATAAATGAGGAAAATAGGTAAAATCACGGGAAACTACTAATTTTAACAGGAAAATATGATTCGAACCCTAAGTAAAATCAATCAATATATTTTGATTGATAGATATAAACAATAACGGCTTCAGTCGGGAGATTACTACTTTGACTGAGGCTAAGTCGGGGGCCGAGCGAGATATCGCTGCTTATAAGAAGGATGCGGCTTCACTGCATGCAATAGTTCGTGACATATCTCTGGGGCTGAGCAGAAGCTGGTCCGGGTTGTTGAGCACGCGATAGCAAATGCGAAGAAGGAGGTCTTGGAAGAACTTGAGGCCCGAGGCTTTAAGTTATCTGCCGATCTGGAGGAGGCTCGTGAGGCGGAGGCATGACTGGCACTTTTGATTGTCCCCTATGGGGGTGAAGATGTTAGTGGCGAGGAGTAGTCTCCAAGCCTTTTTTTCGTATTCCCTCCTTTTGTTTTATGTTCTTTTCTCCCGGGAGACCGATAGTGTAAAAAAAATGCTTTCCCTTTTGTTAAAGCATGAAAGGTACTTTCCTTCTGCCAGTTCTTCTTGTCACTTTCCCTCTTCCTTTTCCCCTTTTATTTTTCTTTTGCTTCCAAGCATCTGGCATCGGCCCTATGGTGCCTTCCTGTAGGACGGACCGGGGGCCTCGAGGCTAGCCATGTCCCAAGGTTGAGTCGATGGCTCCTCCGAACCGATACTCTTGAGGTCGAGGGTTTCCCGAGGTCCCTTGATTTCATGAGTCGTGTGGGAGCCTGAGATGGTTTTGCCGGTGTATTCCCTAAGGAGAAGATGGCGTTTAATGTGGCCAGAATTTATTGGCCTTCTTTGGGTAATTAAGTAGTTATGTTCTGGGCCTTTATATATTTATTTGTCCACCATTCAAGCGGTGATTTTGTACTTGCTTTTTAAGCATGTCTCCTTTGTAGAGCCTGGTGCTTTGTGCGGGTCACTCCATTTCTTTGCTTTAGAGAGTTCTTGCCTGGATCTTCCCCATCTTCTCCTTATTTCGTCGTGGCCATTGCAGCTGCTTTGATATTTGATCCCCAGATGAAGGGGACCTCTTCCTGTGTTCCTCCTTTGGTTGGCGCTAGTTGTTTTCTACCAATGCCGGGGGAACGAGACCCGGAGTGTGCTACCTCGAAGAAGGTCGCTACGCCGAGGAAACCTCCCAATGTTCCAGGCCATCGGGTGCATATGTAGAGGATTGTCTCATCAGTGAGGGAGAAGGACCTTGGGGCGATCAGGAGACAGTGCGGATGGGGGGAAGGCGTGATTCTGCAAGTACTTTCCCCAAGGAGAGTGCCAAAACATACGTTGAGGGTTTTTTGAGCGTGTATAACCACGTTCTTGCGCCGAGTCCCCCGGACCAGGTCGTGCTTGCTTTATATAGAAGGTACCAAGTAACGTTGGCATAGGTTCATCACTTCTTCTGGAGGATAGTGCAATCAATGAGATATTTTGCTGTTAAGGCTGAGATAGAGTTAACCCTTAATTACATAATAAGGTTATACCAGCCATTGCGTTATCGGAGCCTAGTTTCTCTTCAGCGTAGGTCTACTCGAGCTCTTTTGATCGGCAACAAGGAGGATGAGTACCGTGGGTGGATGAATTGGTTCGTTTGACTCTGGACGACCAACATCATCCCCGGAGAAATTTTACCATTACCCGAGAAATAGAACTTCGCGCATAAGTACTTTGTTCATACTGTCTTTCTCTTCATATGAGGTTGGCCCCGTAATGATGTTTTCCTGTCTTTTGCTTACAGCAACTCATTGGTCACCCGACGAGGTTCCTGACTTAGCTGAATGTTCTTGTAAGTTGGCATCTAGCTGGGCTCATGATATGCACCAGTGGCGAGATCTTTCGAAATGGATATGGGAGGCGAAGCACTATGGTGTGTGCCTAGCTGGGCTCATGATATGCACCAGTTGAAGTTTGTCAAGAGGCTGGAAGGACCGAAGGCGGACATCTAGCCAGAGCATACCTATTGCTGGGACTGCACGAGTTGGGGAAGCTGTTCGACGGAGCCAAGAATGCAGAATCTGGGGAAGGTCCTTCTGGGACCAAACAGATAGGAGTTTATCTTTTTTTGCTTTATAAATGTAATAAGGCCAATGGCCATTAGTGACTTTTATTTCATGTTTAATTAGTGTCATTTTAATATTCGTCTATTTCTATCAATAAAATGAGGCATTTAGCATTCTAAGTTCTCCAAATCAATTTGTCACTAGACCAACCTCGCGAACAAAGAGGTTCCCAAATTAGGACGCGTTGTACATTCCCGCACTATGTGTTTAAATATTGCAATGCTTTTTATAATCCTCACTGACTTGATTACCTTTTGTTTTATTTTTTGTTTTTATTATTCCTCTCCCCAAAGGTTAGTTCGTGCACTCTGGCATCATCATCTTATTTCACAATATCCAAGGGCCCTCCACCCACTCCTCCTCTTAGTCCTATCAAAGGTAAGAACAAAGGCAAAATGGAAGATTTAAGCAACACTAGGAAGGAGAACACGGCCGAACGGGTAGAGGCCACTGATAGGAAGGTTATTTGAGTTCCAAATGAGAATTTGTCGCATCTTGAACAGAAACTGTTGAAATTCCAGGCAGAGCTCAATCAGGTTCAGAATCTGGCAAGCCTATCATTTTCCCTCAGCACCCAGATGTCAACTTCCCCAACACTCAAAACCCTACACCTCCTAAAAATATCCCAAAACAGTAGAATCATCCCGCACCTCACCATCACACAACTCTACTAAATAACCAATGTAACATCTGCCTTACCACAAATGAACTCCACTACTCATCCCAGAACCTCAAAACTCCACAAACGATCATTTCCACACCCATACACCAGGCCACCATAACACTCCTATATATGTGGAGACCATGCCACACTCCACCCAACCTATCTCATGCACACCTGAGTCTGACGAAAAGGATCTTCTTATCAGGAACTTGGCCAACGAACATAGGAAACTGAATAGCCGGATTTAGGGTATAGAGGGAAGTAAAGGATAACTATGAGGATCTTTGCATATATCCTGATGTTGAACTGTCTGAGGGGTACAAACCTCCTATGTTCGAGATATTTGATGGTACGGGTGATCCAAGGGTCCATCTGAGGACATATTGCGACAAGCTGGTTGGAGTAGAGAAAGATGAAAGGATCCGCATGAAGCTGTTCATGAGAAGTTTTAATGGAGATGCATTATCTTGGTACATCAGCCATGATTCCAAGAAGTGATCAGGCTGGGTAAGCATGGCATTAGACTTTATGGACAGATTTAGGTTTAATACAGAAAATGCGCCAGACGGGTTCTATATTCAGAATTTGAAGAAGAAGCCTACTGAGATGTTTTGCGAGTATGCTACTCGCTGGAGATCCGAAGCTACTAAGGTCAGACATGCCTTAGAAGAGGAACAAATGAACAAGTTCTTTGTCCGGGCTCAGGACCCACAATACTATGAATGGCTGATGATGATTGAGAACCACAAGTTCTCTAACATTATCAAATTGGGTGAAAGAATTGAAGAAGGTATCAAAAGCGATATGGTTACAAAATTCGAGTCCTTGCAAGATACAAATAAGGCCTTACAGTCTGGTAGTGTGTCCATTAAGAGGGACGTAATGGACGTGATAGTTGCATAAAGGACCAAGTCTCCCCTCAAATACCAAAATTACCCAACACCTCCACTCATATATTAGCAAACCCCAAATTACCAAGCACCCTCACCCTCATACCAAGCTCCGCTACTAACTTATTAGTCATCTCCACCTCCTACATATCAACCTACTTCACCCAGATACTCCCAACCCACTCATGTCTACCAAACCTATAATGCTCAACCATCCCACTATCAATCACCCGACCCCGACCTAATTTTGATCACAGACCTAGAAAATAATATACAGCCATCATTGAACCCATCAACCAGCTATATGAGAGGCTCAAAGTTGCTAGTTATGTCACCCCCATCCTTGCTGCAACCCCTGAGAATCCTTCATAGTGGGTTAACCCAAACAAATCATGTGCATTCCACTCCGGCATGAAAGGGCACACCATCGATAAATGTCATTCCTTGGAAGACAAGATACAATCTTTGATTGATAACAAGATGATTGTGGAAAAAGAACTCACTCCAAACGTCAACAATAACCCTATACCAAACCATAAGGGTGGAGGTATCCACATGATTGAAGTAGAAGATGACTGGGATCCCGAGTGATCAATCGGGTTGATCGCAAAAGGTGATGACCCAAAAAAACCAACAATTACTCTCAATCCAATCATAGTCCAGATTCAACCGTCTGAGGACGCTGAGTTGAATATGTCTGTACCACTTGAGTTTGAAGCAACATCATCCAAAAAGACACCAGCACCAATTGAGGTTGAATTCGTGTCTCCGGCAAATGCACCCACACCATTTGAGGTTGCAGTCTTGCCACCCAAGGCACATGTTCCGTTCGGAGTAAGGATAGCCACGCTGATCCTAGTGGCTATGTCAACCATGACACCATTCCATACAAATGTTGTACCCTGGGACTACACAGCCGAGGCAAGAAGGAAAGTCAAGGCCAATTTCGAAGAAACTGTCACTGCACAGGGTATGATAAGAACTGGTAGAGTCTATGCCCTAAACACCTAACTGAATCAAGCAAGCAGGCTTCCAATCGGCTGCCCTCACTGAGACAAGTCTGGACGACCTTTCGAGGAAGATACAGGCCAAGGAATATTCCCTCATCGACTAGTAAAAAAGGACTACAACACAAATATCCATTCTCTCTTTAGTGCAAAATTATGAGGCGCATAAGAATGCTTTGTTAAAAGTACTAAGTGAAGCATGCGTACCAAGTAACATCACTGGCGGGGAAATGGCTAACATGGTAGGACAAGTGATGGAGAGCCATAAGATCACCTTTCATGAGGACAAGCTGCCACCTAAAGGGTTGGGGCACAATAAAGCGCTACACATCACCGTGCGATGCGAGGATTATTTCATCACCAAAATCATGATCGATGGAGGTTCCAGTCTTAACTTTTGTCCGCTTGTAACACTCAAGAAGCTGGGTAAAGGACTGCACGAGATAAAAGACAGAGCAATCAATGTGAAAGCCTTCGATGGTTCTTAGAGGTCCACCGTTGGTGAGATTATTCTATGCTTGCAGATGGGACCAACATGGTTCGAGGTCGATTTCTAGGTAATAGATGTGCCAGCATCTTACAACTTATTATTGAGACGGCCATGGATTCATGTTGCTGGGGCCGCAGCATCAACACTGCATCGGGCAGTAAAGTTCGAATGAAATCACCAGGAAGTGATCATTCACGGTGACGGTAGCAACTCTATATACAGTCGCCAGACCATTCCGACGATCGAGGGAAGAAGGAAGCTGGGTGGATAGACTTACCACCACATTGAATGGGTCAATGCTATCGACAAAGACAAATGGTGGGATAACAAAATCAAGAGTATACTGAATTGGAGTGGGTACGAACCTAGCAAAGGTCTCGGCAAGAACCTCCAAGGAATCTCTAAACCCATAAAACTCAAGAAACATGGCACTATTTTTGGTTTGGGATATGATTACACATGGGAAGAATTCAATAATTGGTCGCCACCATAGCGCGGTCCTTACTATCCACTGGAGCAGCCAATACCGCATCTGGAGCAGACTTTCCAATAGGCTGACGTTATTTATAAGTCAGAAGATGAAAAAGCACTTGCGGCAGTGAAGAATTTGTTCCAAGAAGACAGTGATATGGATCGTTGTGTTATTCTCGAGAAGGAGGGGGAGGAAGGCCCTTCCATACAGGCTCTGAGAAGAAGGGCATATCTCAATAATTAGACCATTAGGACAACCAAAGCCTGACGAGCCTCGGGGTAGCAAGGCTAAAACAAGCATTATTCATTATTTTTAATAAATGATTTTCTTTTAGCTTTTTCAATTCCTGCAATAAGATCTTCAATGTTCAAAACAGTTATTCAATTTATCAAAAGCATTTCTGATTTTTCTTATGAATTAATGTTATTACTATCATTTTCTTTTCTTGCTTTACCAATACAGAGTTACTATTACTTATCTTGATGAACCAATGACTGTTACATGCAATGAGACAACGCAACAAATGGACATCGATTCAGAGGAAGATGACATACCCAACGAGATTGTCAAAAAATTTGAGAAATTTGAGAACAAACCTAAGTCCAACCTGGATGAGACCGAAATTGTCAACCTGGGAGATGCAGAAAACGTCAAGAAAACACGAATCAGCGTTCACCTATCACCATCAGAAAATAAAGAAAACACAAATTTCTAAAGGAGTATGAGGACATATTCGCCTAGTCGTATGATAACATGACTAGTCTGAGTAAGTCTATTGTGGCACATAAACTGCCAACCGATCCGATGTTTCCACCGGTAAAGCAAAAGCTCAGAAAGTTCAAGCCTGATATAAGTTTGAAAATCAAGGAAGAAGTCAACAAGCAGATCAAAGCTAAGGTTCTTAGGGTAGTAGAATACCCGACATGGTTAGCCAACATTGTGCCAGTACCAAAGAAGCATGGGAAGTCGGAGTCTGTGACACCTACCGGGATCTTAATCGGGCCAGTTCGAAAGACAACTTCCCTTTGCAAAATATACACATCCTGATTAACAATTGCGCCAAGCATGAGTTATAGTCATTTGTATATTGCTTCGCTGGTTATCATCAGATCTCGATGGATGAGGAAGATGCTGAGAAAATGGATTTCATTACGGCGTGGGGAGTGTACTGTTACAAGATGATGTAGTTTGGCCTGAAGAATACAGGGGCCACCTACATGAGGGCCATGACTACCATTTTCCATGATATGATACACAAGGAGATAGAGGTATATGTGAATGATGTTATTATCAAATCCAAGAAGGCCACTGACCACATGGAAGATCTAAGGAAATTCTTCAATAGACTACGGAGATACAACCTGAAACTAAACCCCACCAAGTGCGCATTTGTGGTTCCTGCTAAAAAATTGCTTGGGTTTATTGTAAGCCGACGAGGAATAGAACTGGATCCATCTAAAGTCAAAGCCATTCAAGAACTACTACAGCCAAAGAACAAGAAGTATGTGATGAGTTTCTTGGGAAGACTTAACTATATCAGCCGGTTCATAGCATAGTGTACAGTTATCTGCAAGACTACCAAATGGACGCCGCTACCAAATGGACTGATGACTACCAAAAGGCCTTCTACAGAAGCAAGGAATACCTATTAACACCACCAGTCTTAGTTCTGCAATGGCCAGGTAGACCCTTATTACTCTACCTTATAGTGTTAGATGGAGCTTTCGACTGCGTTCTGGAGCAGCATGATGAAACAGGGAGGATGGAGCAAGCCATTTATTATCTCAGTAAGAAGTTCACCCGTACGAGGCCCAGTATTATCTATTGGAGCGCACCAGTTGTGCTTTGACTTGGGTAGCTCAGAAGTTGAGAATTACTTTTGTGCCTATACTACATATCTCATATCTAGGATGGATCCTTTGAAGTAAATCTTTTAGAAGCCCATGCCCAGTGGCAAGCTAGCCAAATGGCAAATCCAATTGAGTGAGTTCTTCATTGTTTACGTAACTCAGAATGTGGTCAAAAGACAAGCACTAGTAGACCACCTTGCTGAAAACCCCATGGATGGAGGATACGAACCCCTGAAAATATATTTTCCTGATGAAGAGGTATTATTCATAGGAAAAGACACTGTAGAAACCTATGACAGTTGGAGAATGTTCTTCGATGGAGCAGAAAACTTCAAAGGAGTTGGCATAGGAGCAGTCATAGTATCAGAAACCGGTCAGTATTTTTTGGTGTCTGCCAAACTCAGGTTCCCCTACACCAACAATATGGCCAAGTATGAACCTTGCATCTTAGGATTCAAAAAGGACATTAACATAAATGTTCAAGAGTTGCTAGTGATTGGAGATTCAGACTTACTTATTGACCAGGTACGAGAGGAATAGGCAACCAAGAACTCCAAGATACTCCCGTATCTGCATCATGTATAGAAATTGAGGAAAAGGTTTACAAAGACAGAGTTCCAACATGTTCCCAGAGTCTAGGATGAGTTCGCTGATGCGTTGACTACCCTATCATCTATAATACAACATCCAAACAAGAATTTCATCGACCCCATTCCAATGAAAATCTATGATTAGCCGGCTTATTGTGTCCATGTCGAAGAGGAAGCAGACAGAAAGCCTTGGTTTCATGATATCAAGGAATATTTGGCAAGAGGAAAGTACCTAGAACTTGCAAATCCTGTTCAGAAATGCACACTTCAGATATTGTCCAATAACTTCTTTCACATCGGAGGAATCCTGTATTGGAGGACACCTAATTTGGGACTGTTAAGATGTGTTGACACAAAGGAAGCATCCAAGCTACTAGAGGAAATTCATGCTGGGACATGTGGTCCACATATGAATGATTTTATCTTAGCGAAGAAGATACTCTGGGCTGGTTACTTTTGGATGACTATGGAGACAGACTGCATCCAGTATGTCTGGAAATGCCACCGTTTTCAGATACATGTACACATGATAAAGGTACCCCCGAGCGAGCTCAACACAACAAGCTCACCGTGGTCGTTTGCCGCCTGGGGAATGGTGACTAAGAAAGCGTGGCAGACTTTGTCCGTGACCACATTGTTTTTCGATTCGGGATTCCAGAGTCAATCAATACTGATAATGACTCCAACCTCAGCAACAACTAGATGAAAGATATGTGTGAAACTTCGAAGATTAGACACAAGAATTCCACAGCCTACAGGCCTCAGATGAATGGAGTTGTAAAAGCCGCCAACAAGAATATCAAGAAGATATTGAGGAAAATGATAGAGAAGCATAAATAGTGGCATGAGAAGTTATCATTTGCTCTGTTGGGGTATCTCATCACAATCTGCACATCAACAGGAGCAACCCCTATATGCTGGTTTACGGTGCAGAGGATGTCATTCCCGTTGAGGTAGAAATTAATTCCCTAAGGATCATACAAGAAGCCGAGCACGACGACGCTGAGTGAGTAAAAATTTGCTGTGAGCAACTAGCCCTTATAGACAGAAAGAGAATGAATGCAGTTTGCCATGGTCAACTCTACCAGAATAGAATGCCCAGAGCCTTCAATAAAAGAGTCAAGCCAAGACAGTTCACACCAGGGCAACTGGTGTTAAAGAATTTTTTGTTTGCATCAAGATGAAGCCAAAGGGAAGTTCTCTCCTAACTGACAGGGTTCATACATGGTTCACCGGGTTTTGACAGGAGAAGCCCTCATACTCGCAGAAATGGACGGAGAAGTCTGGCCAAAACCGATTAATTCAGATGCAGTCAAGCGTTACTATGTGTAATCTTTATGCTTTCCTCATATGATGTAAATTAAACTATGCCTGACCTGATTCCCGTTTAAGATGGGATACGTAGGCAGCCCTATAGGTTCGGTCATAATTCAATAAAAATTTCATTTCCCCCACAATTGGAAACTAGGCAAAAACCGAAGTAATTTCAGCCTATCGACACACGAGCAATAGTCAAAAACGTTAACCCATCAAACTGGGGCAGAAATTTAGGAAGACTCTCAAAATTCTGTAGCATGAGAGGTTGCAATGTCCTGAACCATGTCACAATTGTCGGTTAATCTAAAAATTATTTTTATTATACATTTATGTCAAATTCTTACAAAATCATGCATGTTTATTATTAAAAATGCTTTGTCTAGCAACGCTACCCCAATAATACAGACGGTATCACCAGATCAAAGCCGAACGAGTCAAGCAAAGCCAGCAGGGATACGAACTAACCTTCCCCCTTGCAAAACTCACGATTTTTCTTTCGATCCAAGCACTAGGATTGTGAAATCATTAAACATATTGTACGCCCATGGAACAAACATTGTTCAAGAATACGACTCTCCGAACTATTGCACTTGCCAACATTTGCTATCAACACACACAAGAAATGCTCCGTAGTCACAATGCTTCTTGTAATCACAATGCCGCAATCAGCTATCAGCTAAGAAAAACACTACTGTTATTTGTTATCTTGTTTCTTGCATAAGGCTACCATTCTGCCTTCTGAGGCTAAACGTTGTCTCCATCTGCATTTGCATTAGGCTACCATTCTGCCTTTCAATTTGCATAAGGCTACTATTCTGCCTTCCGAGCTAAAGCTCTACCTCCATCTGCATTTGCATTGCATAAGGCTACTATTCTAACTTCCGAGGTTAAGCTCTACCTTCATCTGCATCTGCATTGCATAAGGCTACTATTATGCCTTCCAATCTGCATAAGGCTACTATTCTGCCTTCCAAGGTTAAGCTTTACCTCCATTTGCATTCATATTGCATAAGATTTGCATAAGGCTATCATTCTGCCTTCCTAGGTTAAGCTCTACCTCCCTCTGCATTGCATTAGGCTACCATTCTGCCTTCCGAGACTAAACGCTGTCTCCATCCGTATTTCTGCATAAGGCTACCATTCTGCCTTCCAAGGTTAAACTCTACCTCCCTCTACATTCTCATCTTTGCATAAGGCTACTATTCTACCTTCTAAGGTTAAGCTCTTCCTCCATCTACATCTATATTGCATAAAGCTACCATTCTGCCTTCCGAGACTAAACGCTGTCTCCATCCGCATCTACATAAGGCTACTATTCTACCTTCCGAGACTAAATGATGTCTCCCTCTGCATCTGCGTTGCATTAGGCTACCATTCTGCCTTCCAACTTGCATAAGGCTACCATTCTGCCTTTTGAGGCTAAACGTTGTCTCCATCTGCATTTTTGAATAAGGCTACCATCTGCATTTCTGCATAAAGAGCTATCATTCAAAGGAGAAGACATTGCAGAATCATATGATGATTGGAGAATGTTCTTCGATGGAGCAGTAAACTTCAAAGGAGTTGGCATAGGAGTAATCCTAGTGTCAGAAACCGTCCAGCATTATCAGGTGTCTGCCAATCTCAGATTCTCCTACACCAACAATATGGCCGAGTATGAAGCCTGCATCTTAGGACTCAAAATGGCCATGACATGAATGTTCAAGAGCTGCTAGTGATTGGAGGTTCAAACTTATTTCTACATCAGGTACGAGAAGAATGGGCAACCAAGAATTCCAAGATACTCCCGTTTTGTATCATATATAGGAATTGAGAAAGAGGTTCACAAAGACAGAATTCCAGCATGTTCCCAGAGTCCAGAATGAGTTCGCTGATGCATTGGCTACCCTATCATCTATGATACAACATCCAGACAAGAATTTCATTGATCCCATTCTAGTGAAGATTCATGATCAGCCAGCTTACTGTACCCATGTTGAAGAGGAAACACACGGAAAGCATTAGTTTCATGATATCAAGGAATATTTGAATGAGAGTACCCGCAACTTGCGAATCCTACTCAGAAACGCACACTTCAGAGATTGTCCAACAACTTCTTTCATAGTGGAGGAATTCTGTATACGAGGACTCCTGATTTGGGACAGTTAAGATGTGTTGACGCAAAGGAAGCATCCAAGATACTAGAGGAAATTCATGTTGGGACCTACGGTCCACATACGAACGGTTTTGTCTTAGCGAAGATGATACTCCGGGCTGGTTACTTTTGGATGACTATGGAGATAGACTGCATCCAGTATGTCCGAAAATGCCAATGCTATCAGATACATGCAGACATGATAAAGGTACCTCCGAGCGAGCTCAACACAACAAGCTCACTGTGGTCGTTCGCCACCTGGGGAATAGATGTTATTGGACCAATCGAGCTTGCTGCTTCTAACGGACACATGTTTATCCTAGTAGCCATAGACTATTTCACCAAATGGGTTGAAGCAGCGTCTTATAGAGCAGTGACTAAAAAAGTCGTGGCAGACTTTGTCCGCGACCACATTGTTTGTCGATTCGGGATTCCAGAGTCAATCATTACTGATAATGGCTCCAACCTCAACAGCGACATGATGAAAGCTATGTGCAAAACTTTCAAGATCAGAGACAAGAATTCCACATCTTACATGCTTTAGATGAATGGAGCTGTAGAAGCCACCATCAAGAATATCAAGAAGATATTGAGAAAAATGATAGAGAGGCATAAACAGTGGCACGAGAAGTTATCATTTGACTACTGGGGTATCCACCACGGTTCACACATCAATAGGGGAAACCCCATATATGATGGTTTAAGGTACAGAGGGTGACATTCCCGCTGAGGTACAAATTCCTTCCCAAAGGATCATACAAGAAGCGAGCTCGATGACGCAAAGTGGGTAAAAAGTCACTACGAACAACTAGCCCTTATAGATGGAAAGAGAATGAATGTAGTTTGCCATAGTCAACTCTACCATAACACAATGTCCAGATCCTTCAACAAAAGAGTCAAGCCAAAGGAAAGTTATCTCCCAGCTGGCAGGGTCCATACATGGTTCACCGGGTTTTGGCAGGAGGATCCTTCATACTTGCAGAAATGGACGGAGAAGTCTGGCCAAAGCCGATCAATTTAGATGCAGTCAAGCGTTACTATGTGTAATTGTTATGCTTTCCTTATATGATATAAATTGAACTACGCCTGACTTGATTCGCATTTAAGAGGGGATACGTAGGCAACCTTATGGGTCGGTCATATCACAATAAAAATTTCATTTCCTCCGCAATTGGAAACTAGGGCAGAATTTTGAGGAGGACCCTCAAAATTCTAAAGTAATTTCAGCCGATCGCCACACAAGCAACAGTCAAAAATATCAACCCATCAAATTGGGGAAGAATTTTGAGGAGGATCCTCAAAATTCCATAGCAAGAGAGCTTGCAATGTCTTGAACCACGTCATAGTCGTCGGTTCATCTAAAAATTATTTTTATTATAAATTTTTGTCATATTCTTACAAAATCATGCATGTTTATTATTAAAACTACTTTGTCTAGCAACGCTACCCCAATAATACAGACGGTACCACCAGATCAAAGCTGAAGGAGTCAAGCAAAGCCAGCAGGGATACGAACTAACCTTCCCCCTTGCAAAACTCACGATTTTTCTTTGGATGCAGGCAACAGGATTGCGAAATCATTAAACATACGATACTCCCATGGAATAAACATTGTTCAGGAATATGACTCTCCGAACCGTTGCACTTTCCAACATTTGCTATCAGAACACACAAGAAATGCTCCGTAGTCACAATGCTCCAAGTAACCACAATGCCACAATCTCCCATCAGCTAAGAAAACTCTACTGCCATTTGTTACTTTATTTTTGCATAAGGATACCATTCTACCTTCCAATTTGCATAAGGCTACCATTGTGCCTTCCGATTTGCATAAGGCTACCATTCTGCCTTCCAATTTGCATAAGGCTACCATTTTGCCTTTCGAGACTAAACACTGTCTCCATCTACATCTGCATAAGGCTACAATTCTACCTTCCAATTTGCATAAGGCTACCATTCTGCCTTCCTAGACTAAGCGCTATCTCCATCTGCATTCTTGCATAAGGATACTATTCTACCTTATGAGACTAAACGCTGTCTCCATCTGCATTTCTACACAATGCTATCATTGTGCCTTCCGAGGCTAAGCACTGCCTCCCATTTTTCTTCGAAGCCAAGCATTATCTCAAGCACTATTTGTCTTGCTGTTTTTACGGGCTAAGCTCTACCATTCAATTCGCAAGACTAAGCTATGTCTTGTCCGAATTATGCTACTGCATCTTTCACGGGCTGAAATATCGCCGACTCATCCAAAGGCGTCATCGTTTGGAGGCACCATCTTCAAGCCCAAGAACACCGTGTAATGGCCTGAAGATCTCTTTTAATCTTTTGCATATCATTATTCAAAGGCATCATGGTTCAGAGGCACCATCCTCATAGCCCGAGAACATTATTTCATGGCATGCGAATCCTTTATCATACTCTACATAGCCCAGGACATCATGGTCTAAGGACGTCATCCTCATCTCCCAAAGACAACATTCATGGTCCAAGGGAAATTTGCATCATGTTTAAAATTTACGCACAATATATGTTTGTATTGCTTATTTGCAGGTAAGACAGCGAGCAACGGCAATCCCGAGAGATCACACTCTAGCTCCCGCAACCATATCGAAACGAACCACTCCCATAAACCATTCACTCACCCGACTCTAGATATTGCGTCTGTTCTTGAAAAGTCTCCATCGGCATACTCCGCCGACGGATCCTGAACTACATATGGACTGATTCATGTAGCACCAGGGATATGTAGGCAACTCAGAAGCCAAGGTGCAACATAAATCTTCTTCAAACCATTTCGCTCAGTCAAAATTGGCTAGCATTTCTTTACCCGGAAACTCTTTCATTCTTCCTAGGTAAAGAGGGGCAGCTGGTGATACCCAATTTTTCAATAAAAAAAACCTTCAAAATTGAATATGTATGAATATATAATCATGTCCAAGGGTTTTATTATTTTTTCATATTTTTAAAGGTTTTTAAATTTATTTATTTCCCCTTTTGTATCCATAAAATCCCAATAATTATTTCCAAAATTATTATTATTGATAATTCTTTGATTGAATTTGTATATTTATGCCATAATATTGCAAAGGTAATTTTTACATATTTTTACAATTTTATTTATTATTTTAAAGCTAAATTGTACATAATTGCAATATTAGCCCTTTTAAGGTTTAATTATGTTTTATACACATAAAATTAGATCCTGTATTTTTATATTGTTATTTATGTGTTATAAATTATTTTGGCCTTTTTAAATTAATTTTCATAAATACTTTACTATTTTTTATAAATTAAAAAGTAAAAAATGACTATTAAATTTAAGCCAAATTGGCTTTCAAATCTAACCCAAATCAAAACCCAATTACCCTATCCAATTTCTAGTTAAACCCCGACCCTATCCCTTTTAAACCCTACCCAAAGGTGGATCCCCTCCTACCCCATCTAATGTGGGTCATTGATCTGAATAATCAACGGCCACCATTCCAACTGCCTAAAATAAACCCAAACGACCCCCTTAACCTAATTTATTTCCACCAACCCGCCGACCTTGAATCTTCTTACTCTCAAATTATCTCTGCAACCTCACCCAAACCATAGCCGCCACCACCCAAATTAACCCTAATCCCCTTTGATTCTCACTCAATCCATGAACTCCCATGGTTGTTTGAGACGTGTACCTGTCTCTTATGTCTCTTGGTTGCCTATTTTCGTGATTTCATGGAAAGACCTCAAAGATATCTAGTCTAGACTTTGCTCAACTTTTATCCATGGTCTTTTCCCAGCCATCCGTGGTAGTTCAAGTCAGATCAATGGCTTTTCCAGATAGATTGGTAACTTTTCGAAGTTTTTCTCACTTTCTCTAGGTTCTTTGAAACCCTAGTTTTAAGAGCTTTCAGATTTTATTTCAGATCTGTCTTAGATATATGCATGTTACAAATTTATTTGGGGTTTTCTCAAAAAGTTTTTTGATTTCATTCAAAGTGACTCTTCTTCTTCAATGATTAGGGTTTTCTTAACTTCATTTTAAAAAAAGACTTCTTCTTTGATTTTCAGTGTTGTCTCATGATTTTACTATGTTTAAAAGGTTTGTTTATGTTGTTTTTCTACCTGGTTCGTTGTGTTGAAAACCCTAAGTATCTTTGGTTTATTCGGGGTTCTAGAACTGTCTTTGTTTGTTTGTTTCAATTGAGTTCTTTGTGTTTTGATCCTTTTCTTTGTTGACTGATTCTGAGTTCTTACCATTTTTTAACTCAACTTTGTTAAACCCCTCATGTCTTAAAGGTTTTCCTCGCTTGTTACTGAGAGTCTTTCAAAATATCTCCTTCACCTGTTACTAACTGTTAGACTGGTTTCTTCATTTTTGGCTATATGTAACTACTTGACTTGTTGATTACCATGCTTCAAGTAGTACTTAGCCTGCTTATGTCACCTTTGTTTGATTGTGTTCATCCAGTTTGCTTCTTTTTGTTTGACCTTGTATGTCTGATATGCTTGTTCATTCTTTTTTATTTATATGTGGAAATGCAGAATCGTGACTCCTTCGTGATTGATCTTGATTGAAAGGTTTTCTTATAAACCCTTAATTTTACTCAGTTGTTTAAATTGATTTATTCCCTTCCTTTATTTGTTGTGATGTTTTACCCCTGTTGAATCCTTTCCCCAATTAAGTGTATTCTGTACCTAGACACAATTGTATACTCTATATTCTTAATATCCCTTATATGGTCAGAAATCAATCTTCCTCAATTTGATTTTCTTTCCTTAATTATCCATGTTTGTATCCGTTAAGCAGTAATTCCTTGATTAAAGGGAAGTACTTGTATTAATGGGATTCTGTTTGTGATTATTTCCATATTTGTGTTAAACCTTTACTTGTTACCTTATTTTCTACTCGTTTTCAATGCTATAAATACCCTACCCTCTATTCTCTAAAGATGAACAACTGAGTTCAAAAATACACACTTACACATTCAAACTCTCTTTCTTTCTATACTACTTGTGCTACTGCCTTATCTAGCCGGCTGAAATCCAAGGCTAGACTGTGGAACTCTCATTGCTTTACTTTTTCTGCACTTTGCTCCTTCAACTGGTATGTTCTCAATAAAAATTTTGAAACTCAACTCTATGTGTTCCTTTGTTTGTCAATCCTTATCCATTTATACATTAACTTAATGGCTTATGCTGTTAAATTCCACCTTATGTTTACTGCTTTACTCAGCATGCATAAAATTCTGCCCTCCTTTGTTCCAAAATGTGATCAACATGTTTACTTGTTCTTGTTTATGTCCCTCGACTAACATGTCTCCTAATGTATTTAATTCATGATTAATTATGTGTTTCTGATTTGGGTACTCTATGTCCCCAACCCCCCTATTCCCTGTTTATAACTGCTGAAGTTGTACTGTGGACCTATTCTGCATGTGCTGATTCCCTGCCCCTTTTCGAAACTATTTTCCCCTAAGCAACTCTTCTGTTGCTGTTGCAAATTTATTTCAAACCAAACATTTTTCAAAACTGTATTCCAACTCAACTCTCTTGAATCTATATCAAGCACTGTCACATGTAAACTTAGAATACTAGTTTCTGCCCCTTTTGTGTGACCCTTGCTTTGGGAACCTTGAGCTCCCTCTGAACCTGGACACATAATAGGTGGCCCTTACACACTACACTTACTCTCTTGATTATGCAATTTGGGTGTGAGCACTGCCCGGGATCCCTTGAGGTCCTTAGGGAACTCTAACACACCCAGATATGAGAAAGTCCTGGGAACAGTATTGGCATTTGAGGTGGTTTATTACATAACTCAGAGAGGAAGTCAGAATCAGGCTTCTTATAATTGTAACTTCTTATTTTTCCTTTCTTATGTAATTCTATCACATGGTCTGTAATAATTTGTAAACAAGTATTGGGGTGGCTAGTGAAAAGGGATGGGAAAATATGCATGTTATAGTTGTTAAAGGGTATAAAACATGTTATTAGGTTTATATTCCTAATTGTGCAATAGAAACCATGTTTAGGATTCATACATGCACTAGAAAACCATGTTCTTAGGATCTATGTTTTCTTGCTTTAGAACTTCATTTATTAGTCCATGCTTTATGTCTATCACTTAGAAATCCTGCTACTAGGGGAATAACAACACTGGTATAAAAAGTTGTTATTTCAAAAATTTTGCAACTCTTGTGTTCATTTAGAAATCATGCCTTAGGGATTCAGTTTTCAACAATCTTGTAATTTGCATGTGCATATTAGATACCATGTTCTAGGATCCTATTTGCATTTTGTTTAAAATGCTTAGTTAACTACTGATTCATGAAAAGGATAGTAAAGCAATAATTTTCACACCGTAATGTTTTCTGAATAAAATTGGCAATAGTCTCTACAACTAGAACAACTTGTTTTAGGTAATCGACATAATCTCCAAACTGTCTTAATGACTTGGAACAACTGCTTCATCTCGCTTTGCACCTAGGCAAGCCTTAGGTAATAACTTAAATAAACTGGAACTGCCTTTGTTTAATTATCAACTGTTAAAAATCAGTAGGCAAACCTGATTCAGACTTCTTTTCTGAGTCATGTAATAAATCTGGTTCTGATGTTACCACTTAAACACCCTGCTTTAGGATTTTGAATTCAGACCTTAATTGTGTATAAGTTATGCTGTCAATGTGCATTATCTGTGGAGGTATAACTGAGCCTTCTACTTGTTTATATGTTTCCCCCCTAATTGCAGTCTTGTATGTTTTTGTATGTCGCTTTGGTATTTTGCCTTTTAACCTAAAGGTCTGCCTAAAACCTCCTTCTTATGGGAATATGAGTCCTAAATTCCTCTGGGACTAATAGGAAGGGACGAGTAATAACATGCAATAATAATCGAGACCAACCCTCACTTTAATTACCTTCACGGGGCGGGAAAGGGTAGATATGGATATGATGACAGGTGCACTAATATCATGTATATCACCTCTTTTGAGGATTGTCATACCGGGTATTGCATTAATGTGATCCATATTATAAACAAACCTAGGACACCCCCTTTATATTCATAAGCATGCTTAGATTATAACTCTTTTCAAAACCTTGTTTTTATTAATCGTTTTTCAAACACTTGTGTATTTAAACATAAATCCACTCTTATTTGAGCCTCACTTGTTTATTTGCTAATTGCACAAATTCACAAAAAATCGTCTGACCGGGAACCACACTAGTGGATCCTGAGGGTGCCTAACACCTTCCCATTAGGATAATTTCAAGCCCTTACCCTATCTCTGGTTATCAAACGTAGTTATAGATAAACCTTATAGGTGCCCTAACGCACCATAAAAATCTTTAGGTGGTGACTCTTCAAAAATGCAACACCTAATTCCCAAAAAGGAAATGAGTCATCACACCTCCATGAATGTCGAAACCCGAAATCCTCTCTACGGTGGGAAAAAGGGGGGCGCGACACCCCATGTACTAGATAATTACATTTGGGACTACATATTGGATTTCCGGTAGATCCCCACGCATTAAGAGTTGGACTACTGGGCTGCACTTGGGAGATCCACTGGATATTTATATTTGGGGACTACAGGACAGTATCCTGGGAGATCCCCGGTTGTTATCTCTGTGTTGAGTTGTACTCCTTTCGGTGGTTATTTTTTCTCTGTTATAGTTTCTATTGTTCTATCTATTCTATGTTATTTCTTACTGTTGCACTTAATCATACTGACTTATTCTACACCATTGTACCTTATATTTAATTTACTCCCAGTAGGGCCTTGACTTTTCTCGTCACTACCTGACCGAGGTTAGGCTTGGCACATACTGAGTACCGTTGTGGTGTACTCATGACCTCTTTGTGCTTTGTTTTCATGTGCAGGTCCAGGTACTTCCACTCAGTCTTATCATCCTTGAGTCGAGGCATTGTTGTAAAGATTCCGAGGTATATCTGCCACGTCCGCAGACCAAAGATTCCCTTTTTATTCCAAGTACTAGTATAGCCCTTCTATATTTTCCTTGTTGATAGACATTTCTGGAGTTAGAGCTTTTTATGTAATCTCATAACTTGTGATTTATGGGGTTCAAGATTTTTGGAGTGTTAGGTTGAGATTTTATACTGTTATATGCCAGGCAGCATCTTAAACACCGTTTCTCATTTTGTTATCTCAGTTTTAATTATTTTCTTTCTGCAATTGTTTTCTTTTGCGCATTTGTCCGGCTTACCTAGTCGTAGAGACTAGGTGCCGTCACGATAGTTCACAGAGGTCGAACTGGGGTAGTGACAAGTTGGTATTAGAGCTCTAGGTTCATATGAGTCATGAATCACAAGCCGGTTTATTAGAGTCTCGCGGATCGGTACGGAGACGTTTGTACTTATCTACGAGAGGCTATGTAACTGTTAGGAAAATTCCACTTCATTTGACTTCCCTGTCGTGCGAGATTCTTGACATCACCAATTCTAAACCTCTATCTTCCATTTTGTCACAGATGGCGAGGCCACGTACTACCGGAGATTACTAGGCACCCGCGCGAGCTACCACCGAGGAGCCACCATCAACTCCAGCCAGAGCCAGGCACCTGAGATGCTTACTACTAATACTATAGAACTTCAGGAGACCTTAGCACAAATCCCGAGCATGTTTGGTACATTGGATTCGGTAGGGTTTATTCAGGGACTACCAACTACTTTATAGATCGGGGGAGGGTCCCAGACTCCCACCGCCCCACTCCAAAGTAGTGAGTTCATATTGTTCGGGTTCCAGGCCTCATGGCGACACAACCCGTGGTCCCAGTCAAGCGGGTGGAGAGGATTTCTTGCCGAATAGAGGACAAATCAGGTCAAGAGAGAGAGTATAGGAAAGCGAGGAGACCTCATAGACCGGAGAGACCCACTAGTCCTTATTTTGGAGGAAGAATACGACATGGTAGAGGTTTTATGGGTCAGCCAGCTCAGTTTGCATCTCAGACTTCACATAGTGTTTAGGTGTTCAGGGGTCTCAAAGTACCCGTACCGTACAGTTTCTACTGCCACATCAGCTGCGAGGTTGTTTTGAGTGTGATTACATGCGCCATGTGGTAAGGTATTGCCCCAGGCTTAGGAAGGGTGCACCTCTACAGACTTCTCAACCACAGCGTGCCCCGCAAAGTTCTCAAGCTTTGGTTACAGCACCAGCTGCTACCCTACCTGCTGAACAAGCTAGAGGTGGAGGTCGGGGAGGTAGAGGTCACCCTAGAGGGGGAGGCCAGGACAAATACTATGTCTTTCCTGCCCGTACCGAGGGTGTTACCTCCAATTGTGTCATCACAGGTATTGTACTGTTTTGTCATAGAGATGCATCAGTTCTATTCGATCCACACTCCACTTATTCTTATGTGTCTTCTTGTTTTTCTCCGCATTTGGGTGTACCTTGGGATTCTTTGAGTTCTCCTATGTAGGTTTCTACTCTTGTGGGAGATTTTCTTGTTGTGGACTGCATTTATTGGTCGTTTTTGGTAGCTCTTAGTGGTTTTAAGACTAGAGCTAATTTATTGTTGCTCAGCATGGTAGATCTTGGTATTATCTCGGGCATGGACTGGTTGTCACCCCATTATGCTATTCTTTAATGTCACGCCAAAACCGTGACATTGGCTATGCCAGGTGTACCGCGTTTTGAGTGGAGGGGTGCATTAGATCACAATCCTAGTAGAGTTATCTCTTTTTTTAAGGCTCAACGTATATATATATATCCAGTAGTATAGGATTTTTCTTATGTGTTTCCAGCTGGCCTTTCGGGCATGCCGTCCGACAGAGATATTGATTTTGGAATTGATTTGTTGTTGGGAACTCAGTGCATCTCTATTCCTCCGTATTTTATGGCTCCTCCCGAGTTGAAGGAGTTGAAGGATCAGTTATAGGAATTGCTTGATAAGGATTTTATTCGGCCCAGTGTATCACCTTGGGGTTCTCCTATCTTGTTTGTGAAGAAAAAGGATGGTTCAATGCATATGTGTATTAATTATTGCCAGTTGAATAAAGTTACAGTGAAGAACCTTTATCATTTGCCTCGTATTGGTGATATATTTGACGAGCTACAGGGTGCATGAGTGTTTTCTAAGGTTGACTTGCGCTTAGGGTACCATCAGTTGAAGATTCGGGAGCCAGATATCCCGAAGACTGCTTTTAGGACTCGGTATGGTCATTACGAGTTCCTTGTAATATCATTTAGGCTGACCAATTCCCTAGCAGCCTTTATGCATTTGATGCACAGTGTGTTCCATCCATATCTTGACTCGTTCATTATTGTCTTTATTGATGATATTCTGGTGTATTCCCGGAGTCGGGAAGATCATGAGTAGCACCTGAGGACAGTGCTCCAGACTTTACGGGAAAAGAAGTTATATAATACGTTCTCAAAATATGAATTTTGGTTAGATTTCGTGGCATTCTTTGGCCACGTAGTATCGAGTGAGGGTATTCAAGTTGATCCAAAGAAAGTAGAGGCAGTGCATAGTTGGCCCAGACCATCCTCAACTATAGAGATCTGCAGTTTTCTTAGCTTGGAAGGTTACTATCGTCGTTTTGTGGAGGGGTTTTCATCGATTTCAACCCTTATGACTAGGCTGACCCAGAAGGGTGCTCTGTTCCAGTGGACGAAAGAGTGTGAGGCGAGCTTTCAAAATCTCAAGACAGCTTTGACTACAACCCCAATTTTGATATTGCCTATAGATTCTCGGTCTTACAATATCTATTGTGATGCCTCGAGGATTAGCATTGCAGCGGTTTTGATGCAGGATGGTTCCATGATCTCGAATTAGCTGCCATTGTTCACGCCATAAAGATCCAGCATCATTATTTGTATGGTGTTCTTTGTGATATCTATACTGATCATCGGATCTTGCAGCACCTGTTCAAACAAAAGGATCTAAATTTGCGCCAAAGGAGGTGGTTAGAGTTGCTGAAGGACTATGATATCACTATTTTGTATCACTCGGGCAAGGCCAAAGTGGTGGCCGATGCTTTGAGTCGTCGGGGTAGAGAGTTTGGGGAGTTTGGCTTATTTATCAGCATCGTAGAGGCTTATGTCGATAGATGTTCAGGCCTTAGCTAGCAAGTTTGTGAGATTGGATCTTTCGGAGCCTAGTTGGGTTCTAGCTTGCGTGGTTTCTCTGTCTTCCTTATTTGATCGTATTAGGGAGCGTTAGTTTGATCCCTCATTTGCTTGTCCTCAAGGATAAGGTTCAACATGGTGGTGCCAGATATGTGACTATTGGTGATGATGGGGTATTGAGGATGTAGGGTCGGGTCTGTGTACCCAATGTTGATGGGCTTCAGGTGTTGATTTTAAAAGAGGCCATAGCTCGCGGTATTCCATTCTTCCGGGTGCCACGAATATGTATTAGGATTTGAGACAACACTATTGGTGGAGGCGGATGAAGAAAGATATAGTTTGGTTTGTAGCTCGGGGACTCAATTATTAATAGGTGAAGTATGAGCACCAAAGACCGGGTGGGTTCCTTCAGCAGATAGAGATTCTAGAGTGGAAGTGGGAGCGGATCACCATGGACTTTGTAGTTAGACTCCTACAGACTTTAAGAATGTTCGATGCCATTTGGGTGATTATGGATCGGCTGACCAAGTCCGCGCATTTCATTCCTGTGTGTACTACCTATTTTTTGGAGCATCTAGCGGAGATTTATATACGAGAGATTGTTCGTCTGCATGGTATTCCAGTTTCCATCATTTCAGATAGAGGTACTCAGTTCACATCACGGTTCTGGAGGGCCGTACAACATGGGTTGGGTGCTTGGGTTGAGTTGAGTACATCATTTCACCCTCAAACGGACGGACAGTCCAAGCGCACTATTCAGATTCTTGAGGATAAGCTTCATGCAGATTGAGTTTGGAGGGTCTTGGAATCAGTTCTTACTATTGGTCGAGTTTGCCTACAACAACAGCTATTAGTCCAGCATTCAAATGGCACCGTATGAGGCTTTATATGGCAGGCAGTGTAGATCTTCGGTAGGTTGGTTTGAGCAGGGAGAGGCTAGATTATTGGGCATAGACTTGGTTCATGATGCTTTGGAGAAGGTTAAGGTGATTCGGGATAGACTCTGTACAGCCCAGTCTAGACAGAAGAGTTATGTAGTTTGTAAGGTTTGCGATGTTTTCTATATGGTTGGAAAGCGGGTTCTGCTTCGGATTTCACCTATGAAGTGCGTTATGAGATTTGGAAAGAAAGGGAAGTAGAGTCTGAGGTTTATTGGCTCTTTTGAGATATTGCGGCGTGTTGAGGAGGTTGCTTATGAGCTTGCCTTACCTCCTAGCTTGGCAGGGGTTCATCCGGTATCTCATGTTTCGATGCTCCGGAGGTATCACAGTGATTCATCACACATGTTGGATTTCAGTTCAGTCCAGTTGGACAAGGATCTATCATATGTTGAGGAGTCAGTGACAATATTGGACAGGCGGGTTCGAAAGCTGAGGTCAAAGAACATCGCATTAGTAAAGGTTCAGTGGTGGGGTTATCCGGTCAAGGAGGCGACTTGGGAGACCGAGCAGGATATGCGCAACCGCTACCCTCATCTTTTCACTACTTAAGGTATGTCTCTATGCTCGTTCAAGGACAAACGAATGTTTAAGTGTGGGAGGATTTACGCCCCGAACCCCTATTAACTGGTTTCCACGTGTTTATTTCTGCTATTGTGAGTTACCCGGAGGATTTATTTGGAGTTTCGGAGAGTTTTGGGACACTTAATCCCTAAATGAGAGTTTAAATTGTGAAATTTGGGCCATAGTCCGAACAGTGTGAAGACGACCTCAAAATGGAATTCAATTGGTTCCGTTAGCTCCGTTGGGTGATTTCGGGCTTAGGGGCGTGATCGGATTGTGTCTTGGAGGTCCGTAGCTAATTTAGGCTTGAAATGCCAAAATTGAGTTTTTGGAAGTTTCTGGTTCGATAGTGAGATTTTTATCTAAGGGTCGGAATGGGATTCTGGAAGTTGGAGTAGCTCTGTAGTGTTGAATGTCACGTGTGTGTGAAATTTCAGGTCATTCGGATGAGGTTTGATATACTTTTGGATTGAAAGCTAAATTTGAGAGTGTTTGGAGTTCTTAGGCTCGAATCCATGGTTAATTCAATGCTTTGATGTTGTTTTAGGTCATTTAAGGATAGGTATAAGTTTGAATAGTGGTATAGGACTTGTTCGTGCTTTTGGTGGAGGTCCCGGGGGCCTCGGGATGATTTCGAAAGGTTAACGGGAAGTTTGGAGTTGAGAGTTTGCAACAGAAGCTACAAGTATGATGTCATAACCGCACATGTGGCTTGGGGAACGCAGGTGCGAGACCGCAGAAGTAGTAGAAGAACCGCAGAAGTGGTTTGAGGCAAAAAGGGAGTTGATCATAGATGCGGTCAGGGCACCGCAGAAGCGGCACCACATTTACGGTAAGATAGTCGCAGGTGTGTAAAGTCCACCTTTAATGAAATGTCGTAGATGCAACCGGGTCATTGCAAAAGCGGGACCGTAGGTGCAGTCCCAGAACCGCATATGCGGTTTCACTAGTCCGAAAAGGGGCCGAATCAACGGTTTAGTTAAAAACTTGGAAAAATTTATTTGGGAGCTCGGGATTAGCGATTTTGAGAAGGATTTTCACCTGGGCATTTGGGGTAAGTAATTCTTACTCGATTTTGATTAATTTCCACGAATCTATGCTTAAATTCATCTGTTGAATTCAAATTCTGGGTGAAAACTTGGAGAAAATTGGGAAAACGTTCCTAGGCTGAACTTTTTGATTTTGATTTAGATTTTGATGTCGGATTGGGGTAATTTTGATATAAATGAACTCATGAGTGTATAAGGATTCCGAAAATGTAAATGTTACCCGATTTCAAGACGTGGGCCCGAGTGGCATTTTGGTCATTTTACCTGATTTCGCGTATTAGCTTAGAATTTCTTTATAGAATCAGTACTTGAAGTGTTATTTGCATTATGCAATTGAATTGAATAGATTTGGGCCATTTGGATTCTAGTACTTGTGGCAAGAACGTGGTTTCGGGTTAGTTTTGAGCCAATTCGAATTAAGTGGCTTGCCTAACCTTGTGTGGGGAAAACCCCCGTTAGGATTTGGTATTATTGATATTTGAAATGTCTTGTACGTGAGGTGACGAGTGCGTACTTATACTAATTGTTGAAAATCCAATTTTCTCTAAGACATTTTAGTTGTGTTTCTTTTTTCCCCTGTTTATACTACTTGCAATTTAAGCATGTTGTTAGCTTAGAGAAGCATGCCTAATTTACTTAATTGCTTTACTTTCCCAAACTGTCTTATTTGGATTATGTGCAACATGCTATGCTAGAAGTACCTATTTTACCTTGGTATGGAATTTGAATTGAATTGTGTATTCTTCGTTGTTGTTGTTGTGTGTTTACTTTGGGACTACGGGACGGTATCGCATTAGATCCCCTGCATGTTTATTTTGGGACTACGGGACGGGACGGTATCCCGGTAGATGACCCTGTATGTTTACTTTGAGACTACGGATTTGTATTCCGGTAGATCCCCCTGCACATTTAATTTGGAACTATGGGACTGCACCCGGTAGATTTCCCTTGTACTGGATAATTACATTCTGGACTACAGATCGGATTTTCGGTAGATCCTCGCGCATTGGGAGTTGGACTACGAGACTACAACAGGGAGATCCACTGGATATTTATATTTGGGGACTACAAGACGATATCCTGGGAGATCCTCGATTGTTATCTCTGTGTTGAGATGTACTCCTTTCCGTGAATATTTTGTCTCTATTATAGTTGCTATTGTTCTTTCTATTATATGTTATTTCTTACTGTTGCACTTAATCATATTGTCTTATTCTACACCATTTTACCTTATATTTCATTTACTCTTAGTAGGACCCTGATTTTCCTCGTCACTACCCGACCGAGGTTAGGCTTGGCACTTACTGAGTACTGTTGTTGTGTACTCATGCACTTTCTATGCATGTTTTTTATGTGCAGATCCAGGTACTTCCACTCAGTCTTATCATCCTTGAGGCGAGGCGTTGTTGTAGAGACTCCGAGGTATCTGCCGCATCCGCAGACCGAAGAGTCCCCTTCTATTCTGAGTACTAGTATAGCCCTTCTGTATTTTCCTTGTTGATAGACATTTTTGGAGTTAGAGCTTTTTATGTAATGTCATATCTTGTGATTCATGGGGTTCCGGTTTTTGGGAGTGTTACGTTGATATTTTGTACTGTTATATGCCAGGAGACATCTTAAACACTGTTTCGTTTTGTTATCTCAATTTTAGTTATTTTCTTTCCGCATTTGTCAGGCTTACCTAGTCGTAGAGGCTAGGTGCCGTCACGATATTTCATGGTGGGCGAACTGGGGTCGTGACACATACTGACCAAATAAGCAACTCCTGAGCAAATGGAGCGCACCAACACCTTCCGCTGAGCTGATAGCCTACTTGGATGACTCTCAAACTGCCTATTGGGACCTGCGGGCATGAAACACAGGTCCCCAAGCAAAAGGAACATCAATATAAATAATGTACCAAGAATGTAAGGAATGAAAATCAGTAAATAAAAGACATGAGAGAAACATGGAGTAAAAGACTCATCATGTAAGTCTAAATATCTCTGTGAATCATTTAATATTTATAATGTCATATGATGCATAGGTATTTGCGTACATAACATCATTAAGCCTCTAAGTGCATCCCATCATATCATCTCGGCCACTGTGGACAAAATCATCAACGTATACCAGCTGATCAAGTGGTGGCGTCGATGCCCCGCAGGAACCCGTAATGAGAAGGACAAAAATATCCATCACCAGAGAAAAGCGAACCCGGGGATATATTCCCGAGGACGCGCTCACATTCAGCAAAGAGGACACCGAGACATTGTCTCAACCTAACAATGACGCATTGGTAATCTCTTTCCTTGCAAATTCATTGCAAATAAAACGTGTACTTGTGGATCCAGGTAGCTCGGCCAACATTATCTGGTTGAGGGTGATAGAGCAACTCAGACTGCTTGACCAAATCGTGCACGCCACTCGAGTCCTCAATGGATTCAACATGGCAAGTGAAAAAACAAAAGGAGAAATCACCCTCCCAGTCACTGTGTCCTACACAACACGAAACACCAAATTCCATGTCATCGAAGGATACATGAGGTACAACGCCTTATTTGGATGGCTGTAGATACACTGATGAGAGTAGTACCATCCACTCTACACCAAATGATGAAATTCCCGACAAAGGATGGGATCAAAACCCTCTACGGGGAACAGCATGTGGCAATGGAGATGTTCACGGTGCACGACATGGCACCAGCATCAGTACATCCGCTCACAAAAGAGCCAAAGGGTAATCAAGCCACACCATTAATTAAACCCGATCAAGCAAAGTGAAGGTCCGTACCATGTCGTCATCTCGAGTAACCAGGACGTATTTGTCCCCGAAATGTTGCCAGCACATCCTACACTAAGGTATAACCATCTCCCTTTTCATTTTGTATTTCGTACTAACCCTTATGCAGGCACCTGATCGAAGAAGTCAGAGCATTAATCCAGCTCGAAGACCTTAAGTTTTCAAAGCATTAGTTGCACTATTTTTCTTCGACCGAGTTTTTATCCTGGAAAGGGTTTTACCGGCAAGGTTTTTAATGAGACAACATCTGCATGCTACCTAAGGGAGACTTAACAAGTGTTCGATTCTTTTTCTGAAATCAACCTCGAACACTGAGGGGCATCCCCCGAAGGCCATCCATTCAGAAAAGCCAAGAAACGCCAAATGGGGTCCTTATAGGAACATTATGTACCCGGCTAAACGGTTGAGTGGACCGTGTCTGTATAGCCGGGCCCCGGGCAGCAAAAACATGTACACTTGTAATAAACAATTGAAGAATATCTTTTATCAAAGCGTCTCGCACTCCAAAAGAAGCTCGGCACCTCCAAAAAAACTGCTTCTCCACTGAAAATATCCCGAATACTCGGGGACTGGCGTCCATGATTCAACACCTGAATGACCTCCAGGTCGAGACTCCAAAATTACAAGCTCTCAGATGAGGCAACATGAAAATCGCAAAACGTCTCCAATGCCGAGAATACCCCGAATACTCGAGGACTAGCGTCAAAATTTCAAAAAAATGCACGACCTCATAGTTGGGATCTCCAAAATTATAAGCCCTCGATGAGGCAATGCAAAGTCTACAAATAATGGCTCCCGAGTCAAAAAATTCTCGATAACTCGAGGACTGCCGTCAAGCGCCATCTCCATCGACTTATCAAAACCCAAGGTCGTAAGACCCCGAGCAGGCCAACTCGGTCTTGTAAGACCTACATAAGGCAACAACTATATCTGTAAGACCTCAAGCAAGCATGGACCACAATTGTACCAAGTGACAAAACTGTAAGACCTCAAGCAAGGCATCAACCACACTTGTACCAATTGACAAAACTATAAAACCTCAACAACATGAAAAACCTGTAAGACCTCAATGGCATGAAAAAACCGTAAGACCTCAAAGGCATGAGAAACCTGTAAGACCTCAAAGGCATGAGAAATTTGTAAGACCTTACTAAATGCATCAACTCGATCTTAATGTTTCGACTATATATCAAACTTGTAAGACCCCTAAAAAGGCATACCCTCAATATAGATGCCGAAACTATTTCACTCGGGACTCAAAGGCTCTAGCCAAACACAAGTGACTCCGGTCACACGGCTGTACCAGCCGAACTAACGCGACTCGGGGATGCCCGGCTGTCGCTACAATTACTCTAAATCTACTTAAGAAAGAACCGGTTAAATAGGCTACCATCAGCATAGGCCAATGAGCTTCGACCATGTCAGCTCCTGATCACAGGCTTCGAGCTACTCAGCCTCCGAGCCAAACCTCCCGAGGTGCTCGAACATCGCCGCAAGTTACCCGACATCGAGGTTCTTCCCAAACAGATAATGGTGTATACGGTGAAATCGGAAGACCAATTTCTCATTAGCAAATTGCTTCAGGAGGTCACCTCGGAGGCTCGGGACCTCGATCCAATTACCTCCCTCAAGATCTGTCGAGGCTCGGTCAAGGATAATATCGGCCGAAACCCCGACAAATAAAGGAAACATCCAAAGAGTGCATCCAGAATCGATCAATTCTACCTGGGTAGCATAACATTAGCCTACGTATACATAATGAAACTAGTTATTTGTCCCATCCCATTTCCTTTATCACTCAACGTGTCTTGTACTGAGTTTGGGCTCCCCTTCTTATATAAGGGGAGTCGTTAACACTCTGTAAGTCAGAGCTCCTATTATTCCATATGTTACATCTCGCGTTTTCGTATGTTAAATTTTCGTTTTCAGTTAACCAACGTAGACTCGGGGATGAGATCATCATGACGTCAACGTACTTACGCAATTTATAACAAGTGATGAATAAGTTATTGAGAGATAAAGGGGTACACGGATTAACGAAAATGAGTTTTGTTGAAAGCGGACAATATGGAATAAAATACGGGTAGAGCATTAATACCTGATAATTATGAACTAGTACCATGCAAGGTACCATGTGACCATGGTAGTGTGATATATAAAGTATATATGAAGTATTTTGAAAATAGCTAGAATTTTAAGTAATTTGTAATAATTTTTAAATTTTGCGGTTAATAGATTAATTACCGGGTAACGAAACATTACCTGCTTAACTAATAAATGGATAATTTAAAATCACACCACCCAAGGAGGAACATGGAACCTTTCCCCCTATCTTAAAGTGAGTCATGGATTAACTTTCCGTGTGTCAAAAACCATAAAGGTCAAGGTCTTATCAAGACCTTCTTATGAGCCTTATTAATCAAAAAAAAATGAGACAACCAACTTCATTTAAAAGAGAATCTGCCTTTAGCTTACTTATTTGAAATATTAACAAGCACTAAATCAAGTCCAAGTCTAAAAGACAATCTGCCTTTAGATGTGGCTCGTAAAAGCTTCAAGACATCAAAATACTTTTGGCCTAAAGCCAAGAACGTGAGGCAGAAGCAAAGAAAATTTGCCCAGTTTAAAGGAAATCCAAGCCAAAGTCTCGCTCCAATTTCAAAAGCAGAAGCTTCACTTTCTTATTCCGAACATATTTCACGGAAGTAGAAGCTTTACTTAGATCAAATAATTTAAGGAACAGGTATGTTAAGGCTATCCCTTCTTTCTTTTGGCATGATCCATATGATACGAACGAAGCGTGCAAATGCATAAATTTCATGAATGACTCCATTCATAAAAGTATTAGAGATATCTATGTTCTTGAATCTCCATGTGTCATGATATTTTATCATCTGTTCATGTGTCTCAGAAAAAAATACGAAAGTTGAAAAGAGTTTACTTGATGATATTACTCAAAGGCAAAATAGTTTTATGAGATTCTGAAAGATTTTATTAACGTACTTTTCATGTATTGCATTCTTGTGCATTGACTCATGACCTGATGGTGTTATATATGTGTATATATGTAAATATATGTATATGGGATATAGGAAAAGGTTACGGCGTTATATACGCACCACCACCTGATCAACTGGTATATGATGATGACGTTGCCCACAGTGGCTGAAATATGATTCAAACAGCATTATATACGCATATATATGTATGTATTCAAACGGCGTTATATACACGTATATATGTATGTATATATATGTATATGGGATATGGGAAAGGTTATGGCGTTATACATGCACCACCACTTGATCAGCTGGTATATGTTGATGACATTTCCCATAATGGCCGAGATGATATGATGGGATGCCCTCAGTAGCTTGATGATATTATGTACACCATACCTATGCATGACATGACATTTATACGCACCTGCATGACGTTATAAATATTTCAGTATTTTCAAAGTTATTCAAATTTAAAAATGTGTTTCAGTATTCCATGTTTCATCTATGTCTTTTACGTACTAATTTCCATGTCTTACATACTCAGTACATTTTTCGTACTGACGCCCTATTTCACGGGGCCTACATTTCATGCCTGCAGGTGCAGGCAGGCAAGATGACGATCCCCCTTCTTAGGATACCTGATCAGCTAGAGTTGGCGTGCTCCATTTGATCCGGAGCTGCTTTTAATATTGGTACGATACGTTTGTACATATATATGTATATGGGTATGACGTGTCTCAATCCCGCCTTTGTACAGTTATGTTTCTGTTAGGGGTATATAGACAGTATGTCTAGTTGGGTTGTATGTGGCCTTGTTGGCTTTCAGTTTTTGATGTCTAGTTGTCTATAGTAGCCTTGCCGGCTCGCCCACTGTATTCTGCCTGTATACGTACATATGCCTTGATGGCGGGCTTCTTTCACGTATGTTAATATGTTATTCAGTTTCATATTTTAGACACATGCTTAGGGGTGTTTGACAGGTAAGACTCAGGCGCCCATCGCGGCCAATCGATTTGGGTCGTGACAAAAGTTGTATCAGAGCAGTTCTATCCTAGGGTTGTCTACAGACCGTGTCTAGTAGAGTCTTGTTTATGGGTTTGTCATGAACCACACTTATAGACAGGAGGATACAAGACATATAGGATGTTATCCTCTTTTCTTATCTTAGATAGTGAAATAAAAACATTCGTGTTCCTAACGATGTGTTACGTTTTTAGTGATGCCTCCGAAGACTACAACCGCTAGCACGGGTCATAAGGCTACGAAGTTGACAGAAAGAGAGATAAGTTATACTATGTATTCAGACCTATCAGAGATCATGGGTTCTATTGAGGAGGATCCATATGAGCCATCCGTTCGAGTTGTTTCGACCAGTCCGGCAGTAGATGGGGTGAGAAGAGTTCCGATCTCACCAAGGCCCTTAGCTTCACAACGCGTTGATCAGGGTATGAGGGGAGTAGTGCATGGATTGCCACAACCCGGATTCCCTCAGGCTCAAAACTATGTCAAGGTATTTGAGGACACCAGCTCTTTTGAGGTTCCGGACAGTCCACAGTCTTGGGAGTCTGTCAATCAAGGTTCTTCAGTGTATGCTATGTGATACGTAGAGGAAGAAGATAGTAGTCGGGCCAAGAGAAGGAAGGTAACTGATAAGGACATGTAGATTCCTCTTCAAAGTGTGTCTGATCGATATTCTTATATAGGACGAGGCAAGGACCCTCTACTGTAGGCTTCCTACAAGTGTCAGTTTTTGGTTGCTGAGTTCCACCTCTTCTTAGAATATTACCATGTGAGGGTTTTAAAGGTGTTTGGTTGTTTTATGAGGATGTAGGGAGCCCCGTCCCGACTTGTATATATATTGGTTATGCCTACTTAGAGGCTTTGCAGATAGTATCATGTATATAGTTTTGGGTATGATATGTCTACGGCCTAGTCGACCCCTATATATATAAACCTTTTTCTAAATTAGTTATGCGAGTTAAGTCTTAATGTTGTTATATATATATATATGGATGTTGTCGTAATGACCCGTGATAAATTTGAGAACAAACAAGGATAAGGTACGTGGTGCTCGGTTAGGTAGGACTTGATAATATAATTGATATGGATTGATTGGCCTTTTGTTATGATAACATCAAGTATAGACCAAAGGTGGGTTGATTTCAGTTTCCAGGAAAGCCTGTTTTAGAATGGAAAGATAATACCGCATCACCAAGAGGTAAATTTATCTCCCATATCAAGCCAAAGAAGATAATTAGAAAGGACTACATTTATCACTAAGCTCGGGTTTGGGATACGGAAGTAGAGTTACCAACCATTTAGTCCATCCCTATGGCGAATAAGTTTCCCGGTGTTTTTTCTGATGAGCTTCTGAGTCTTCCGCCAAGCAAGAAATTGAGTTTGTTGTTGTCCTACTACCAGATACTCACTCAATATCTATTCCTCCCTATAGAATGGCCCTCGCAGAGCTAAACGAGTTAAAGGAACAACTAAGGGGCTTGCTTGAAAAAGATTTTATCAGGTCTAGTACATCACCATGGGGAGCACTTGTGTTGTTTATGAGAAAGGAGGATGGTCCCTTACAAATGTGTATTAATTATAGGTAGTTGAATAAGGTGACGATCAAGAATAAGTATCCGCTCCCGAGGATTGAGGATTTATTTTATCATTTACAAGGTGCCAAGTGTTTTTCAAAGATAGGCTTGAGGATCGAGGACCATCAGGTAAGGGTTAAGGAGGAAGTTATTCCGAAGATAACATTCAGGACCGGATACGAGCACTTTTCGTTTCATGTTATGTCATTCGATTTGACCAATGCCCCATCAGTATTCATGGATTTGATGAATCATGTTTTCAGGCCATTTTTAAGATCTATTCATAATCGTATTTATCGGCGATATATATTGGTATATTCTCGTTTAGAGGCTGAGCATGCACATCATCTGCGTACTTTGCTCAGAGTTCTACAGGAAGGGAAGTTGTGTGCAAAATTTTCTAACTATGAACTCTGGTTGAACTCCGTAACATTCATCGGGCATATTATTTTGGGTAAAACCATCTGAGTGGATACACAAGAGACTGAGGCAGTGAAGACTTTGCCTACACCCACAACACCGATGAAGGTTCGTAGCTTCTCCATTTGGCATGTTATTACAGGAAATTTGTAATTGTCTCGCTTAATGTTCCAGAATAACATAAGGAAATCTATGATTTAAGTAAGATGAAGAAAGATTAAGAATAAATATAAATAGATACATGTAGGTCTCAAGCTAAAAAGTATGGTAGAGCGACAATGTTTTAGAAAGACACGAGGAAGGATAAGAAAGGATAACTGAAAAGGTAACGGGAATGGGTATGTACTTGGGGTTAAGCTCATAAGAGAGCTTATGGTTTCCCTAAGTTATAGGAGGCTCAGTATAGCCCGAATGAACTCAAAGGAGTCTAAGACTAGTAACGTTTAGAATAGATGAAATGTTGCCCTAATAGTGGGATAAGGGCGCAATTGTGAGGGATAAAAGATGAAGCTTGGGCCTCCGAAGAAGGGAATTTCCTGAATTGTGCAAGATTAGGATAACTATGTAAGTTAACTCAAAAGGGAACTAGATTTCAATGGACCGATGCTTGTGAATGGAGTTTTCCAGGCCTTAGAGGACAGATTAACTTCAGCACTGATTCTAACACTTCCAGAAGTGACCGATGGTTACGTTATCTATTGTGACGCTTCAAGCATTGGATTGGGTTGTGTGCCGATGCAGTATGGTAAGGTTGTGGCTTATGCTTCTAGATAACTAATAAAGCACGAGAAGAACTACTCAACCCACGATTTAGAGTTAGCCACAATAATTCATTCACTAAAGATGTGGAGGCACTACTTGTATGGCATTTATGTTGATATCTCTACGGATCATAAGCGCCTCCAGTACATCTTCAAGCAAAAGGAATTGAATCTTCGTCAAAGGAGATGGTTGGAGCTACTTAAAGACTACGACGTTAATATTTATACCATCCGGGAAAGGCAAACATAGTTTCCGATGCTCTCAGCCGTATATCTATGGGTAGCTTGTCGTATTTGCAGCCAGAAAAGAGGGGAATAGCCCATGAGGTTCATTAGCTATTTAGAGTTCGGTTACTGGACTTAGGTGACACTGGAATTACTCTTCAGGATACAACAACATCATCTTTAGAAACTGAGGTAATGGAACGCCAGTACAAGGATCCTGTGCTAATTCATTATAGAGATAACAATCCTCAGAAGGAGAAGACACCCTTTGAAATTACCAAAGATGGGGTTCTCAGATATCAAGGGCGATTATATGTGCCTAATGTTGCAGGGCTGCGTCGGCAGGTTATGGGAGAAACTCACTATTCTCGTTATTCTATCCATCCAGGAGAAACAAAGATGTATCATGACATCAGGGAAATATATTGGTGCGACGGAATGAAAAAGGATATAACAGAATTTATTGCTCAGTGCCCTAACGGTCAGCAGGTTAAGATTGAGCACGAAAAACCCGGAGGATTATTGCAGGCTATGGAGATTCTGACTTGGAAATGGGAAGTAATCAACATGGACTTCATCGTAGGCTTACCTCGTACCCAACGTAAGTTCGATTCGATATAGGTGATTGTTGATAGGCTCACAAAGTCAGCCATTTTTTTTCCCATTAGAACTACATATTCCTCAGAATATTATGCGAGACTTTATATCAATGAGATTGTACGACTGCATGGTGTCCTTGTATCTATTATCTCGAATAGAGGAGCTCAATTTACAGCTAACTTTAGGAGGTCCTTCCAAAAGGGATTGGGGACTCAAGTAAGTCTTAGTACAACACTTCATCCCCTAACAGACAGACAGGCTGAGCGTACTATTCAGACACTAGAAGATTGTATAATAGACTTCAAAGGTAGCTGGGATGATCATCTGCCGCTTATTAAGTTTGCATATAATAATAGTTACCATTCCAGTATTCAGATGGCTCCATATGAATCTCTTTACGGACGGAAGTGTAGGTCGCCTATAGGGTGGTTTGATGTTGGAGAATCTGGATTACACGGGCCAGACCTGGTTCAGCGAGCCATAGAAAAAAGTAAAGTTGATTTGGGATCAACTATTGATAGCTCAGAGTCGTCAGAAGTTATATTCTGATGTGCGGCGATGAGATTTAGAGTTCAGAGTTGATGACTGGGTATTCTTAAAAGTATCACCTATGAAGGGTGTGATGAGGTTTGGAAAGAAAGGAAAACTTAGCCCATGGTATATTGGGCCTTATAGGATCATTCGGAGAGTGGGTCGAGTAGCTTATGAGTTAGAATTACCCTCAGAATTGGAGTCTGTCATCCAGTTTTTCACGTATCTATGCTACGAAAATGCATTGGCGATCCTACCTGAGTGGTGCCCACGAATGATGTACAGATTATAGAGGACTTGTCATACGAGGAAATTTTGATTGGCATTCTAGACCGACAAATCCGCAAGCTGCGTAATAAGGAGGTAGCCTCCGTGAAAATACTTTGGAGAAATAAAAATGTGGAAGAAATGACTTGGGAGGCCGAGGAAAATATGAAGTCTAGATATCCCTAGCTATTTCCTCCTCCAGAAAAGGGTTCGGCTGAGACGTCATAACCATAAGGTACATGTATAAATTCTTATGTTGGTTATTGTCGTTGGTCGTGTGAGGCCATGGTCGTTATTCATAATTGTTGTCCTGTGTGGCATTGGGTTATTAAGCTTCTACAAGGAGAATTGGTAGTAGTGGTATGACAAAGCCGACCCTGCCAAAGTTATGCAGATTACGGGGAGTTGAACATTCGAGGACGAATGTTTCTAAGGGGGGAAGGATGTTACATCTCGCGTTTTCGTACGTTATAATTTCATTTTCAGTTAACCAACGTAGACTCGGGGATGAGATAATCATGACGTTAACGTACTTATGCTATTTGTAACAAGTGATGAATAAGTGATTGAGAGATAAAGGGGTACACGGATTAACGAAAACGAGTTTTGTTGAAAGTGGACAATTTAAAATAAAATACGGGTCGGGCAATAATACCCGATAATTATGAACTAGTACTATGCAAGGTATCATGTGACCATGGTAGTGTGATATATAAAGTATATATGAAGTATTTTGAAAATTACTAGAATTTTAAGTAATTTGTAATAATTTTTAAATTATGTGGGTAATAGATTAATTACCGGGTAACGAAACATTACTCGGTTAATTAATAAATGGATAAATTAATATCACACCACCCAAGGAGGAATGTGGAAGCTTTCCCCCTATATTAAAGTGAGTCATGGATTAACTTTCCATGTGTTAAAAACCATAAAGGTCAAGGTCTTATCAAGACCTTGTTATGAGACTTATTAATCAAAAAAATGAGACAACCAACTTCATTTAAAAGAGAATGTGCCTTTAGCTTACTTATTTGAAATATTAACAAGCACTAACTCAAGTCCAAGTCTAAAAGACAATCTGCCTTTAGCTGTGGCTCGTAAAATCTTCAAGACATCAAAATACTTTTGGCTTAAAGCCAAGAATGTGAGGAAGAAGCAAAGAAAATTCGTTCAGTTTAAAGGAAATTCAAGCCAAAGTTTCGTTCCAATTTCAAAAGCAGAAGCTTCACTTTCTCGTTCCGAACATATTTCACGGAAGTGGAAGCTTTACTTAGATCAAATAACTTAAGGAACAGATATGTTAAGGCTATCCCTTCTTTCCTTTGGCATGATCCATATGATATGAACGAAACGTGCAAATGTAGAAATTTCATGAATGACTCTATTCATAGAAGTATTAAAGATATCTATGTTCTTGAATTTCCATGTGTCATAATATTTTTTCATCTGTTCATGGGTCTCAGAAAAAAATAAGTAAGTTGAAAAGAGTTTACTTGATGATATTACTCAAAGACAAAATTGTCTTACAAGATTCCGAAAGATTTTATTAACGTACTTTTCATGTATTGCATTCATGTGCATTGACCCATGACCAGATGGCGTTATATACCCGTATATATGTAAATATATGTATATGGGATATGGGAAAAGGTTACGACATTATATACGCACCACCACCTGATCAGCTGGTATATGATGATGATGTTGCCCACAATGGCTGAAATATGATTCAAACAACGTTATATACAGATAAATATGTATGTATTCAAATGGCATTATATACGCGTATATATGTATGTATATATATGTATATGGGATTTGGGAAAGGTTACGGCGTTATATACGCACCACCACCTGATCAGCTGGTATATGTTGATGATATTGCCCACAATGGCCGAGATGATATAATGGGATGCCCCAGTGGCTTGATGATATTATGTACAGCATACCTATGCATGGCATGACATTTACACGCACGTGCATGACGTTATAAATGTTTGAGTATTTACAAAATTATTCAAATTTAAAAATGTGTTTCAGTATTCCATGTTTCATCTATGTCTTTTACGTATTAATTTCCATGCCTTACATACTCAGTACATTTTTCATACTGACGCCCTATTTCACGGGGCCTACATTTCATACCCGTAGGTGCATGTAGGCAAGCTGACGGTCCCCTTTCTTTGGATCCCTGATCAGCGAGAGTTGGCGTGCTCTATTTGATCCGAAGCTGCTTTTGATATTGGTACGATACATTTGTACATATATATGTATATTAGAATGACATGGCTCAGTCCCGTCTTTGTACAGTTATGTTTCTGTTAGAGGTCTGTAGACAGTATGTCTAGTTGGGTTGTATGTGGCCTTGTCGGTTTTCAGTATTTGATGTATAGTTGTCTATAGCAGCCATGCCGGCTCGCCCACTGTATTCTTCCTGTATACGTACATATGCCCATCGATTAGGGTCATGACACCACATAGGATCAATAATATCTCTCTCTCTCTTTTCTCTCTAACTCATTTTCCTAAGGCCACTCTTAGAATTTATTGTTTTCATACTTGTTCTTCACTTATTGCTCAATACAGGCCATTAAGAGCCTTGTTAAATTATTTTCTAACTGTTATCCCCTTCCCGATTACCCCCGATAGCTCGAGCTCGAGCGGGATATTGACCATGAGGTCTCCATCGACCAGTTCAAAGCTCGGGCAGCAAGCTCTCGGTTTGATTCCGCCCCGTTTTAGCTTGTATCTCTTTGTTAAACTTCATAATCCTAGTATCCACTGCTCTAACAACTAGCATAAAAATAGATCACGTATTTTTAGAATCCTATTTACAAATTTAATTATTGTTACCATTTTCACGGTAAATAGTTTGGCACCCACCGTGGGGCAAAATATAATAGTGATTATTTTCTTGCTGGTTTCATTACATAAACACAAGTTATCTTTCATGTTTTTTGTTGTTCGAGATCTTTGATTTCAGGTCAAAATGTCTGGCTCGGTAAACAGAGTCGAGAACGACAACCTCGTTAACCATGGGGAAAATGGTGTGGTTGTTCCGGCTGCCGGCTCGCTACAACAGAATCCCGACAATGTGCCCAGACCGATTCTAGTGAATGTAGATTCATAGGATGCACAATAGGTCTACAAAACCTCACACACCGACAGGAGCATACAACATGGCGACCAATAGGAAGCCCAAAAAACCCCAACCGGGGAAGAACAAGAAGTTTGTCTTCATGTTATTTTGGAAATGTTGTGGGCACAACAGTTGGCCATCGCTCAGTTACAAAGCCACCCAAATACTCCTAGCACAGCAGCGCCAGAAATAGCTCCCCCCGCCGAGCAAGTACCCGAGAGATCAAGCAATAACGGGTCGGTAGCTGACCCTGCCATAGTAAAGATGCTTTAGGATCTCACCAAGGATCGAATGGGGTGAGAAAATAATAGCAGCCAACGATAAGAAGGTCGAGACCTACAACCCTAGGGTAGACCAGATTCCGGGTGCACCCTCAGTCCTCAAGGGCGTGCATTTGAATAAGTTTAGACAATGGTTGTTCCCCGAGGAAGCAGCCCCAAAGCCCATTCCAAAAAAGTTCAGAATGCTGGAACTCCATAAGTACAACGAGACCACCAACCCTAATGAACACGTTACTACCTACACCTACGCGGTAAAAGGCAACGATATAAAGAATGACGAGATCGAGTCCGTATTGCTGAAACAATTTTGGAAAATACTCTCGAAGGGGGCCATGATGTGGTATCACAACTTGGCTCCTAATTCCATAGATTCATTCTCCATGCTAGCAGACTCCTTCGTAAAGGCACATGCCAGAGCTATCAAGGTAGCAGCAAGGAGGTCCAACATTTTCAAAATCACGCGAAGAGAAACTAAGATGCTGCGGGAATTCGTGTCTCGCTTTCAGATTGAACAGATGGAGCTACCGCCAGTCTCCGATGATTGGGCAGTGCAGGCCTTCACCCAAGGCCTTAACAAACAAAGCTTGGAGGCTTTGAAAAACCTGAAACATAACCTGATCGAGTACCCAGCCGTGACCTGGTCGGACGTCCACAACCGGTACCAGTCAAAGATCAGGGTCGAGGATGACTAGTTGGGAGCCCCTTAGAACTTAGTATAACCAAATAGGATCCTGGCAAAGGAGCCGAAACCAAACAAAGAAAGGTATCATCCATACCTTGAGGATAGGAGGAACACCCCGAGATTGAACCTTCCTCGCAATGATCAGAGAATGGATCGAGGACAGGACCCTCGAGGGCTCATCAACAGAACCAGGTTCAATCGAAATGTAGTACCAACGGGTGCGCCCCACCTGTCAGAATACAACTTCAACGTCGATGTGTCAGACATCGTGTTTGCCATCAATAAAATTAGAGATGCCATATGGCCCAAACCTATATAGTCAGATCCTTCACAAAGGAATTATAACTTAGTGTGCGAGTTTCACAACATCCTCGGTCATAGGACCAGGGATTGTCATCAGCTACGGGAAGTGGTAGCTCGGCTGCTTAACAAAGGACATCTTCGGGAATTACTCAGCGATCGAGCCAAAAATCAGTTCCGAGAAAGGGAGGCAACAAAGAAGAACGAGGCAAACAAGTCGCAACATGTCATCCAGAGAAAAGCAGACTCGGGGATATATCCCTAAAGACTCCCTCAGATTTAGTGAAGAGTACACCGAGACCCTGTCTCAACCCCACAACGATGCACTGGTAATCTCCTTCATTGTAAATTCTTTCCGAATAAAATGTGTACTCGTGCATCCAAGTAGTTCAGCTAATATTGTCAGGTCGAGGGTGATAGAGCAGCTCGAATTGCTCAACCAAATCTTGCCTGCCACTCAGGCCCTTAACGGATTCAATATGGCAAGCAAAACAATGAAAGGATAAATCATCCTCTCGGTTACTATGGCCGGCATGACCCAAGACACCAAATTCCATGTCATTGAAGGAGACATGAGGTATAACGCCTTATTCGGGAGACCGTGGATACACAGCATGAGAGCAGTACCATCCACCCTTCACCAGATGATAACATTTCCAGCAAAAAATGAGATTCAAACCATCTATGGGGAACAACACGCGGCGAGGGAAATGTTTGCAATACATGATGTGGTACCGACATTCGTGCCTCCGCCCCCGAATAAACCAATAGGCGAATCGGGCTTCACCCTCAGTCGAACATAAAAAAATGAAGTAAAGAGCCATACCTCATCTTCGCCTCAGGAAATTGAAACAGATTAGCCCTCACGATTGTAACAAATTGTATCTGAGGCATCGCCAGCATATCTCACTTCAAGGTACGACCATCTCCCTTTTTGTTTTGAATTTAGGACTAACCCTTGTTCAGGCACTCGACCGGAGAAGTCAGAGAGCTAACACTTCCCGAAGACTTTGAGGCTCTAAAAACGCATCTGTTACACTCTTTTCCTTCAACCGAGTTTTAGTCCCAAAAGAAGGGTTTTACCGGCAAGGTTTTTAACTAGGCAACGTCTACGAGCTACCTAAGGAAAACTCCGCAAATGCTCGAAACTTCTTTCGCAAACAACTTTGAACGATGAAGAGCATTCCCCAAGATAGCTACCCGCTTGAAAAGGTCTTGAAACGCCAAATGGGGTTCCTATGGGAAAGTAATGTACCGGGCGAAACGGTCGAACGAACCGTGTCCATATAGCCAGGTTCCTGTCGGCGAATACGTGTACTATTGTACCGAGTAATCAAAGAATACCTTTTGTAAAATATACCTTCGCAAAGTAAGGTAGAAATTCCTTCGCAAGAAACATCCCGAACACTCGGGGACTTACACCAGTGATTCAACACTCAGTCAGCCTCCAAGTCGAAAATCCAAAATCACAAAACCTTCAGGTAAGGCAACGCAGAAATCGACAAGCGCCACCAACGGCAAGGGTACCTGGAGTACTAGGAGACTATTGCCAGTGGACATGCACTTAAAAACTAGAGGCCGTAAGACCCCATGGGAGCAAACTCGGCCTAGCAAAGGTCTATTCAACACAACAACACGTATTCACGTCAAGAAATCAAAGAGTATCTTTCACCAAAAGCATCTCGTACTCCAAAAGAAAGTTTAGTATACTCACAGTAGGGATCCCCCCACTAAGTACGTCCTGAAATACTCGGAGACTCAGCATTAACAATTTGGCACCCGCACGACCTCAAGGTCGAAACTCCGGAATCATAAGGCTTCAGCAAGGCAATTCCGAGCTTTTGAGTAACGGCCTACGAGCCTAATCAAACTTGATGACTCAGAAATTGCCATCAATCTCCATACACTGGAAAACCCGAGGCCGTAAGATCCCGAGCGGGCAGACTCGGTCTAGCCAGATCTATTTTACATAGCAACAAAAACCGTAAGACCTCAACAGGCATGACAAACCGTAAGACCTCAACAGGCATGAAAAATTTGTAAGACCTTACTACAAGCATAAAACTCAATCTCGACGCTTAGGCTATATGTCACATTTGCAAGACTCCTGAAAGGGCATATCCTCGATGTAGATGCCTAAACTATTACCCGGGATCGAAAATGGATTCGGCCAAACACATATGAGTGTGGTCAAAGCGGTCGCACCAGCCAAATTAATGCGACTCGGGGACGCTCGACTGCCGCTAACAAAATAACAGGCCATTACTTTGAATGTACTTTGAAAAGAACCGGTTAAAACAGGCTGCCCTCAACAGGAAAACGGGTTGCAACCATGTCAGCTCCAAATCACAAGGCTTCGAGCTACTCAGACTACGAGCTAATCCTTTTGAGGTGCTCAAACATCGCCGCTAATGACTTCAAATCGATGTTCTTCCTGAACCAACGACTGGTCAGGCAAAATTATTTCAAAAAAACCTTAAGATGAGGAAAACAAAGCCTACAATATGCCCACGGGCAAAAGCATAAGAGCCACTATCGCCAGCTAAACGAGCCTTAGGGCCGCACACCAAAACGTCGCAACGACCAACAACGTTAGTGCCACTGTCGACATCTTGAAAATTGAAAACTTGAGGATTAAAATGAGCTTGAGTCGTAACCAGACTCAGAGAATGGATCCAAAATAGTTAACTATACATGCCTAAGGGCAAAACGTATGTGCCATTGTCACCAGCCAAACGAGCCTCAGGGCCACACACTTAAAATGTCTCTTTGACCCAAGGCCTAAGATCCATCGTCATCCGCCCTACTAGTTAAAATGCAAATGCCCAAGGGCAAGGCGCAAGAGTTGTTATCATCCGCCCATGCAGACATAAAAACTTGAGGGTCAATTAAAGCTCGAGTCGCAACGCGACTCGGAGATTGAACCCAAATAGTTAAAATGCAAATGACCAAAGGCAAGGCACAAGAGCCATTATCGTCCGCCCGTTCAGGCACATGGGATTGAAGGTTAGGTAAGCTCGAGTTAAAGCCTGACTCGGAGACTAAACCCAAAACAGTTGGGAAAAGCACAAAAGCTCTAACGCCTACTCGTACTAATAATTGCACATGACCGAGCATGAAAGAGCCTCCAAACCTGTCTAGTGAGCTCCGGATCTGTACGGCTCGGGCCAAACACCAGAACCAGCCCACCTGGTTGAAAGCAATGCGGGAAAGGATATAAAAGAGATAAAGGTCCAAGTATTTTTTTATTTACATATACAAAAAGGTGCGCTCCCCATCTACAAACATGCGCTACGAATGTCAAATAGAAAATGGCAAAATGGCGAAATCTATGCTCCACTTCAGAAGGCTACAGCCCACCAGCCCCAGCTTTACTCTCCATGACATCAGAAAGAAGTGACCAAGCATCACGCTCCTTTGCCTTCGCTCGATCCAACTCCTTAGAGAGGACGAAGCCCTTGACACCAATCTCTTCGAGTACCTCTCTTCGGGATTTGCAACGAACATATTCCTCTATCCTCTTTTCACGATCTAAGGCCAGCTTCAACTCGGATTGGGCATCAATAGCATCCTTCAAATGAATCGCCATCTCCTTATCAGCCTTAGTCTGACTCAATGCAGCTTCAGCACGAGCATCGATTATCTCAGCCCTGACCTTCGCGAGATCAGACTCGAGCTTCGCGATCATATCCACTTGGACTGAACCATTGATACGAGCCAAGCGGAGTTGCACCGTGAAGGCAGGAACTTTAGCCAAGGCACCCTTCTCCTCTAAAGCTTGAGCCTACACCTGAGCCCTCAGTTCACCACAAGCATTCCTAACTCGGTCGGCATCGCCCCTAAGGTACTCCAGAGCCTCCGTCTTTTTCTGCAACTAAGATAGGCAAAAAGGATTAACCTTAAGGGTCAAAAGGGCAAAACGTGTACTATGAATGGTTACCTGCTCCATCAAATAGCTCTCGTAATTTGAGCTCCGGTATGCCTCATATCGCCCATGCATCAACTTAACCTCCTTCTCCTAGCTGAGGAGCCTAAGGGACTCACCCTCATCAGAGCTTTCCAAAGCATAGACCCATGACAGAGCAACTTAGACCTAAACCTATCAAAGGCCTGCAGAAGAAAAACTCGATAAGTAAGGGAAGAAATGAAATGCATAAAGACTGCACCAAAACTCACCGCGAAGTGAAGCCGATGGACTTCCTCGATGGCCGAGCACACTCTTGTTGGTCCAGCCACTCCGGCCAAGGAAGAACCAACCTCGGTCGAGGCATAATCACTCAAAGGAGCCACCGCTCCGGAGCTAAAGACTTTGGGAACATCAGGCTCGGGCAATGATCTCTCCTTGAAGAAACGAGCCCGTTTAGCCCCGCTAAAAGCTCCATCGCACTGTGAGTCCAAATCCCATTTATCGCCATCTTCCCTTAGCTCGGAGGACGACGACTCCTCCCACTCTCCGGAGGGACACAACCTCGCCCCAAGGAAGCGACTGATACCTACAACGGCAAAGCCAGTACGGAAGAAAGAGGAAAATGTCATCCCAAACACACGAAGACCGAGGTAAAAGCAGCATACGCGCATACCTTTGTGTTTTGCTTCCCATCTTCCCTGGGACACAGCTCGCCACCTATGCTCGTCACATGTCCAATGGCTGCAGAAAAGGAGGAAACACAATTACTCAACTGGTTTTCGCTATAAGCGAGTCTCAAAAAGCACAAGACACCCCACTCACGCGCGTAATTACATCCCTCAAGAAATGGCATGAGCTCCATGGGGATAATGTTAGCCATCCGAACCCAGACGAATTGACTGACCCACTCCTGATCCTCATCTTCCTCATCATCAACAACAAAAGGTGTGGGCGAACGACACCATAGGGTCAGTAGGCCTTGATGGTGAAAGGTTCGGTATAGCCTAACGAGGTGACTAAGCGTAAATTCAAGCCTGGCCTTCTCTGCAAAGAAAATCATCATCAATTCCACTTGCCAAAACGATGGATGTATCTAAGCTAAAGTAACCCGATACTTCAGACAGAAATTAAGCACGACCCTATCAAGGAGGCTTGGTACTAAAGGTTATAAGTATATGTTCAGGAATCTATCAGCGGAGTCCATAATACTCTCATCCGGGGAAAGCGCCTGCAACGCTAGCCCTTCGCCCCATCCACAATGTCTTCTCACCATCTCTAGATGCTCCTCTCTTATCAAAGACACAGTCATCAGAATAAGCTCTCAGCGATCCTCAGCACTGGGAGCGGAACTCTCCCCTCCCTGCCTGGCCAGCCCTAAAGTAGCGACCATGGCTATGGTCAAATTGGTAGACTAAAGTTGGGGCCTACACAAACACCTTTGCACTTAAGGAAACGAAAGAACCGATGCCAAGGTGTAAGGATAGCTATCTAAAATAATGAGATCTTCCAAAGAATCAAGAGCCACCCCACATATATGTGGAAAGCAATAATGATTTGCCTATCTTGGGTAAGCCCTAGGAGGCCAACGGCCTCGATAAAGAACTCGGGGTAGTACTCGAACCTGGAGACCTCCATCGACAAGAAGTTAGGCTTCAAGGAGCCAACGACATCATCTCCAATTGCTGAGGTGGTGCCCAACCTCGAGGACCTCCATTAAAAAGAAGTCAGGCTTCAGAAAGCCTTCAGCGCCATCATAGAGCTCGATGCGGTGTCCGATCTCGTGGTTTTCCTTTCTAAAAAGAAAAATAAGCACTTCAAGCTCCGCCCACGAGGGCTCGACTGCAAAAAATAGCCTAAATACAAATAGCCCCTTCCTTAGAAGCCTGCCTACAACACCTCAAAAGGTTATCTACGCCAAGCTCAAAATAAAAGCTCTGAGCTCCCGAAGTTGACTTTCGCCTCGGTGCTCTATCTCCATGGGGCTGAAGGGCCCTAATGATCTAGGTTTAATCAGATCGCTTCGGGCTTGATTCCGGGAATAGGGATTGGCTCGGAAAGGAGCCATTTCTATCAACCGAATGCCGGAAGGAATACTCGCATCCGGGTCCAGTATTAGCAACAACAAGTAGGACCGTGCTTTCGGAACAACCGCAAACATAAAGAAATACAGCAAGTATCAAAGACAGGAATCAGGAAAATATCTTTGTATTCATAACATGTTCTCTTACAACGGCCCTCAGGGGGGGGGGGGTTTACTTGCATGTGATTACAAAAGCCAGCAAGGGGATCTTTGCACAGGAACAAAGAAGTTCAAGGGTATGCATACAATAAAAGTCTATGAATCTAGCCTACTCCCAAAGTACGACATCTTTGGCATCATCTCCTCAGGCGTGCGACCTCAAAGACAATATCTTTCAAGTTCGATCCCCTCGGGGACCTCATCTCGACCCTCCTAGAATGGCATCTTCAAAAGGAAGGATATGGAAGAGGAAGGCAATAGAGAAGAGCAAAGTGACTAAGGAGAAGCTGGAAGAAGACAGGAAGTGGCTGGGTAAAAAATCTGGCTAGTGCGAACTCTGTCAGTAATTCTATTATAAAGCCACTTCTTGAGACGTTGCCTCGGCCCGGGAGGCAACAGCCAATAGAGAGTGTCGCCATACCCCCAGGAATCGAAAGGGGGTGTAATACGCCAAGCCGAGGAAGGAGGGTGAGCAGCAATGCATAATCTGAGCCCCTTCTTGAGCAGCAGTGCATCATCCAAATATCTCCTAGGGTCGGAGAAAATCGGTCCTTTGTTTCATCGCCACGAGCCAACGCAGTCAGTAGCAGCAATAGCAACAATAATAACAACAACAACAACAACAACAATATCATTATAGCAACACATCTTTGTCCAACCGGAGAAGGTTCAGAAGTTGGGCCAAAACGCGCATAATGTCGCTTTTGAGAACTTGAGGCCATGGGCCTCAAACATGGTAAGATGGCAAAGGGAAAAATAGCAAGAAAGGAGGAAATGATGGATATCGAAGGATGCTTGGATAAACAACTGATCACGAGAAGCGCCATTTATAGGGGGGAGGGGCAAAGTAACCGATGATGCCATTATCACCCTCGAAAAGCGTAATAGAAGGCGCATTCAATGCGTTCCTGGAAGCTAAATCGACGGCAACATTATGACCCTGAAGAACGAGGAGTCACGACACATCAAACAACCCTAAAGAAGCGAAAAGGTGAAATGCCTCGACATTTGTAAAAGGGGTTGCGCATCAGCACGACGTCATTTTGGGAGCCCATAAGTGGGATGTCAAAATCATTTCTTATCGCTCCCCTCTAAGCAACACGGAGACTATCTGTGTACGGTGAAATTGGAACACCAATTTCTCATTAGCAAATTACTTTAGGAGGTCGCCTCGGAGGCTCGGGACCTCAAGCCAGTTACTTCCCTAAAGATCTGTCGATGCCCGGCCGAGGATAATATCGGCCAAAACCCCGACGAATACGGTAAACATCCGATGAGTGCATCCGCAATCGATCAAGTATACCTGGGCAGCCTAACATTAGCCTATGTATACGTCATGAAGCTAGTTATCTGTCCCATCCCGTTTCCTTTATCACTCAACGTATCTTGTACGGAGTTTGGGCTCCCTCCTCTTATAAAAGGGGAGTCATTAACACTCGATAAGGCAGAGCTCCAACTATTCCACATAAGATCAATAATATCTCTCTCTCTCTCTTTTCTCTCTAACTAATTTGCCCGAGGCCACTCTTAGCATTTATTGCTTTCATACTTGTTCTTCATTTATTACTCAATACAGGCCATTAAGAGCCTAGTTCAATTATTTTCTAACCGTTATCCCTTTCCCAATTACCCCCGATAGCTTGAGATCGAGGTCTTCCATCGACCAACTCGAAGCCCGGGCAGCAAGCCCTCGTTTTGATTCCGCCCCATTTTATCTTGTATCTCTTCGTTAAACTTCATACTCCTAGCATCAACTACTCTAACAACTAGCATAAAAATAGATCACTTATTTTTAGAATCCCATTTACAAATTTAATTGTTGTTACCATTTTCACGGTAAACAGACGAGCCAGGAAAAAATAACTCCAAAAGCCCGTAACAAGAGGAAAAATAAAACCTACATAAATGGTCGCATCGACCAAGCGCGTAAGAGCCATTGTCGCTAGCCTAATGATCCTCGAGGCCACACACACAAAAGGTCGCATTGACTTTAAGTGTAGGAGCCACTATCGCCAGTTTGAAATCTGAAAACTTGAGGGTCAAAATGAGCTCGAGTCGTAACCCGATTCGGAGACCGGGCACAAAACAGTTAACTAGATATGCCTAAGAGAGAACGCATAAGAGTCGTTGTTGCCAGCCCTAACTAAAAGTCCGCATCTGCCCATGGCATAAGAGCCATTGTCGCCAGCCCTCACTAAAAGGTTGCATCTGCCCACGGCGTAAGAGCCATTATCGCCAGCCCTCACTAAAAGGCCGCATTGATCCATGGCATAAGAGCCATTATCACCAGCCTACACTAAAAGGCCGCATCGGCCCAAGGTGTAAGAGTCATTGTCGCCAGCCCACATACATCGAAGGGTCACGTCGACCAAAAGCGTAAGAGCCGTTGTCGCCAACCTAAGTTTCGTCCATTCAAAGGTCAAATAAACTCGAGCCGATGCCCGACTTGGGGATTGAGCCCAAAATAGGTAGCCTAAATATGCCTAAGAGCGAAAGCACGTATGAGCCTATGGGCCTATCTAATGAGCCCCAGGGCCATATCGCTACTCTAGGGATCCCTACCAATGTAAAAATCAAGACAGAAAAAGATACAAAAGAAATAAAGCTGCAAGTTTTCCTCTCATACACATATGCAAAAAAGTGTTGTATCCATCTACAAACATGCTACGAAAGTGCTACATACAGACGGCAAAGTCTATGCCCCCACCCCCCCAAAGGTTACGGCCTGCCAGCCTTATCTTCACTTTCTTCGGCATCGTGCAAAAGCAACCGAGCATAACGCTCGTCTGTCCTTCCTAGCGCCAATTCTTCCAAAAGGGCGAAAGCCCTAGCACAAATCTTCTCAGGGTCTTTCTTTGAGACTTGAAGCGAGCATATTCTTCAATATTCCCTTCGCGGTCGAGGATCCTACTCAGCTCGACTTGAGCATCAGCAGAATCCTTTGAATAGATCGCCATCTCCTAGTCAGACTTAGTCCGACTCATTGCAGCTTCTGCCCGGGCATCAACGATCTCAACCGTGACTTTTGAAAGACCGGATTCGAGTTTCGCAATCATCTTTATCTGAATTGAAGCATTATCACGATGTAAGTGAAGTTGAGGGTCAAAAGCAGGAACTTTATCCAGGGAGTCCTTCCCCTCTAAAGCTTGAGCCTCCGCACGAGTTTTTAGCTCATCGTGCTCACGCCTGGCCGGCCAACTTCATCTCGAAGGCACTCTAGAGCCTCCATTTTTTTCTGCAACTGAAATAAACTAAGCGTTAGCATTTAGAACCAAGAGGCGAAAATCATGCTCACCTGTGACAGTAAACTACCTGCTCCTTCAGGTGGTTCTCGCAATTCAAGCTCTGGCCCACCTCATACTGCAAATGTACCAACTCGACTTCTGTTTCATCACAAAGGAGCCTAGGGGATCTCTCCTCATCCAGAGCTTTCTATAGCCTGGCTTCATAACGAAGTAGCCCGGACTTAAGCTTGTCAAAGACCTATAAAAAAAACCAATAAGGAAGGGACGACACGAAGTTCGGAAGACTTGTGCCAAAACTCACCACAAAGTGAAACCGTCGGGCTTCCTCGAAGGCCGAGTGCACACCTGCCAATCTAGTCCCTTCGGCCCTGAAAGAGCCAATCTCTCTCAGAGCACGGTTGCTCGATGTATATGACCCTAAGTTTCTAGTATCTCCCTAAGTACTACCGATGGAAAAGAAAGGCGACTGCAACAGAGCGACCCTCTTTCCAGAACCAGGAACCGCGGATAAGGCCGGCTCAAACAATGCTTCCGCTCCGATGCCCGGTCCTGTTTTTCCTTGCTTTGAGTGCCATCACCCTGAGAAAGCATCTCTCGCTTATTGTTGTCACTCTTCAGCCTAGGAGCTGGCAACCCTTCCCCCTATCTGGAGGAGAATGGCCTCGCATCGAATGTCCCTTCAATGCCTACAATAGCAAGCTTAATATGCATGAAGGGAAAATGCCTCTCCAATTGAAGGAAGGGAGGGGAAAGTATAACACAACGCTCACCATGATGTTTCACTTCGCATATGCCCCGGAACGCAGCTCGCCACATGTGCTCATCACAAGTCGAGCATGTCGCCAACTTCCGGACCCAATCCGGCAAATCAGGAACGTCGCGCAACATACATGAAATCGCTGCGGGAAAAGAAATGAAGGCTCGGTTATGAAACTGGGCTTTCATCATAGACAGAGCTGAGAAAGCACGAAATACACCACTTACGAGTATAGTTCCATTCCTCAGGGAATGGCATGAGCTCCACGGGGACAATCTCAGCGGTCCGCGCTCGGACAAAGCAACTCATCCACCCCCGATATCTATCTTCCTCATCCTCAACAACAAAGGGCGTGGTCGATCGGCATCGCAAGGTCAGCAGACCTTGATGGTGGAAGGGCCGTTACAACTTGATAAGGTGACTAAGAGTAGAGTCAAGCCCCCGCCTTCTCCGCAAAAATTCTTATCATTAGCACTATTCTCCAAAATGATAGATGGATCTGTGCCAAGGTAGCCCGATACTCTAGGCAAAAGTCGAGCACAACCCTGTCAAGAGGTCCCAGCGTGAAATGGTATGTGTACACATTCAAGAATCCATCGGCACGATCCATGATGCCCTCACCCGGGGAAAGTATCTGTAATGCTACCTCTTCCCCCCATCCGCAGTCTTTTCTCACTAACCCAAGATACTCTTCTCCTATAAAAGAAGTGGTCTTCGAGGTATACCCTCGTTGGTCCTAGATGCCGGAGGCGGAGATCTCCCCTCCCTGTCAGATAGACCTCGGCACAACAGCTATGACTATGAAAAAATTAGAGAACTAGAGCAGGAGTCCGTTAGTGCTGAAGTGGCGAAAGGCTTGTAAAGAAAATGAAGGGTAACTACTTAAAATGGTGGGATCTCCAAAAAGAGCTGAGACAACCCTATATTTATGCATGGAGGAAATGGCGACGATTCGCCTGCCTCAATGCCGGTTAGAAACACTGATCGATGCCATCATTACCAGTCCCGAGGTTGTACCCGACCCCGAGGATCTCCATCAAACAAAAATTAGGCTTTAAGAAGCCGATAATGCCTTCTCCAATCCCGAGGTGGTACCACACCTCGAGGATCTCCATTAAAATAAGGTTAGGCTCCAGGAAGCCAATAACGCCATCTCTAGTCCCGAGGTAGTACCCCGACTGCAAGGACCTCCATCAAACGGAAGTTAGGCTTTAGGAAGCCAATAACACCTTCTCCAGTCCCGAGGTAGTACCCGACCCCAAGGATCTCCATCAAACAAAAGATAGGCTTTAGGAAGCCAATAACGCCTTCTCCAGTCCCGAGGTGGTACCTGACCTCGTGGATCTCCATCGAACGGAAATTAGGCTTTAAGAACCCAATAAAGCCTTCTCCAATCCCGATGTGGTACCTAACCTCGAGTATCTCTATCAGAACAAGGTTAGGCTCCAGGAAGCCAATAATGCCTTCTCTAGTCCTGAGGTAGTACACGACCTTGAGGACTTTCGTCAAATAGAAGTTAGGCTTTAAGAAGCCGGTTACATCATTGCCAATCCCGAGGCAGTACCCGACCTCGAGGACCTTCATTAGGATGAAGTTAGGCTCAAAGAAGACGATGACGCCTTCGCCAGCACCGAGGTGGTACCCAACCTCGAGGATCTCCATCAAAGGAAAGTTAAGCTCCAGAAAGACAACAACATCGCAAGTCCCGAGGTGGTACCCGACCTTGAGGACCTCTATTTGGACAAGGCTAGGCTCCAAGAAGCCAATGACGCCTTTGCCAGCACTGAGGTGGTACCTGACCTCGAGGATCTCTATCAAAGGGAAGGTTAGGCTCTTGGAAGCCAATGGCATCATTACAAGACCCGAGGTAGTACCCGACCTCGAGGGTCTTTATCAAAAGGGAATTAGGCTCCAAGGAAATAAGCATTTAAACTCCACCCATTTGGGCTTGGCCCCAGGGTACCATCTGAGATTGAACAAACCCTCTTTCAAGATCTATCTACAGTGCCGTAAGGCTATTTACACTAAGCCTAGAGCGAGTTTCTAGGTGGTCTGAATTTGAACAAGCCTCTGCTCGGGGACTTCCCTCGTGAGATCAAATGCAGTACATGTCCACACGCCTCCAAGCAAATTTCTTCTCAAAGGTTACCAAGAAGTTAAAGTAATAAACCATGATTTCAAGGCTCAAACATTACTTTCATTCTACTCGAAGTCAAGGTCCCGACGACCCGATTTTATCGGCCCGATCCAGGTTTGAGCCAAGAGATCGAAAAGGGTTCCATGCAAGGCCATATTAATCGACCTAAGGCTAGAAAGAATACTCACACCCGGGTTTGATATTGACAACATCAGATAGAATCATGTAATTAGAGTCTCCACAAACAAAAAAGAATAGAGCAAGCATCGAAGCCAAATTGGAGAAATATCGTTGTATTCATGAAGCATTCGATTACAAAAGACCACGAGGGGTCCTTACATATAATTACAAAAGCCCACGAGGGGTACTTACACAGAAACAAAGAAGCGAGAGGGTACATATGTAGTGAAAGCCTGGGACCTAATCTACTCTCGAAGGTTCATCTCCGGTATCAGCATCTCCGAGCACTACCCCCTCAAGCATGCATACTCGACGGTTATACCTTCGACCACCACCTCCTCTAGGTTCCTAGCTCAATCCCACAGAGCAATATCTCCAAGGGAGACAATAAAGAAGAGAAAAGCAGGAAGGAAAAGAAGAGGAAGGTGATGCAGAAGAGATAGAATAAAAAACATAGCCCGCCAAAGCCAAAGGTTGAAGATTCGACGGGCCTCAATGCACAGCTGCCCCGAGTCCACCTTCTGGGACATCGTGTTATGCGTTCTTGACGGCCGGTGTGCCATTTTATCCCTTGGGAAAAGACCCGAGGGGTAAAGTGCCGCATCAGGCCAGGGTAGGAGAGTGAGAAGCGGTGTATAGTCTGAACACTCTCCCGAGTAGCGGTGTAGAGTCCAAATGTTCCCCCAAGTCAGAATAGGCTAACCCTCTTTATCTCATCACCTCAATCTAACAACAACAAGCAGTGATAGCCGTAAAAATAACAACAATACCAACGAGATGGTATAATCTCGCTCAGTACAGCGAAGACATGGCAAAAGGACATGGCGAGACTGATAATAATACTGCCATAAGACCTGAAGAACAGAGACCCCAAACATGGCGGGTAGAAATGGAGAAGAATAATAAAAATGAGAATAAAGGAATGGAAAGATGTCTAGAGGGACTTGGATAAAAAGATAGCATGGAAAGGCCCCATTTATAGGGAATGATTATGTGGCCATAACGCCATCAATGCCTTTGAAAGACAGATCGACAAGCGCAATCAATGTTCCATTAGAAATTGGATCGACGGCGATATGGTCGCCTTGAAGAGTGGGAATCGACAACGCATTGAGTGACGCTAAAACGAAAAGTCCATGGGACATTCCGGTTATCGAGAATGTTTACATCATAAGTATGATATTGTCAGCATTACATCATCACAGGAAGTCCAAAGAGTTGGATGTCGAGATCGTTTCTTATCGTTCCTCTCTATAAAATACGGGGACTATCTATATGCGGTGAAACTGGAGGGTCCAAATTCGTCATTATCAAAGCACCTCGGTAGACCATCTCGAAGTCCCGATGCTACAAGGTTATGGTCGAGTTTCCTCCCTCGAGATTTGTCAGCATTTGGTCCCAGGAAAACGTCGACCACGGCCACAGTAGAAACGGGGATTTCTCAAGGCACGTGGCTAGGGATGATAGAGCCTAGAGAGCTACTCTAAGACCCGAGTCAGAGTGTCATCTAGTGGTAACATCTCCATATCTTTGTAATTAATGTTTGTTGTACTATGATGGGATTTCCCTCCTATATAAAGGAGATCCCTATCACTTTGTAAGGGTTGGTTACTCCAACTTCTCCATACGAAAATATACAAAAACTCTCTATTTAACTCTCTAACAGTATTCTCTTGATATTGTAGCTCTCATTTATTGTCTTCATACTTGTTCTTCACTTATTTCTTATCACTGGCCATAAAGAGCCTCCCTCAATTATCCAATAATTATTATCCCTATCCCGATTGCTCACAATCGCTCGTAGCGAAGCCCTAAGATCGGCCTCGATTCCCGGAATCGACAAGACTCAAGCCCCGAGTAGCTAGCCTATCGGTTTGATTATAGCTCTCTCCTTAACTCCATTTCATCTTTAAATATCATATACTTAGCATCAACTGCTTAACAAACTAGCATAAAAATAGATCACGTAATTTTAGAGTCCATAAACAAATTTAATTGATTTTACTATTTTCACGGTAAACATGTGGTTTCATAGAGAGTGAAAAGTTTCTTCTCCGAGTTTAACCTACGAAAGGAGTGATGAGGTTAGGGAATAAAAAAAAGTTTATTCCTCGGTATATTCGTCCATTTGAGGTAATTTCCTCACACAAAGTTAGGCAAGGCATTTACCTCAAAACACGCTATCTTAATCCACTAGTATGCCTTTTTGTGAATATCCAACTCAAAATGGCTAGAATCTAGTAAAAATAAATTTATACCCTAAATACCAACCATATGAAACTATTGTGGACAATAAGGTTGCAATCTGTAAAGAAAATCAAAAAGTCAACCATGGTCTCACATCTTTGAACCAAACAAAACTTACAAAATAAGAACACCCCTTCGATAACGAGTCCAACCATACTAACATTACTCGATTCCAATCTCAAATCGACCTTCAAATCCTAAAAATATTGTCTATGAAGTTTTCACAATTTTCAAACTCAAAACACTAATTAAAGGATAAAAACAACGATGGATTCATGTATGATAGCCAAATCCAGTGAGAATCACTTACCCCGATCAATTCCTTGAAAATCCCTCTCAAAATGGCTCAAAACCGAGCCCTCTAAGTCAAAAGATAAGGAATAAACTAAAACCCTCGTTTTATCCTTTTCTGCCAGTGACGTCCACTTCTGTGGAATATAGGCTACTTATGCGACTCCGCATCTACGGAAAAACCATCACAGATGTGCCTGCATCAAGGCTCAGTAGATTTTGCTTTTGGGGTCCACCAAGTGCATCTTCACTTTTGCCTTTGCGGACAAAGACCGCACCCGCGCTTACGTACCTGCACGAGGATCGTCATACTTGCAGACCCATGTCGCCCAGCCCCACCACACATATGTGATGACTCCCCTGCTCTTGTTTGTCTACACCCACCGCAGGTGCAATGACACAAGACTTTAGCTGCTACAGCAATCCTCTATGTCAAAAATTATCTCGATTTAAATCTGATTCACACCTGGGGACCCCGGGACCCTATCCAAATATACCAACAAGTTACAAAGTACATAATGAAACTACTCGAGGGCTAAAATAAAAAACTGATGCCAATTCATATCAGACAACATCGATTCTATGAATCGCAACCCAACTCAAACCTATTGAAACTAGGAACGTCCAACTTCCAAAACTAGCGCCGATTCATACCGAACTAACTACGATTGACCTCAAATTTTTCACACAAGTTATAAATGACACAACAAACTAATTCCAACTTCCAGAATTAGAATCCAACCCCGATATCAATAAATTCAACTCTTAATTAAACTTCTAAACCATCCAAACCTTCAACTTTCTAACTTTCGCCAATTCAAGCCAAAACAACCTACATACCTCCAAATTAATATTCGGACATGCTCCTAAGTACAAAATCACCATACGCAACTGTAAGAATTGTCAAATTTCCATTTTGGAGTCATCTACACAAAATTCAAACTTCGGTCAACCCTTTAAACTAAAGCCTCCATCTTTGGGACAAAGTGTCTGTTACGCCCCGCAATATTATGTCGATATCGCAGTAATATATTACGATGATGGCCCTCTGCAGTAATATATTACGATGATGTTACGTCCTACAGTAATATATTATGATGATGTTACGTCCTGCAGTATTGTAATATGATGATGTTATGCCCAACAATATTGCATTGCGGTGATGTCACTCTTTGCATTATTAAGTTACAACAATGTTGCACCCAGCATTATTACATTACGGTGATATCACACTTCGTAATATTAAGTTAGGACAATGGTGTACCCTACAGTATTACATTATGGTGATGTTACGCTTCGCAGTATTAAGTTACGACGATGTTGCACCCTAGTGTGGTGCGTTGAATTTGTTGTAAGGTAATTGACATCACTCATAAGAAAAGATTATTTGGAGATTTTAAAGATTGTAAGTGATGAAAAAATTCGTGAAGGTGAGAGGGGAAGAAAGTCGAAGAAAATGAATTTCGTTGATATTTGATATTTTGGGACAAAATACGGCCCGAGCTAAAATACCCAGTATTAATTGACTAGTACAATACAAGGTACCACAAGACCATGATAGTAAGGTATATAAGGTATGTGAAAAGTAAGTAGTATTTTAAGAAAGTGGAAATAATTCTCAATTATATGGGTAATTGGTTAATTACCGGGTAACAGGACATTACCTAGTTAATTAATCAAATAAGTGGATAAAACTAAATTCCTCCCCCCCTCCCCCCAAAAAAATATTGCAGAAGTCCACTACTTAAGAAAATGACTCATATTGAATTATGAGTAGGTGGCTGCCGAAGATTACTTGAGATACTACCAAAGCAAGACTTAGTAAATGTCTTGGTTTCCATGTTTCTAGTCACTCAAAAAGCAAGAAAATACATTCTTTCTTAGTTTGAAAAGTTTGAAAACGGATGTTAAGAAAAATTCGTTCATCATTTAAAATTTCGTTCAAGAATTTCGCCGAAGCAAATTTCTGCAAATAATTTAATGAACAGGTATGTTAAGGCTTTCCCTTCTTTCTTTTGGCATGATCCATACGACACGAACGAAACGTACAAACAGACAAATTTCATGAATGACTCTATTCATAGAAGTATTAGAAATATCTATGTTCTTGAATTTCCATGTGTTATAATATTTTATCATATGTTCATGGGTCTCAGAAAAATACGAAAGTTGAAAAGAGTTTACTTTATGATATTACTCAAAAGCAAAATGGTCTTATGACATTTCGAAAATTTTTATGAACGTACTTTTCATGCACTGCATTCATGTACATTGACCCATGACCAGATGGCGTTATATATGTGTATATATGTATGTATATATATATATATATATATGGGATATGGTAAAGGTTATGGCGTTATATACGTACCACCACCTGATTAACTGGTATACGATAATGATTTTGCCCATAGTGACCGATATGATATGATGGATGCCCTCAGAGGCCGATGATGTTATAAGACATGTACCTATGCCTGGCATGACATTCATACACATATGCATGATACTACAATTATTTAATAATTTACAGGTGGAGTCATTTACTCTATATTTCTTCCATGTCTCTTATGTACTTATTTTTGTGCCTTACATACTCGGTACATTATTTGTACTGACATCCCTTTTGCCTGGGGACGCTGCATTTCATGCCCGCAGGTCCCGATAGACAGGTCGAGATCCCTCCAAGTAGGCTATCAGCTCAGCGGAAGATGTTGGTGCAGTCCATTTGCTTAGGAGTTGCTAGTTTGGTTAGTATGATTTAGACGTGTATTATTTGGTATGGCGGGGCTCTATCCCGACCTTTATGGCATTTATGTACTTTTAGAGGCTTGTAGACATATGTCGTATATATGAAAGATTGTACGGCCCTGTCGGCCCATATAATAAGAAAGATACATTACGTTGGTACTCGGTCGAGTAAAGTACCGGGTGCCCATCGCAGCCCATCGGTTTGGGTCGTGACATATTGATTTGGCATGACAATCAAGAATAGCATAATGGGCGACAACCAGTCTATGCCTAAGATAATGTCAAAATCTACCATGCTGAGCAACAATAAATCGCCTATGGTCACAAAAACACTAAGAGCAACCAAACACGTCCGATAGACCCGGTCCACAACAAGAGAATCTCCCAAAGGAGTAGAAACATAAACATGGCAACTCAAAGAATCCCGAGATACACCCAAATGTGGAGCAAAATAAGAAGACACATAAGAGTAAGTGGAGCCTGGATCGAATCGAACTGATGCAACTATGTGACAAACCAATATAATATCTGTGATGACAGAATCGGAGGCAACAACCTCGGTACGGGCAGGAAGGGCATAGTATCTGTCCTGGCCTTCCCCTCCCTGACCTCCACCTCTAGCTGGCTGAGTAGGTGGGGTAGCAACTGGAGCTGTAACCATAGCATGAGAACTCTGCAGGGCACGTTGTGGCTGAGAAGTCTGTGGAGGTGCACCCCTCCCAAGTCTGGGGAAATCCCTCACCATATGGTGTGTGTCACCACACTCAAAACAAGCTTTAGGAGGAGTGGCTGCGACCGTCTAGGGACAGGTCTGCTGGAATGACCTCTAAAAGCACCCCGCACAAGAGGTGCCCTAGATACCGGTGGTGCATAATAAGGTTCCTAAGGTCTAGGAGGAGCTGGAGCACTATTGGCTACTAGAAGAGTTGAATGAATGTGGTGACTCATATAAACCCTACCATGATGACCTGCAGGTGGGGTACGGGCACCACTCATAGGCGGCTCCTCGAAGTTGGAAGGTAGTGAAGGAAACCTCGCTCGATCCTGATATACCCATGGTACGGAGAATGTGGTAACTCTCATCTAGAAATCCTAGAGCATCCCCCAATGCTAGACCGTTGAATACATGAGGCTTGTACTTCTTGAACCTCTCAAGCCTCAGTTGCTCCTCCTCGGAAGCCGCTGCCCTATCCTCGTGCTAAGCTGGCACTGCAGGCGGTACAAGAATAATCTCAGGGACCTGCTCAACATGCATCGCTACTTTGGAGTGTGGGCGGCGGGAGTCTGTGCTCCTCCCCCGGCCTGAGATATAGCTGCAGCAAGGGAAAGCAACCCTGCCTGAGCCAAAATTGTGTACATGCTCATGAACTATGCCAAAGTCTCCTGAAAAGCTGGAGTAGTGGTAGAAGTAGGCGTGTTCGGTGCCTGGACTCCGGCTAGAACTACTAGTTGTACCTGGGCGGCAGCTCGCACAAGTGCTCTGGCTGCACCACGTGCGCATCCTCGGACTCTACCCCGGCCCCGGCCTCTGACGGCTGTAGTTGGGGTAGCACGTGTCCTCACCATCTGTGAGAGAATAGAAGACAAAAGTTTAGAACTGTGATGTCAAAATATCGCACGACAAGGAAATCAAATGAAGTGGAATTTTCCTAACAGTTACATAGCCTCTCATAGATAAGTACAGACGTCTCCATACCAATCAGCAAGACTCTAATAAACCGGCTTGTGATGCATGACTCCTATGAGCCTAGAGCTCTGATAAACTATGTCACGACCCCGGTTCGCCCTCCGTGAACCGTCGTGATGGCACCTAGTCTCTACGACTAGGTAAGCCTAATTTAGGGAAGAAAAACCAAAATTTGTGGAAGTAAACAATTTAAAACAGAAATAAAGTAGTAACAGTGTTTAAATGTGCTGCTCGGCATACACCATGTTTAACTCTCAATACTAAAACATAAATCCAAGACCCGAAAACCGACGAATCACAAGCCAAAATCAATACCACATAGCTCTAATTCCAGAATGTCTAATAAGAACAAAAGAATACAGAAGGGCTAAATACTAAAAGCAGGAATAGAAAGGGACTTCTCGGTCTACGGACGCGGTAGATGCACCTCGAAGTCTCTAGAGCAGTCACCTCCTCAAGGATGGTAGGCCTGAGTAGCTGTACCTGGATCTACACATGAAAAACATGTGCATAAGGGGCATCAATACACCACAACGGTACTCAGTAAGTGCCAAGCCTAACCTCAGTTGGGTAGTGACGAGGAAGGTCAGGGCCCTACTGATGTTAAATAGAATATAAAGATCAGCAGTATAGAACAAAACAGTATAAATAAGTACAGTAGTAAAATAACACAGGATGTATAGGACAACAAAAACTATACAGAAGCAAGGTAAACACGAAAAGGAAATACAGCTCAACACCAATAATAACAATCAGGGATCTCCTAGGATATCGTCCTGTAGTCCCATATGTACATATCCAATGGATCTCCTAGGAATCCGTCCCGTAGTCCAACTCATATTGCGCAGGGATCTACCGGAATCCCATTCCGTAGTCCCAAATGTAAATACCCAGTACAAGGGGAATCTACCGGGTGCATTCACGTAGTTCCATATAACTGCGCAGGGGGATCTACTAGAATCCCACATCCGTAGTCCCAAAATAAAGAGACAAGGGGAAGATACCAAAAACCCACATCCGTTGTCCCAAAATAAATACACAGCAGCAACAGGAAAATATACAGAAATGGCAAAACTTCATATTAAGGCAACAAGTGACTCTAGCCTAACATGCTGCACAGAATTCAGGTAAGGCAAGTTGAGCAATTAAAGTAATTAAGTCACTTAGACATGCTTTCCTAAGCTAACAATAGGCTTAATAGTGCAATGGACCATTTTGAGCAAAAGGAAACATACTACCAATTACTTAAAGAATACCAGATTTCCAACAATTAGCACAAGTACACACTCTTCACCTCACGTACAAGACATTTCAATTACTAAATGTACCAATCCTATAGGGAAGGTCCCCCACACAAGATTTGACAAGCCACTTACCTCGAACCGGCTCAATATTCAATCAGAAACCACATTCTTGCCACGAGTACTCGACTCCAAATGGCCAAAATCTATTCACTTCAATTGCATAATGTAAATAACACTTCAAGTAACTAATTCTACAATTAAATTCTAAACGAATACGTGAAATTAGGTAAAATAACCAAAACGCCCCTCGGGATCACGTCTCGAAATCGGGTAAAGTTTATATTTTCAGAATTATCATACCCTCATGAGTATAGTCATACCAAAAGCATTAAAATCGGACCTCAAATGGTCCCTGAAATCAACCCTCAAAGGCCTCTAATTAGAAAAGCCCTAAACCCCCAATTACCAGTGATTTTTCTTAATTTTTCATGCTTAAATTGATAAAAAATAATTCCAATAATGATTTTAGGGACCAAATACCTTACCCCAATGAACTCCTCTGAGAATCCCTCTTGAAAAGTGCTCCCCAAGCTTCTTCCCGTTTTGAAAAAGATGAAAAATGGCTAAATTTCGCAAAAGGCAAGAATTTATATGTTTTTCCCAACGATTTCCGCATCTGCGATACCGCTTCTGCGGTGGAGGAACCGGTTTTGCGGTTTCTCACTTAAAAGTTTAATCTCACACCTACGACCTCAGATTGTGCATCTGTGGTCCCGCAGGTGAGGTTCCTTATGCCGCTTCTGCAGTGTCTGGCCCCTTCCTTATTTCCACATCTGTGGATAATCCACCACTTTTACGGCTTCGCACCTGCAGTCCCACACTCGCAGGTGCGGTTATGACAGATTAATAGCTAAGGCTGCAACTCCAATTCAAAAAATCTTTCCGTCAACCATCTGAAATCATCCCGAGGCCTCCGGGACCTCAACCAAAGGCACCAACAAGTCACAAACCACTATTCAAACTTGTACCAATCCTTAAAACACCTAAAACAACATTGAAACCTCGAATTAACCATGGATTCAATCCTAAGAACTCCAAAATTCTCAAAATACGCTTTTGATCAAAAAGTCTATCAAACCTCGTCCGAATGACTTGAAATTTTACACACTTATCACATTAAACACTATGGAACTACTCCATCTTCCAAAATTCCATTCTGACATTCAGATCAAAATCTCACTATCTAACCGGAACTCAAAAATTCAACTTTTGGCATTTCAAGCCTAATTTAGCTACGGGCCTCCAAAACACAATCCGAACACGCCCCTAAGGCCGAAATCACCTAACGGAGCTAACGGAACCATCAGATTTCCATTCCAAGGCAATCTTCACACTATTCCGACTATGACTAACTTTCCAACACTTAAGCTCTCATTTAGGGTCTAAATGTCAAAAAACTCTCCGAAACACAACACTGAGATTTCGTTGTTCTAAGGTACAAATGTTTTTGGTTGAACAATGCGCTATGGAGTTAAAAGAAATTTTTAGCTGAAAAGGATATTTCTATGGCCCACTATACGGCGGAATAATCACTGTGCTGGCCTCAGAATGACCGCAGAGTGTAGCAGAAACTTGAGCAAAATTGTGGACCAATTCGCAGTCCATTATGCAGCCGCATAAAAATTTCGTGCACCGCACAATGATTTCGGAGGGAGGTTCTACGGCGCATTATGCGACGGAAGAACAGGCTTGTGGACCGCATTATGGCCGCAGAGTGGGGCGGACTTTCCCAGTTCCGGAGTGCCATTTTGCGGCCCATTTCTCGGACCGCATAAGCATTATACGGTTGCATATGCGACCGCAGATCCTGTTCCGGAGCTTCATTTTTGGGTTTTTATAACCCGATTCTACATCGTTAAGATAGATGCAATGGACCATTTTGAGCAAAAATGTGATACTTTTAGAGTGAGAGAGTGCTCTAGAGTGGGAGAGTAATATTATCAAATTATCCTTCAATTCTTGCTAAAATCCTTGAAGATTAAGAAGGAAAATTCTCTAAGCCTTCATCCTAGAGGTAAGATTCTACACCCTAACCCTTAATTTTGAAAATTAACTAAAGATGGGTAATTAACAAGACATTTCATGGGTATGGGAGTTGATTATTTTGCATGCATGTGTTATCCATGGATGTAGGAGGATTGGGATCTAAAGATGGTAAAGAATGCGTTGTGGGATGGTAGAATCCTCCATAAAAGGACCTCGGAACGTTCATGCATACCAAATGTTTGATAAAATGCACAAATGAGCTAGAACCATGATTAAATTCCTATTTTTGATTCAATTTGTTACATTTCTAAAATATATTGAAGTTGCTAAGCTTTTCGAAATTTTTTACAGTTTAAGGAAGCTCAATTGAAATATGTTGGCTAAACTCTTCCTTAAGAATTGAACCCCACATTACTCTTGTAAGTTACAAGATGTTCAATATCAACCGATTATTCTGAATAAGCTTTGTCATAAGGATATAGGCTCAATTAATGCTTCAAATTCTCTTATTATGTTGTACTATTAATTGAGAATATGTTCCAAATTATGGATTGTGTATCTACATGTTGTAACTCCAAGTCGTGTTTCATATGAAAGTTATGATGCTAAATTGTGTGGAGATTGTGATTGGGATTACACCTCCACCCGCATACACATTGGGGTGAGGCGGCAAGGCCTCTTTGTGTGGAAGTGTAGGCATTATTCTTACACCACCACCCACATACATATTGGGATGAGGCGGCATGGCCGCTTTGTGTCGTGTTGGTATTATTGTTACAACGCCACCTGTATATATTGGAGTGAGGTGGCAGGGCCTCTTTGTGTAGGTATTGGACTGTGGTCACACCTCTACCTGCACACATTGGGGTGAGGCGGCAGGGCCGCTTGAGTAGAATTGTGGTGTTGTGCTTGCACCTCCACCCGCATACGGTTTCAAGGGACCTCGTCTTAAAATGTATAAATGTTATTGGTAGCTCTTAATAAACTTGCTTTGGTTTCAAAGCCATCTATGCTATTATATTGTCACCCCGATTCATCATATTCATGTTGTGTTTTCAAGTTCTTGATTAGGTGTTTGGTTTTCATACTAGTACTATTCAATATGTACTAACATCCCTTTTGCCACAGCGCTGCATCTTTAATGGATGTAGGTGGTTCCACAACGGATGATATTGACAAGTGATAGCGATGATCATTCTTCCCAGCTGATTTGGTGAGCCCTATCTCATTCCGGGGTTGTGCATCTTTTGTTTCATATGTATTATCATGTTTTGAGGTATAGCCGGAGCCTTGTTGCCGACACCATTATTGTACTCTTTGATATCTTTAGATGCTTCGTAGATATAGGGTGGGTCATATAATGGTGTGGGAAATGTTGAACTAAAAATGTCATAATTGTATCACATGCGTTTATTTGTAAACTATGGTTGTAAAACATACTATTTTGGAAAATCATTAAATGAAGTAAGTAAAGGATATGTATTTGGTCTTATCTACATGATCTTCATGTTCTTCAATTTTGAAGTTATGCATTCTCTTTAAATCATGGGTGAGTTGGGTAGAAATTATTTAACATGCTTGCTTGACCGGGTTCATTCGGTTAAGCGCCGGTTGCGTTCCCCGAGTTTGTGGCATGACAAAAGCTACCCCCCCCCCATAACAAAGGAGGAAATGAATAGGGGAACTGGGTTAAAATAATAAAAATGAATGGCCGTGTCATTACATCTTCCCCCTCTTAAACCAACCATTCATCCGCGAATGAGTATAGAGACATACCTAATGTGATGAAAGGATGAGGATAACAGCTACGCATATGCTGCTTTGTCTCTAAAGTCGCCTCCTCGATTGGTTGACCCCTCCACTAAAGCAATGCTCTTTGACCTCAACTTTTGAGCCTGCCTATCCAAGATGTCCAGTAGCTCCTTAGCATAAGACAAATCCTTGTCCGATTGGACTGAGTTGAAATCTAACATATGGGACGTATCACCGTGATACTTTTGGAGCATTGAAACATGGAACAACGGATGAACTGCAGATAGACTAGGTGACATTGCAAGCTTGTATGCCACCTCACCAATCCTCTCAAGGATTTAAAAAGGTCCGATATACCTAGGCTCAACTTGCCTTTTTTCCCAAACCTCATCACACCCTTCATGGGTGAAACTTGGAGTAAGACTCACTCTCTAACCACGAATGTGTAACGACCCGGCCGTTCGTTTTAATAATTAACGCCCCGATCCCCTGTTAACTGCATTCCCCATGTTTGTTTCTGCTATTGTGAGTTGCTAGGAAGGTTTATTTGGAGGTTCGGGGAGTTTTTGGACACTTAATCCCTAAATGAGAGTTTAAGTCATAGAATTTTGACCGTAGTTGGAACAGTGTGAAGACAACCTCGAATGGAATTCTGTTGGTTCTGTTAGCTCTGTCGGGTGATTTTGGGCTTAGGAGCTTGTTCGGATTGTGTTCTGGAGGTCTGTAGCTTATTTAGGCTTCAAATGCCGAAAGTTTAATTTTTTAAGGTTCTGGTTCGATAATGAAATTTTGATCTAAGGGTCATAATGGAATTCCGGAAGTTGGAGTAGCTCTGTAATGTTGAATTTGACGTGTGTGCAAAATTTGAAGTCATTTGGACGAGGTTTGATAGACTTTTTGATCAAAAGCGGAAATTTGAAGTTTTGGAATCCTTAGGGTTGAATCCGATGGTGTTTTGATGATTCAATGTTGTTTTGAATGTTCTGAAGGTTTGTAAGAGTTTGAATAGTGGTATAGGACTTATTCGTATTTTTGGTTGAGGTGCTAGGGGCCTCGGGATGATTTTGAAAGGTTGTTGGAAGAATTGGGAGTGGCTTGATACTTTTGGTATGACTGAATTCGTGAGAGTGTGAGGATTCCGAATTTGTAAATTTACCCAATTTTGAGACGTGGGCCCCGGGGGGGGGGGGGGGGTTGGTCATTTTACCTAATTTCGCATATTAGATTAGAATTTATTTGTGGAATCAGTTACTTGAAGTTATATTTACATTATGCAACTGAATTGAATAGATTTGAGCTATTTGGAGTTGAGTACTCATGGCAAGAACGGGGTTTCGGGTTGATTTTGAGTCGGTTCGAGGTAAGTGGCTTGCCTAACCTGTGTGGTGGAAACTCCCCTTAGGATTTGGTGTTGTTGATATATGAAATGCCTTGTACATGAGGTGACGAGTGCGTACATGTGCTAATTGTTGGAAATCCTATTTTCATTAAGTAACTATAACTGAGTTATTTTTCTTGTTTATGCTACCTGCAATTTAATCCTATTGTTAGCTTAGGGAAGCATGTCTACTTGACTTAATTGCCTTACTTGCTCAAATTGCATTATTTGAATTCCATGCAGCATGCTAGGTTAGAATTATCTGTTTACCTTGGTATGGAAATCTTGACTGAATTGAATAATCTTCGTGTTGCTGATGTGTGTTTACTTTTGGACTATGGTACGGTATCCCGGGAGATCCCCCTGCATGTTTACTTTGGGACTACGGATTGATATTCCGGGAGATCCCACTACACATTCATATTGGAACTATGGGACTGAACCCGGTAGATTCCCCCAGTACTAGGTATTTAAATTTGGGACTACGAATTGGTATTCCGGGAGATCCTCACGCACTACGAGTTAGACTATGGGACAGCACTCGGGAGATCCACTAGATATTTATATTTGGGACTATAGGATGGTATCCTTGGAGATCCTCGGTTGTTATCTCTGTGTTAAGTTGTATCCTTTCTATAATTATTTTGTCTCTATTATAGTTGTTTTTATTCTTATTATGCTCTGTTACTTCTTAATGTTAACATTTAATTATATTGTCTTATTCTATACTGTTATACCTTGTTTTTCATCCGAACTCAGTAGGGACCTAACTTTCCTCGTCACTGCCTGACCGAGGTTAGGCTTGGCACTTTCTGAGTACCGCTGTATTGTACTCATGCCATTTCTATGCATGTTTTTCATGTGCAGATCTATGTACTTTGACTCAGCCCTACTCCCCTTGAGGCGAGATGATTCTCTAGAGACTTAGAGGTATATTTGCCGCTTCCACAGACCGAGGAGTCCCTTTCTATTCTCCCTTATATTGTCAACCCTTTTGTATTTAATTTTGTTTAGACATTCTGGAGTTAGACACTTGTAGTTATTCAATACCTTGTGATTTCATGAGATTCCAGGTTTTAGGAAATGTAGTTTTAGTTGAGAGTTTGTATTGTATATGCCAAGCGATATCTTTTAACCTCCATTATGTTTATTCCGCAGTTTTTAATTGTTTTATCGGTTGTTTTTCCTTTTTCCTGCAATTATTAGGCTTACCTAGTCGTAGAGACTAGGTGTCATCACGATAGTTCACGGACGACGAACTAGGGTCGTGACAAGTTGGTATCCGAGCTCTAGGTTCATAGGAGTCATGAATCACAAGCCGGTATATTAGAGTCTCGTAGAGCGATACGGAGACGTCTGTACTTATCCACGAGAGGTTATGTAACTGTTAGGAAAATTCCACATCATTTGATTTTGTTGTCATACAAGATTTTGATATCACAATTCTAAACTTCAGTCTTCTATTCTCTCACAGATAGTGAGGACACGTGCTACTAGAGATGATCAGGCACTCGCGCCCCCTACTTGTGCCTTTATAGGCCGGGGTAGAGGTAGAGGCTGAGGATGCGCATGTGGTGTAGCTAGAGCACCCGCGCGAGCTTCCACCGAAGTGCCACCAACAGTTCCAATCATAGTCCAGACACCTGATACGCCTAGTGCTACTACTACTCCAGTGTTCTAGGAGACTCTTGCGCAGTTGATGAGCATGTACACCACTCTGGCTCAGGCAGGGTTGCTTCCCCTTGGTGCAACTACATCTCATGCTGGGGGAGTAGCACAGACTCCCGCCGCCTACACCCTTAAGTAGCGAGTGCATGTTGATCATGTCCCAGAGATTATTCCTGTACAGCCTGCAGTCCTATGTCAGCCTGAGGACAGGGCAGCGACTTCTGAGGATTAGCGGATGAGGCTTGAGAGTTTCAAGAAGTACAAACCTCCAGTATTTAGTGGTCTAGCATCAGATGATGCTCTGGGATTTCTAGATGAGTGCTACCGTATCCTCCGTACCATGGGTATATTCGGATCGAGCGGGGTTTCCTTCACTACCTTCCAGCTTTGAGGAGCCGGCTATCAGTGGTGGCATACTTATGATCTAGACAGTCTGGATGAGGCAACTTCCCTGACTTGGACTCAATATCTAGATATGTTCCTGAGAGAGTATGTTCCTCAGAGCCTTAGGGACCCATGGCACGCAGAGCTTGAGCATTTGCATCAGGGCGCTATGATTGTCTCAAAGTATAGTGTCCGTTAAACTAGCTTGGCTAGACATGCACCGGCCTTGGATTCTACTGTTCGCAAGAGAGTTCACTAGTTTATTGAGGGGCTTATTCCCAGCATCAGGTCTAGCATGGCTCGTGAGTTGGAGATGGATATTTCTTATCAGCAAGTGGTGAACATTGCTTGGAGGATAGAGGGTATGCATGCTAGGGACAGAGAGGAGAGGGAGGCCAAGAGGTCTTGAGAGTCGGGCCATTATTCTGGTGCCCGTGCTCCAACTACAGTTTGTCATGGTAGGGTTATATGAGTCGCCCCATTCTTTCGGCTCTTCCAGCAACAAGTGATATTCCAGCTCCTCCTAGGCCTTAGGAGCCTTATTATGCACCTTCAGTATCTAGTGCGCCTCCTGCACGGGGTGCTTTCAGCGGTCAGTCCAGCAGACCTGGTCTGAGCCAGTCATAGCCTCCACGTCCCCACAAAAGCTTGTTTTGAGGTGGTGACACATGCCATATGGTGAGGGATTGACCCATACTTAGGAGGGGTGCACCTCCACAGACTTCTCAACCAAAGCGTGCCCCATATAGTTCTCAGGATATAGTTATAGCTCTAGTTAGCTAGAGGTAGAGGTCGGGGAGGTAGAGGTTGCCCAAGAGGGGGAGGCCAAGCCAGATAATATGTCCTTCCTGCCCGTACCGAGGTTGTCTCCTCCAATTCTGTCATCACAGGTATTATCCTGGTTTGTCATAGAGAAACATCGGTTTTATTCGATCAAGTCTCCACCTATTCTTATGTGTCTTCTTATGTTGCCACATATTTAGGTATATCTCGGGATTTTTTGAGTTCCCTTGTTTATGTTTCTACTCCTGTGGGGGATTCTCTTGTTGTGGAATGCGTTTATCGATTGTTTGTGGTTGCTCTTAGTGGTTTTGTGACTAGATTCGATTTATTATTACTTAGCATGGTAGATTTTGATGTTATCTTAGGCATGGACTGGTTGTCGCCTCATTATGCTATTTTTGACTGTCACGCCAAAACCGTGACTCTTGCTTTGCCAGGTGTACTGGGAGTAGAGTAGAGGGGTACCTTAGATCATACTTCCAGTAGAGTTATTTCATTCCTTATGGCTCAGTGTATGGTTGAGAAAGGGTGTGACGCGTATCTAGCTTAAGTGATAGATGTCAGTATTGATACCCCTACAAATGATTTAGTCCTAGTAGTACGGGATTTTTCTGATGTGTTTCCAGCTAATCTTTTGGGCATGCCGCCCGATAGAGATATCAGTTTTGGCATTGATCTATTGCCAGGCACTCAGCCCATTTCTATTCCTACGTATATAATGGCCCATCTTTTGTTGAAGGAGTTGAAGTATCAGTTACAGGAATTGCTTGATAACTGTTTTATTCTGCCTGGTGTATCACCTTGGGGTGCTCCTATCTTATTTGTGAAGAAAAGGATGGTTCTATGCGTATGTGCATTGATTATCGCCAGTTGAACAAAGTTATAGTCAATAACCGGTATACTTTGCCTCGTATTAATGATTTGTTTGACCAGTTACAGGGTGCACGATTGTTTTCTAAGATTGACTTGCATTCAGGGTGCCATCAGTTCAAGATTCGGGAGCCAGATATCCCGAAGACTACTTTCAAGACTTGGTATGGTCATTACGAGTTCTTTATTATGTTGTTTGGGCTAACCAATACCCTAGCATCCATTATGCATTTGATGCACAGTGTGTTCCGTCCATATCTTGACTCGTTCATCATTGTCTTTGTTGATGATATTCTAGTGTATTCTCGGAGTTGGAAGGATCATGAGCAGCACCTGAGGATAGTGCTTTAGACTTTGAGAGAATAGATGTTATATGCAAAGTTCTCGAAATGTGAGTTTTTGTTGGATTCTGTAGCATTCTTGGGCCACGTGATATCGATTAACGGTATTTAGGTGGATCGAAAGAAAGTGGAAGCAGTGCATAGTTGGCCCAGACCATCCTCAGCTATAGAGATCCACAGTTTTCTTGGCTTGGTGGGTTATATTGTCGATTTGTTGAGGGGTTTTTGTCTATTGTAGCACCTATGACCAGGCTAACCCAGAAGGGTGCTCCGTTCCCGTGGACAAGAGAGTGTGTGGTGGGCTTTCAGAAGCTTCAGACAGCTTTGACTACAACCCTAGTTTTGATATTGGCTAAAGGTTCGGGGCCTTATGCTATCTATTGTGATGCCTCATAGATTGGCCTTGGAGAAGTGTTGATGTAGGATGGTAGGTGGATTCCCTACACGTTCAGATAGTTGATGGTACATGAGAAGAATTATCCTGTCCATGATCTCGAGTTAGCTGCCATTGTCCACTCCTTGAAGATCTGGCGTCATTATTTATATGTTGTGCCTTGTGAGATTTATACTGACCACCGGAGTTTGTAGCATCTGTTCAAGCAAAAGGATCTTAATTTGCATCAGAGGAGGTTGTTAGAGCTGTTGAAGGACTATGATATCACTATTTTGTATCACCCGGTCAAGGCCAATGTGGTAGCTAATGCTTTGAGTCACCGGGCTGAGAGTTTTAGGAGTTTAGGTTATTTACCAGCAACGGAGAGGCCCATGGAAATGGATGTTCAGGACTTAGCCAGCCAGTATGTGAGATTGTATATTTCGGAGCCTAGTCAGTTTCTAGCTTGTATGATTTCTCGGTCTTCCTTATTTGATCGTATGAGAGAGCGTCAGTTTGATGACCACCATTTGCTTGTCCTCAAAGACAAGGTTCATCATGGTGATGCTAGAGATGTGACAATTGGTGATTACGGGGTATTGAAGATGCAGGGTCAGGTTTGAGTACCCAATGTTGATGGGCTTCGGGAGGTGATTTTAAATGAGGCCCATAGTTTGCGGTATTCCATTCATCTGGGTGATGCGGAGATATACCAGGATTTGAGGTAGCACTATTGGTGGAGGCGGATGAAGACAAATATAATTGGGGTTGTAGCTCGGTGCCTCAATTGTCAGCAGGTGAAGTATGAGCACCAAAGACTGGGTGAGTTGCTTCAGCAGATAGGGATTCCGGAGTGGAAGTGGGAGCAGCTCACCATGGACTTCGTAGTTGGACTCCCACAGACATTGAGAAAGTTCAATCAAAATTTGGGTGATTGGGGATCGGTTGACCAAGTCCGCACACTTCATTCCTTTGTGTACTACCTATGATTCGGAGCGACTGCGGAGATTTATATCCGGGAGATTGTTCGCATGCATGGTATTCCAGTTTCCATCATTTCAGATATAGGTACTCAGTTCATATGACGGTTCTGGAGGGCCGTACAACATAAGTTGGGTACTCGGGTGGAGTTAAGTACAACATTTCACCCTCAGACGGACGGACAGTCCGAGTGCACTATTCAGATTCTTGAGGATATGCTCCGTGCGTGTGTGATTGAATTTGGAGGGTCTTGGGATCAGTTCTTTCCATTAGTGGAGTTTGCCTACAACAACAGCTATTAGTCCAGCATTCAGATGGTACCGTACGAGGTTTTATATGGTAGGCGGTGTAGATCCCCAGGGTTTTGGTTTGAGTCGGGTGAGGCTAGATTATTGGGCAGAAACTTGGTTCAGGAAGCTTTAGAGAAGGTTAAGGTGATTTAGGATAGACTCCATACATCCTAGTGCAGACAGAAGAGTTACGCGGACCAGAAAGTTCGTGATGTTTCCTGTATGATTGGAGAGCGGGTTCTGCTTCGGGTTTTGCTATGAAGGACGTTATGAGATTTGGGAAGAAAGGTATGTTAAGTCTGAGGTTTATTGGTCCTTTTGAGATATTGAGGCATTTTGGGAGGTTGCTTATGAGCTTGCCTTACCTCCCAGCTTGGCAGAAGTTCATCAGGTATTTCATGTTTCGATGCTCCGGAGGTATCATAGTGATCTGTCGCACATGTTGGATTTCAGTTCAGTCCAGTTGGACAAGGATCTATCTTATGTTGGGGAGCTAGTGGCGATATTGGACAGGCAAGTTCGAAAGCTGAGGTCAAGTACGAACAAATGTTTAAGTATAGTAGAATGTAACGACCCGGCCGGTCGTTTTAAGAATTAATGCCCCGATCCCCTATTAACTGCATTCCCCGTGTTTGTTTCTGCTATTGTGAGTTGCCGAGAAGGTTTATTTGGAGGTTCGGGGAGTTTTGGGACACTTTGTCCTTAAATGAGAGTTTAAGTCTTAGAATTTGAACCGTAGTCGGAAATGTGTGAAGATGGCCTCGGAATAGAATTTTGTTGGTTCCGTTAGCTCCGTTGGATGATTTTGGGCTTAGGGGCGTGTTCGAATTGTGTTTTGGAGGTCCATAGCTTATTTAGGCTTGAAATTTCGAAAGTTAAATTTTTGAAGTTTACGGTTCCATAGTGAGATTTTGATCTAAGGGTCGGAATGGAATTCCGGAATTTGGAGTAGCTCCGTAATGTTCAATGTGACGTGTGTGCAAGAAATTTCAGGTTATTCGGATGAGGTTTGATAGACTTTTTCATTAAAAGCATAAATTTGAAGTTTTGGAATCCCCAGGCTTGATCCGAGGGTGTTTTAATGATTCAATGTTGTTTTGGGTGTTCCGAAGGTTGGTACAAGTTTGAATAGTGGTATAGTACTTGTTTGTTTTTTTTGTTGACGTCCCGGGGGCCTCGGGATGATTTCAGAAGGTTGTTAGAAGAATTGGGAGTGGATTGAAGCAGCTGAAGTTGTTGATCTTCTCTCATAACCGCACCTGCAGTTACACAAGTTGAATAAGGATCGTGAATCAGATTGGATAATCGGAGCATTGAAGCCTAGTTTCACGGCTTAGGGGTCTAACAAGAGTTGAACATCGGACTTGCTTGACAGTTTAATCCACTTAATCGAAAAGTGCATGTCATGGTCATTAGAATTGTTGTCCACATCTAATAGGTTTCAACTTTGGGACCCAACTGCAGGTGCGGAGCCACAAAAGCGGTGCTAGCATCGCAGAAGCGGAAAAGAGGAGAGCCAACAGGGACCACAGAAGCGGGCACTTCATCGCAGAAGCGGCACCACATCTGCGTAAAAGTGGTCGCAGGTGCAGAGGCTGGGTTTTTAATAAATTGTCATAGAGGAGACTTTAGTTCCGCAGAAGCGTGACCGCACCTGGCCTCAGAAGTGGATTTTCTGGGCAGAAAACATAAATAGATGCCTTCGCGAATTTGAGTTATTTTTCATCTCTTTTCAAACGGGAATAAGCCTGGGAAGAATTTTAAGGGCGATTTTCAAAGGGTTTCATTGAGGTAAGGTCTTTGGTCCTTAAGCTCGTTATTATGGTGATTTTTATCATTGTAAGCATGAAATATGAAGGAAAATCAGTGGTAAAATTGGGGTTAGGGCTTGGTTAATTGGATAGTTTTGAAAGGTTATTTGAGGGACAATTTGAGGTCTTATTTTGGTACTTTTGGTATGACTGAATTTGTGAGAGTGTAAGGATTCCGAATTTGTAAATTTACCCAATTTCGAGATGTGGGCCCCGGGGGCATTTTGGTTATTTTACCTAATTTCACATATTAGCTTAGGATTTATTTGTAGAATCAGTTACTTGAAGTTATATGTTCATTATGGAATTGAATTGAATAGATTTGAGCCATTTCGAGACGAGTACTCGTGGAAAGAACGCGATTTTGGGTTGATTTTGAGCCGATTCAAGGTAAGTGGCTTGCCTAACCTTGTGGGGGGGAACTCCCCTTAGGATTTGGTGTTGTTGGTATATGAAATACCTTGTACGTGAGGTGATGAGTGCGTACATGTGCTAATTGTTGGAAATCCCATTTTCATTAAGTAACTATAACTGAGTTTTTTTCCTGTTTATGATACCTGCTATTTAATCCTACTGTTAGCTTAGGGAATCATGTCTACTTGACTTAATTGCCTTACTTGCTCAAATTGCTTTATTTGAATTTCATGCAACATGCCAGGTTAGAATTCTGTGTTGCTGCTGTTTGTTTACTTTCAGACTACGGGACGGTATCCCGAGAGATCCCCCTACATGTTTACTTTGGGACTCCGGATCAGTATTACGGGAGATCCCCCTACACTTTTATATTGGAACTACGGGACTGCACCCAGTAGACTCCCCAGTACTGGGTATTTACATTTGAGCTGTATTCCTTCTGTGATTATTTTGTCTTTGTTATTGTTGTTGTTATTCACCCAGGAGATCCACTGGATATTTATATTTGGGACTACAGGACGGTATCTTGGGAGATCCTCGGTTGTTATCTGTGTTGAACTGTATCCCTTCTGTGATTATTTTGTCTCTATTATAGTCGTTGTCATTCTTGTTATCCTGTGTTACTTCATACTATTAGCATTTAATTATAATGTCTACCTTGTTTTTCATCTGAACTCACTACGGCCCTAACTTTCCTCATCACTACCCGATCGAGGTTAGGCTTGGCACATACTGAGTAACGATGTGGTGTACTCAGGCCCTTTCTACGCATGTTTTTCATGTGCAGATCCAGGTACTTCGACTCATCCCTATTACGTTTGAGGCAAGATGATTCTCAAGAGACTTCAAGGTATACTTCCCCATCCGCAGACCGAGGAGTCCCTTTCCATTCTCCCTTATAGTATCAGCCCTTCTGTATTTACTTTTGTTTAGACATTCTGGAGTTAGACACTTGTAGTTATTCAATAGCTTATGATTTCATGAGATTCCAGGTTTTGAGAAATGTAGTTTCAGTTGAGAGTTTGTATTGTATATGTCGAGCGGCATCTTTAAACATCCATTATGTTTATTCTGCAGTTTTTAATTGTTTTATTGGTTGTTTTCCCTTTACCGCAATTGTTAGGCTTACCTAGTCGTGGAGACTAGGTGCAATCATGATAGTTCACGGAGGAAAAACTAGGGTCGTGAGAAAATGCAACCTCACGAAATTTTCGATCCGTGTAATTCTTCTTTCTAGATTAGGATATATGAAGCCAATCCTGGATCAACTTGACCTTGTCTAAGGTACTTCGAACAAAATCTATGCCCAATAACTTAGCCTCTCTCGGTTCAAACCAACCGACTATAGAACCACACTTTCTCCCATATAGGGCCTCATAAGGAGTCATCTAAATGCTCGATTGGTAGCTGTTGTTTTAGGAAAAGTGCGGAAGCGGTATGAACTAATCCCAAGAACCCCTAAACTCCATAACAAAAGCATTAAGGCATATCTTCCAATATCTGAATTGTGCACTTCTATCTGGGGGTGGAATGTTGTACACTTAACCCGCGTGCCTAACTCACGATGTACGACCCTCGAAAAATATGATGTAAACTACGTAACCCGATTAAAGATGATGGATACAGGCATGCCATGAAGTCTGATAATCTCACAAATATAGATTTGAGCCTGCTGGTCTGATAAATAGGTAGTCACCTATAAAGACCCGATCGATTGTTTTGAGCTCTACCATGTCGTTTGGTAGTTGAGTCCATAAGAAACTTCACTTCACGTATTATGATTTGTACGCATGGTCGGAATTGAATTTCGGGAAGTCCAGAGTTGATTTGGAAAGAAAATTCCCATTTCAAAAGCTTTAAGTTGGGAGAATTTACTATGGTTGGATTTCTGAGTAAACAACCTAAGAATCGGGATTTGAAGGTTCCATCGGGTTCATATGATGATTTCAGACTTGGTCGTATGTTCAGATCGGATTATGGATGACCCGCGAGCGTTTCGACACCTATTGTTGAAGATAGCATTTTTAAAAGAATTTCGTAAATTTGGGTTGCAGAGCATTTCAATATTTTCGATGTCCATTGGGTATTTTGAGCCTGGGATTAGCCCAGTATGGTGATTCCAGTATTGGGATTCGTAGGTCTTTATGGAGTTATTTGGCTAAAGTTAGAAATTTGAAAGGTTTGAGAAGTTTGACCAGAGGTGAACTTTTTGATATTAGGGTAAGATTTCGATTTCAGAAGTTGGAGTAGGTCCATAATGTCAAATATGACTTGTGTGCAAAATTTGAGGTCAATCGGATGTGATTCGATAGGCTTCGGCATCGAATGTAGAAGTTTGAGATTATAAAGTTCATTAACCTCGAATTGGGGTGTGATTCATGATTTTGATGTTGTTTGATGTTATATGAGGCCTCGATCAAGTTTGCATTATGTTTTGTAACTAGTTGGTGTGATTGGATGGGGTCCTAGGGGGCCCGGGGTGGATTTCAGGTGATTAACGGATCAAATTTGGAAATTGAAGAAGAGTTGAGGTAGCTGATATCCATTGTACCCGCACCTGCGAGGTTTTGTCCGCAGGTGCGGAGGGCGCAGGAGAGACATTGGAGTCGCAAAAGTGGAGTAGGGTGGCCAAGTGAAGGACCGCAGGTGCGGAGCTTTTGGACGCATCTGCGCAAGCGCAGATGTAAAGCCCCGGAAAATTTTTCCAAGTAATTTAAGTTTTTGTGGTGCCAAGGTAGGCTAATTATTTTATTTTGTGTGCAAATAAGGATTCATGATATAATGAATATCAATTGGATATGTTAATAAGCGTATAAGTCATATTATAAGTGAATTGGGATCTAAGAAGAGGCCTAAGTCTAAGTCAAGTTGGAAAATTTATTAACAGACTAAAGTTGTAAATGAGTGCGCACAAGACCTCACTTTGGACAATTATATCTCTAGTTATATAAAGAGTTGTGTGATGCACAACCTATCAAATTAAATTCCTTTGAGTCTAGTTTCCAACACATCAAACCGTTCGTCATTTGGAGGTGTATATAGAAAGTTACGACCATTTTACTGGGCATGTGTCATTAGCGCGGCCGCGCATATTGCGAAGTATTCTGCCTCGTTAGCGCGGCCTTAGCGCGGGCGCACTAAGTGAGAGACCTCTAAATACACCTAAGTTAGAGGATTTAAGTCATTTTGTAAGACTAGGGCATCCTCTCCATCCCCAATCCGGCCAAGGCATCCAATCGCACAACTAAGGTGAGTTTTTAAGTGTGTTTTCATGGTGATTTCACTCCTCAATCACTAGTTAAAACATGGTTTTGATTGGATTTCATATGATTTCTTCAAAATCTCAAGAACATCCTAGAAGTTGTCTTTCAAGATTTGGTCTACAAGAGGTAATCTTTTACCCTTAGACTTACATATATGGAGTTATTATGGAAATATGAGTATGAATTAAGTTAGAACTCATGGGATGGTGACTGGAAGCCATAGGTGCCTAACCTAGGTTGTGTTGGTGTTGTAGACATTGTGAGATGGGTTATTGAGGTATGATTCTTGGGTGTAATAGTATTATATATACATGCATGTACAAATTAGGTTTGTGGGAAGATTGTTGAACATATATAACTAAAGATTGTGTTGGGGAATGAAGGAAATATTGTAAAAGAGATTTGAAATCAAGATGCTCAACTAGTGTTTGATAAAATGCTCAAATGAGCTGAAACCATGAATACCTTCCTAATTTGTGTTCAATTTTGTTATGTCTCAAGTAGATTGGGATTGCTAGAATTTCCGAAACGTCGTAGTAACTTAAGTAAAGCTTAAACAAGGTATGTATGGCTAAACCCCTTTTTATTGGAAATTGAGCTCCGTTGGCGTTTACGAAAGTGTGGTAAGATTTGAATTGGTAAATGTATTTATTGTTATTGCACATTAATTGATTTGCAATTAACTACACATATACGTGAAGGATGTGCCTCAATGTGAGTAATGTACCATTCTTGATAATTAGAGAATTATGAAGAATACAATTATGTGTTGAAATGCTTAGACTATAAGCCAAGATAGAAACTGAGAATTATTCATGCTAGCTATTTGCCCACTTACCTGTACTGCAACTTGAATTACTTTTGTATATGCCTATAATCACAACTTGCAAGATGAATACTGAAAATGGAAAATAATGTGATAATGTCGGCCCTGAGTGCCAAGGAATTGATATGATATATATGAATTAAATATTCAGATGTGATGACTAATGAGAAAGGAATAACGACTAGATAAGGCGGCTTAGCCGATCGGATCGTGATCGGACACCATGCCGCACACATGGTGGTAATATGCTGATATTGAATTCCGGATATGGGAAATGAAAGAGTGATTGATATATATGCCTCCAATGAGGAAACCTAGCCGGTCGGGTCGTGACCGGGCTCCGCTCAAGATAGCGGTGGTATTGAGAACAGTGATGAAGATATGAAAGAAATGCCCCAAACTAAGTTTTGGAAATTATACGAAGGATTGAATGAATTGCATATTTGATTTACTCATGCGATTTACTTGTACTTGCTTGATAGTTCTTTCTAGTAAAATGGTGTTAGTTATACATACTACTGTTATTCGATGGCACTAATGTCCTTTTTACCGGGGCGCTACATTTTTTTTATGAATGTAGGTGCCTCCATTGCAGATAGTGCCGATCGCGCATAGCAGAGTACCTTATTCTCAAAGTCTTGGTAAGCCGCTTTCTCTTTCAAGGGGTTACATTGTACATCTTCTTATTTTGGACTTTCACTTTTGAGGTATAGCCGGGGCCTTGTTGCCGGCATTGTTATCACGTCTTTTGTATCCTTAGAGGCTCCGTAGACGTTTGTGTGGGTTATGTATGGGTATTGGATAGGTCAATGGACCATGTTGTAACCTTGTACTCTTGCTTTCTTCTACACTATAACTTGTATGGAACCTTGGAAGTTTAACCACGTTTTAAATGTTGTGATATAAAATGAACTAAGATGTTGAATGTACGATCTTTCCTAGTTTAAATAAAGGTAAGCATGGCTTCCTTATTCCTATCGAGTTGGGTAGATAGCAGTTGATAAGGCTTGCTCAGTTGGGTTCACTTGATTGAGCGTCAGTCGCGCCTCCCAAAGTTGGGGCGTGACAAACTTGGTATTAGAGCCTAAGGTTTTAAAGTGTCCTAGGATGTCTTAGAGCCGTGTCTAGTAGAGTCCTTCTTATCGGTGTGTTGTCGACCACATCTATAAGTTGGAGGCTACATGGACATTTAGGAATGTTACCCTTCTTCAACACTCCATATCTTGCGATAAAGCTTGACTTTAAGATTGTCTTCTAACTCGTGCGTTGAGATTCAAGGCAAGTTTAAATGCTTTTTCATATATTCCAAGTAATGTTGTCATATGGAATGACCAATGGTCAAAGGCCTGACTATTAAGGAAATTGCACATGTATCATGTTAAACAAATTGTACGGATATATGAGATACGTACATAGTACAAGAAGCATACTTTATATGAGAAAATTGTTAAAATTGATCACCCACCTCCAAAGAAATATTGAATTGATAGGTGATATGTAAACTTGAATATCACCTGTGGGTAGTGTGAGAAATATGTAAATGATCCTAAGGTGTAAAAGAAAATTTGTTGTATAAGCATGTGATATATGTAAGGCATGACCAGGAGAGTAATGACAAACATGTAGGTCTCTCACAGGAGACAAGAAGTCATGAAATGAGAGTCCATTGAACTCATATCAAGAAGACCCTTGTGATAAGAATGTTATAAGAATCCCATAAGTGTGTGAAGTTGTGTTACACTCCTAAAGGATATTGAATAAGAGCAGAGAACTTATGAGGTTAATACCATTATGACTTCAATCTCCCTAATAGTCGAACATATATGTGAGTGATAGAGAAATGAAACATATGTCCATGAAGTTGCTAAATTCAAGACTTGTTTCAAAATCTGGGACATTCGCCCTATGTTGGGGAGGAAGGGCCATAGTAAGGCCACTTAAATACAATGAAACAAGAGTAGGACCATGTAGCTATGATGTCTGAATATTGTTGAAGACATGCGTAGTCTAGAAACGTGATAATGGATAACGTGATTATGTGGAAGGATATGCTAATGATAGACCGCTAGTACCCCTCCCCCCCCCCCCAAAAAAAAGGGTGAAAGGTTAAGAAATGTAAATTCTTCATACAGGGCAATGTGAATGATAGGGTCAACGATCCTAGAAACTAAGAGTAGGTTTGTAAAGGGGTTATATACTTGTTAGAGGGCCAGGGACAATGCAACCCAAGGAAGTACTATAGATCAAAGGTGAAAGTTTTGCGAGTTTTTAGAATGGGTTAATCATGGAATTGCGATTCAACTAAAGTTCCAAGACGTTAAGAAAGGCAGAACGAGTGGGAGAAATAAATGTGATGCTATAATAACCCAAAAGGGTATTTGGGCTTGATGGAAAATCTTACAAGCAAATAAGTGTTAAGTGATATGCGGATGAACACACTTTCCCACGAATATCCTCACAAGAGTTAAGAGGTGAGCATGATGAAATAACTAAGGGTAAAGACCACATATCATATTGAAGAGTGCATGGCTATTCATTAGCTAGGATGAATGAGGTGAGAAGAAATGGGGAGAAAACCTATAAATTGAGATGGTCATGGTTATCATAAAATATCTTGTATCAGAATGGTGCACTCGCTTAGTGCATAAGTGTTAATAAAAGTTATAAAGGACTAACCGTAATGCAACCAACTTGGTTGACACCGAATATCAACTAAAGGATCTAGAGATAGTTTATGTCTACATATAATGGAAAGAAACTACTGGAGGTGAGGTTGTGGTATGATAAACTCACTAAACCAGGCACAATGATATTACAAGTTCATGGGAGGTAGACAAGTGTATGGCACAATAATGCTATCAATTATGCACTATGAGCAAAAAAAAATGGGAATGAATGTTCCAGTTAGAAAGAAAAGATGGTACCAGCATATTGTCCAGGCGAAAGGGCGATAAAAAAAGGGGAATGACAACACAATCTACCCAAGGGGCAAATGAAAGGTTCAAAATAGATTGAAAAAGGATGAACACTTGTTACAGGCCAGACATGTTTATCATGGTAACTCTTAACCCACAATATCAGGGAACTCTATTGGTAGCTACATTATGGGGAATGAGGTGAGTTACTCATCGAGCATAGAATCAGGTGGATTAAGTCTTACACTTAAGAGTAAAAATCAAAAGTCGTTGTTGAAGAATTGACGAGGATCTCAAGTTTCAGAGAATGCCCTTCTCGGGACAGTGACTCTTCCTAAATTGTATACATATAAGAGATGTTGATATGTGTTTTAGGTGGTGTTTAACCGTAAAGAGGGATTGTGAGAATATTCACAGGGGAAGTAGTGTGGTTTCTTAAATTGTATAAGGCACATATGGGGAGAAGAGGTTGGCTAAAAAAGTCGAAGCACAATGTTACCTTAACTTTGATGTAATGTCGTGCATGTTGATGATATTAAGGTGTGTGCACAGACTAGAAGATGTATTCCTATGAAATAGAGGGTTCTATAAGAAATCTCATCCAGTAACATCTTTGTTGAGAATTTGGAAGAGCAAGTTGCAAGTTTTCACAGAAGATGGTAACCATATCAAGGAAGTTATTGAAAAACTCAATTTCTAGGAGGTCATATGTAAGAGAAATGTGATATAGATGGTTCGCTATTCATGAAACATGGCCAGGTGATCTCTTATGCCTCTAGGCAACCCAAGAATCATCAAAAGAACTATCCAACCCATGACTTAGAGCTTGCAACATTGGTGTTTGCACTAAAGATTTAGCGACATTATTGGTAAGGGGTCCACATGGATGTATTTACGGACCACAAGAGCCTTCAAAATATTTCCAAACAAAAGGAATTGAATATGAGACAGAGAAGATGGCTCGAGTTATTCAAGGACTATGATATCGATATTCTCTATCACTTGGGAAAGGCTAATGTTGGGGCGGATGCTCTTAGTCGAAAATCTCTGGGAAACCACGCTCATTTGGAGGCATATCAGAGGTCGTTGGGCAGGGAGGTTCACCAGTTGGCTAGTTGGGAGTTCTCCTTGTGGACTGTAATGAAGGAGGAGTGATTGTGCATAATAGGGCTGAACCATCACTTGTGGCGAACATAAAAGAGAAGCAATTCTACGATCCATTATTAGCACAACTAAAAGTGGGGATTCATAAACACAAGGCCACAATTTTTTACCTTGGCATGGATGATGGTACCCTAAGGTACCAAGGCCGCCTATGTGTTTCGGTTATTGACGGTCTTCGGGGATGGATAATGGCAGAAGTTCACACTTACATGTACTCCGTTCACCTAGGTTCTACGAAAATGTATCATGATCTCAGGGAAGTTTATTTGTGGAATGACATGAAAAGGGATGTGGCAGACTTTGTGGCTAGATGTCCGAACTGTCAGCAAGTGAAGGCCAAACATCGAAGACCTGCTAGATTGGCTCAAAGCATAAAAATTCCAATGTGGAAATGGGAGATGATCAACATGGATTTTGTGGTAGGGTTGTCACAGACTCCGTGCAAGTTTGACTCAACTTGGGTGATTGTGGATCGACTCACGATATCAGCACACTTCTTGCCAGTTAGATTTACTGACATAGCGGAACGGTATGCTCAGTTGTATATAAAAGAAATAGTCAGGTTGCATGGCACTCCAGTCTCAATCATTTCAGATCGAGAGGCTCAGTTCACGAACAACTTTTTGAAGACATTTCAGCAATTTTTGGGTATGCAGGTAAATCTTAGCACAACTTTTCATTCACAAACCGATGGGCAAGCAGAGCGGACTATTCAGATGCTTGAAGACATGTTGCGTACTTGTACTATTGATTTCAAGGGTAGTTAGGATGACCATTTTCCACTCATCGAATTTTCTTATAACAACACCTTCCATGCTAGTATCCAGATGGCACCATTCGAGGCACTATATGGTAGGAGATGCAGGTCTCCCATTGGGTGGTTCGAGGTTGGAGAAGCAAAATTGATAGGGTCGAACCTCATGTATCAGGCCATGGATAAAGTCTAGATTATTAAGGAGAGGTTGAAAACTGCTCAGAGTTGCCAAAATCCTTATACGAACATTCGTCGTAGAGATTTGGAGTTCAAAGAAGATGATTGGGTATTTTTGAAGGTTTCCCCCATGAAGGGCATCATGTAATTTGGGAAGAAAGGGAAATTAAGTCCAAGGTATGTGGGACCGTACAGAATCATTCAGAGGATAGGTCAGGTGGCATACAAGCCCGAGCTTCCACCCGAGATGTCGTTGGTACATCCAGTCTTCCATGTGTCTATGTTGAAGAAGGTAGTGGGAGATTCGTCCGCTATTGTGCCAATTGAAGCTATTGAGGTTAACGAAGAACTATCTTATGAAGAAATTCCAGCTGTCATTATTGATAGGCAAGTCCGGAAATTAAGAAATAAGGAAATTGCCTTCATAAAAGTGTTAAGGCGGAACAAGTAGGTTAAGGAAGCCACTTGGGAAGCCGAGGAAGAAATGAGAAAGAAGTACCCAAATTTGTTTGAATAGTTATGTAATAGCTTTTATGCATTTGGTTCCTATGAACTCTTATCTTTTGATTTGATCTATATTAAACTATTCCATTTTGGTAATATATGTTGCCTATGCGGCCATGGTTGGTGTTGTATAAAGTATGTCATGCCTATGGAACATGTATATGTTGTTAGGATATGTATCTGGGGCCCTCTGACAGGTGGATAGTCCTAGTTACAAGGGAAACTCTGCCGAAATTTCTGAAAAATTTGGGAGTTAAAGATGTGTGAGAAATGAGATAAGTTATACTAAGTATTTGCGGATTGACTCCAATTATCATTCAAGGACGAATGATCCGAAGCGGGGGAGAATGTAAAGCCACGAAAAATTTTGCCAAGTAATTTATGATTTCGTGGTGCCAAGGTAGGCTAATTATTTTATTTTGTGTGCAAATGAGGACTCATGATATAAAGGATATCAATTGGATATGTTAATAAGCGTATAAGTCATATTATAAGTGAATTGTGGTCTAAGGAGAGGCCTAAGTCTAAGCCAAGTTGGAAAATTTCATAATAGATTAAAGTTGATAATGAGTGCGCACAAGAGCTCACTTTGGACAATTATATCTCCAGTTATATAAATAGTTGTGTGATGCACAACCTATCAAATTAAATTCCTTTGAGTCTAGTTTCCAACACATCAAACCGTTTGTCACTTGGGGGTGCATACAGAACGCTACGACCATTTTACTGGGCATGTGTAATTAGCGCGGTCGCGCATATTACGAAGTATTCTACCTCGTTAGCGCGGCCTTAGTATGGGCGCGCTAGTGGAAGACCTCTAAATACACCTAAGGACGGGAAATTAGAGGATTTAAGTCATTTTTCAAGACTAGGGCATCCTCTCCATCCCCAATCCGGCCAAGGCATCCAATCGCACACCTAAGGTGAATTTTTAAGTGTGTTTTCATGGTGATTTCACTTCTCAATCACTAGTTAAAACATGGTTTTGATTGGATTTCATATGATTTCTTCAAAATTTCAAGAACATCCCAAAAGTTTTCTTTCAAGATTTGGTCTCCAAGAGGTAATCTTTTACCCTTAGACTTACATATATGGAGTTATTATGGAAATATGGGTATGAATTAAGTATTATAACTCATGGGATGGTGATTGGAAGCCATAGGTGCCTAACCTAGATTGTGTTGGTGTTGTAGACATTGTGAGATGTGTTATTGAGGTATGATTCTTGGGTGTAATAGTATTATATATACATGCATGTACAAATTAGGTTTGTGGGAAGATTGTTGAACATAAATAAGTAAAGATTGGGTTGGGGAATGAAGGAAATCTTGTAAAAGAGATTTGAAATCAAGATGCTCAACTAGTGTTTGATAAAATGGTCAAATGAGCTGAAACCATGAATACCTTCCTAATTTGTGTTCAATTTTGTTATGTCTCAAGTAGATTGGGATTGCTAGAATTTCCAAAACATCGTAGTAACTTAAGGAAAGCTTAAATAAGGTATGTATGGCTAAAACCCTCTTTTATTGGAAATTGAGCTCTGTTGGCGTTTACAAAAGTGTGGTAAGATTTGAATTGGTAAATGTATTGATTGTTATTGCGCATTAATTGATTTGCAATTAACTACACATATACGTGAAGGATGTGCCTCAATGTGAGTAATGTACCATTCTTGATAATTAGAGAAGTATGAAGAATACAATTATGTGTTGAAATGCTTAGGCTATAAGCCAAGATAGAAACTGAGAATTATTCATGCTAGCTATGTGCCCACTTACCTGTACTGCAACTTGAATTACTTTTGTATATGCCTATGATCACAACCTGCAAGATGAATACTGAAAATCGAAAACGATGTGATAATGGTGGCCCTGAGTGCCAAGGAATTGATATGATATATATGAAATAAAGATTCAGATGTGATGACTAATGAGAAAGAAACAACGCCTAGATAAGGCGGCCTAGCCGATCGGGTCGTGATCGGACACCATGTAGCACACATGGTGGTAATATGCTGATATTGAATTCCGGATAAGGGAAATGAAATAGTGATTGAGATATATGCCTCCAATTAGGAAACCTAGCCGGGCGGGTCGTGATCGTACTCTGCTCAAGATAGCGGTGGTATTGAGAACAGTGATGAAGATATGAAAGAAATTCCCCAAACTATGTTTTGGAAATTATGTGAAGGATTGAATGTATTGCATATTTGATTTACTCATGTGATTTACTTGTACTTTCTTGATAGTTCTTTCTAGTAAAATGGTGTTAGTTATACATACTAGTGCTATTCGATGGAACTAACGTCCCTTTTGTCAGGGGCGCTACATTTTTTTTATGAATGTAGGTGGCTCCATTGCGGATAGTGCCAATCGCTCATAGCGGAGTACCTTCTTCTCAAAGTCTTGGTAAGCCCCTTTCTCCTTCAAGGGGTTACATTGTACATCTTCTTATTTTGGACTTTCACTTTTGAGGTATAGCCGGGGCCTTTTTGTCGACATTGTTATCACGTCTTTTGTAACCTTAGAGGCTCTGTAGACATTTTTGTGGGTTATGTATGGGTATTGGATAGGTCAATGGACCATGTTGTAACCTTGTACTCTTGATTTCTTCTACACTGTAACTTGTATGGAACCTTGGAAGTTTAACCACGTTTAAATGTTGTGATATAAAATGAACTAAGATGTTGAATGTACTATCTTTCCTAGTTTAAATAAAGGTAAACATGGATTCCTTAATCCTATCGAGTTGGGTAGATAGTGGTTGATAAGGCTTGCTCAGTTGGGTTCACTCGATTGAGTGCCGGTCGCGCCTCCCAAAGTTGGGGTGTGACAAACTTGGTATCAGAGCCTAAGGTTTTAAAGTATCCTAGGATGTCTCATAGCTGTGTCTAGTAGAGTCCTTCTTATTGGTGTGTTGTCGACCACATCTATATGTTGGAGGCTACATGGACATTTAGGAATGTTACCCTTCTTCAACACTCCATATCGTGCGATAAAGCTTGACTATAAGATTGTCTTCTAACTCGTGCGTTGAGATTCAAGGCAAGTTTAAATGCTCTTTCATCTATTCCAAGTAATGTTGTCATACGACATGACAAATGGGAAAATGCCTGAGTATTAAGGAGATGTCACATGTTTCTTGTTGAACGAATGGTATGGACATATAGATACGAACACAGTACCAGAAGCATACTTTATATGAGAAAATTGTTAAAATTGATCACCCACCTCCAAAGAAACATTGAATTGATAGGTGATATGTAAGCTTGAATAGCACCTGTGGGTAGTGTGAGAAGTATGTAAATGATCATAAGGTGTAAAAGAAAATTTGTTGTATAAGCATGGGATATATGTAAGGCATGACCAGGAGAGTAATGACAAACAGGTAGGTCTCTCACGGGAGACAAGAAGTCATGAAATGAGAGTCAATTGAACTCATAACAAGATGACCCCTGTGCTATGAATGTTATAAGAATCCCATAAGTGTATGAAGTTGTGTTACACTCCTAAAGGATATTGAATAAGAGCAGAGAAATTACGAGGTTAATACCATTGCGACTTCAATCTCCCTAATAGTCGAACATATATGTGAGGGATAGAGAATTGAAACATATGTCCATGAAGTTGCTAAATTCAAGACTTGTGTCAAAATCCGGGATAACGTGATGTTTGGAAATTATATGAAGGATTGAATGAATTGCATATTTGATTTACTCATGTGATTTACTTGTACTCGCTTGATAGTTCTTTCTAGTAAAATGGTGTTTAGTTATACATACTAGTGCTATTCAATGACACTAACGTCCCTTTTGCCGGGGGCGCTACATTTGTTTTTATGAATGTAGGTCGCTCCATTGCGGATAGTGCCGATCGCACATAGCGGAGTACCTTCTTCTCAAAGTCTTGGTGAGCCCCTTTCTCCTTCAAGGGGTTATATTGTACATCTTCTTATTTTGGACTTTCACTTTTGAGATATAGCCGAGGCCTTGTTGCCGGCATTGTTATCACGTCTTTTGTATCCTTAGAGGCTCTGTAGACGTTTGTGTGGGTTATGTATGGGTATTGGATAGGTCAATGGACCATGTTGTAACCTTGTACTCTTGCTTTCTTATACACTATAACTTGTATGGAACCTTGGAAGTTTAACCACGTTTTAAATGTTCTGATATAAAATATACTAAGATGTTGAATGTACTATCTTTCCTAGTTTAAATAAAGGTAAGCTTGACTTCGTTATTCCTATCGAGTTGGGTAGATAGCGGTTGATAAGGCTTGCTCAGTTGGGTTCACTCGATTGAGCGTCGGTCGCGCCTCTCGAAGTTGGGGCGTGACAGCAGAAGCAAAAATTGCCTCGCAGGAGCAGAAGAAGGCGCAAAAGCGAAAGGTGTCTCAAATCGGCGAAGCCGCAGGTGTGGCTACTTGGCTGCAGGTGCGAAGGTCTGGGCTGGGCAGTGTGTTCTTTAAAAACAAGGGCTTGGCTCATTTTATCCTCATTTCCTCCATGAGAGGCGGCCTTGGAGCGTGTTTAAAGCTCATTCTTCGTCATCAATATCAAGGTAAGTGATACCCAATTATTATAAGTTAAATACTTTGTTTGTATAAGGATATAAACATAAAAATTAGTATAAATTATGGGGTTTTGGTAAAAGACCTTGAATTTTGTATTTTAGATTTTGACTACGAAATTGGGCAGGGAATTGAGAATAAACTATATATTTGAGTTCGTGAGGTTATGGGTAAAGCTTAACTTCAAAAATTTTCGAAATCCGGGCACGTGGGCCCAAGGGTGATTTTATCAACTTTTGATGCGGAGTTGGGAATTTATTTAAATTGAATTATTATAAGTATTACAGTATATATTCATTGGTTTGCTCATTATTTGTCTAGTTTTAGAGTGTTGGCCATCGGTTTGAGGTGTTAGAGTGGCGTTACAACCGGATATGAGACTTCGGGGCGAGGTAAGTCTCCTTTCTAACCTTGTAAGAGGGAATTAACCTCATAGGTGAAATAAATTATCGTGTGCTTTTTTTTGTGCGGTCAACGTACGCATGAGGTGATGAGAGTCCGTACGTAGCTACTAGCTAAGCCTATGTCTGGGTAGTTTTACGCTTATGTCATGCCTTGTTGATATTGTTATTGATTTATGTTTATTATTTGCCTTGAGAGGGGGCAATATTGTGTTTGCTTATTAAATAATTTGAAAGGTGTTTACGGTGAAAATGGTAACAACAATTAAATTTGTAAATGGGATTCTAAAAATATGTGATCTATTTGTACGCTAGTTGTTAGAGCAGATAATGCTAGGAATATAAAGTTTAATGATGAAATGCAAGCTAAAATGAGGCATTAATCAAACCGAGAGGTCTGTTGCACGGGTATAGGACTGGTCGATGGGGGACCTCGGGGTCGATAGCCGGGTCAAGCTCGAGCTATCGGGGATAGTCGGGAATGGGATAACAGTTAGGTTAGGATCAAATAAAGCTCTATAAGGCCAAGACCAAGCGATAAATAAAGAACAAGTAAGAAAGCGATAAATGCTAAAGTAGCCTCCAGCTAGTGAGAGCAAGCGAGTTAGAGAGAAGAGAGATAGATATTATTGATCTTATGGAAAAATAGTTGGAGCAACATCGCCCTGTACAAGGTGGAGTGGGTTCCCTTTATATAGGAGGTGAACCCCGCTATAGTATATGGGTATTAATTGTAAAGTATGGAGACGTGACGACTAGACGCGACGCTTCGGCACAGGCTCTGGATAGGCCGGCCCTTTCAGACTTAGCCATGTGCATAGGGAACTTCCCCTTTTGTTATAGCCTCGTCCTCCGTCTTCTTCGAGTCAAGCCCCGACGAGTCCCAAAGGACGGAACTTGGTCATGGCTTCACGTCCTCGGGGTATCGAGGCATTCTTCTGAAGTGGCTTGGTAGCGAGAAATCAAGTCCTCTAATTTTGCCGCATACAGATAGTCTCCGCATTTCCTAGAACGAAGGGATGTGAAATGATTCTAACACCTGCCTTCTCGAGCTTCTTATGGTGATATCACACCAGTGATGCAACCTGTGGCGCGATCTTTTGTGGCAACCGGGGTGCACCACAAACTTGTACATTTCGATTCTTGCCTTATTATTGCATACTCTCGTGCCCTTCGAGGCCTTTGAATGTTTTCCATTGTTGCTAACCGCTGATATCTAACTCGGATGCGAGCATTCTTTCCGATACTCTGTTGATTAATGTGGCTCTTTTTCGAGCCCATCGTCGTACCTCAGACCAAGCCCGAATTGATCTGGTAGGTTTGGGCTTTCTAGCCCTCCGAGTTGCATGGAGATAATACGTTGAGTTTTGGAGCTTTTGAGAATGGTAAACTAAGTGAAGGTCAGTTTTGGGTACTTAGGGGTCTCTTTCGAACTTGATGCAGATAGCTTTTTAAAGCGTAGGGGATAGGCTTCTGTTGAGGGGTTGCCTGTACTCAGGCGCTACCTCAAACCTTCCTGGAGCCTTCGTAATCGGGGCTTCGCGTGCTTATTTTGTCTTTTATAAAAGGAAACCATGAGATCGGGTACCGCCTTGAGTCAAGTGATGGCGTGGAATGCTTCTCGAAGCCTGACTTCATTTTTGGCGGAGATCCTCGAGGTTGGATGCTGCTTCGAAACTGGAGACAATATGATTGACTCTTTGAGGCTTGGATTCTCGTCGATGGATGCCTCTGGGGTCGGGTATCACCCCATCGATCTTTGTTGAGATCTAGATAGGTGAATCGTTGTTGTTACCCACATATATGTGAGGCAGTTTCGACTTCTTCAAAAGGCCTCACTATTTTACATAGCTACCCTTCCGCCTTCGCATAGGGTTCTTCATTTCTTCAGGCGCAAAAAGCATTGGCGCGCATTCTTGCTTTAGTCTGTCAATTCTACCATAGCCATGGAAACTACTTCGGGGCCGGCCCGCCAGGGAGTGGGGAGTGACACTGCCGACGCTTAGGATCCATGGGAGTTCGCTCTGAAGACCATGTCTTTGATAAAAGAGGAACATCTGGAGATGGTGAGGAGGTACTGTGGATGGAGCGAGGGGATAACACTGTAGGTGCTTTCCCCGGATGAGAGAATTACAGACTCTGCTGATGCATTCTTAAGCGTATACCTATATCCTTTCGCATTTGGCCCCCTTGATAGGGTCATGCTTGAGTTTTTCTTGAAGTATCGGGTTACTTTGGCGCAAATACATTCGTCATTTTGGAGAGAGGTGCTGATGATGAGGTCCTTTAAAGAGAAGTCTGGGCTTGAATTCACACTCAGTCATCTCGTCAAGCTATACCGGCCCTTTCATTACCGAGACCTGCTAACCCTGCGGTGCCGTTCATCCATGACCTTTGTTGTCGATGACAAATAAGATGGGGATCGAGAGTGGGCCAGTTGGCCCGTCCAGGTCCGGACGGTAGACATCATTCCCGTGGAGCTTATGCCATTTCCCGAGGGATGGAATTACGTATGTGAGTCGAATGTATGGCGCTTTCTTAGATTTTTCTAATAGCGAAAAATTTGTTGAGTAATTGTGCTTCTGCCTTTTTGCAGCAAGTTCATGGACACCGGCCAAAGTTCTCGATCTGACCGGCTGGGTTCGATGGTTGGTGAACCATTTGATCTGTGATAAGGTAGGTGGCGACCTGTATTCCATATCAGATGGGGAGCAAGATAACAAGGCATGCGCGCATGCTGCCTTTGCCTCAGCCTTCGAATATTTGAGATGACATTTTCCCCTTTCTTTTGTACTGGCTTTGTCGCTGTAGGTACCGGGCAGTTCCTTGGGGTGAGGTAGTGCTCTTCCAAGGAGGGCAAAGAGTCGTCGGCCTCTGATCTGAGGGATGATGGTGATAAATGGGATTTGTACCCGTAGTGTGGTGGAGATTTTAATGGGGCTCAACGGGCCCGTACCATCGAGGAGGGGTCATCACCCAAGCTTGCTGTTATTGGAGTGTCTGATTCCAAGATGGTGGTTCATGTGAAGGATGCTGCTGATGACCAGGCTGAGTTGAAGCGGACCCTTGATCGTGAGAAGAGGATCGAAGAAAATGTTTGCTATAGATCCCGTAGAGAGGTACTCGAGGAGGTCGGCACTAGGGGCTTCATTCTCTCGGGGGAATTGGCCCATGTAAGGGCGGACCTGCGGATGCTCGGCTACTTCTTACTGATGTCTTAGAAATCAAATCTGTGGCCGACAGGTCGTAGCCTTTTGGAGCGGAGATCAGATTCTATCGTTTTTCAATTTTGTATTTGATATTTGCAGAACATGTTTGTAGACGGAGAGCGCGCCTTTCGTGTATATAAAATAAGGGAAAACTTGAAGCTTTATCTCTTTCGTATCCCTTTCTGCATTACTTTTGACCAGTCGGGCTGGTTTCAGTGTTTGACAGGAACCTCGTAGGTCTGGAGCTAATTAGGTAGGCCTGGAGGCTTTTAAGCGCGACTTTTGTCGTAAGTAGGTGTTGGGGTCTCTGTGCTTTGCCCTGCTGTTTAGGCTCAATATTTGAGCCCGGCCTTGACTCGAGCATACCAGACCTCCAGTCTTATGTGCCTGCATGAGCGGATGATAATCGTTTTTATTTTTTTCCCTCGAGCATTTGTTGTTTCCACTATTTTGGGTTCAGTCTACGAGTCGCGTTGCGACTCAAGCTTTAATTGACCCTCACATTTTTTCGTGCCTGCATGGGCGGATGACGATGGTTTTTATTTCTCGCCCTTGATCGTTTGTTGTTTCAACTCTTTTGGGTCCAGTCTCCGAGTCGCGTTGCGACTCGAGCTTCAATTGACACTCAAGTTTTTTTGATTTTCAAGCTGGCGACAGTTACTCTTACTATGTTTGGTTATTGAGACCTTTTAATATACGACCCACAGGCTTGCATAGTTAACTATTGTTGATCCGGTCTCTGAATAGGGTTACGACTCGAGCTCATTTTAATCCTCAAGTTGTCAATTTTCAAGTTGGTGGCAATGGCTCTTATGATGTTCGGTTGTTGAGACCTTTTAGTGTGCGGCCCGGAGGCTTATTTGGCTGGCGATAATAGCTCTTACACTTTTGCCCATAGGCATTTTGCAGGCTTTGTATTCCTCTCGTTGAGGTCATTTTGAAATAATTTTGCCTGACACATTGTCGGTTCAAGAAGAAATTCGATTTCAAGTCGTTAGCGGCAATGTTCGAGCACCTTGGAAGGTTTTTAGCTCGTAGGCTGAGTAGGTTGAAACCTTGTGATTTGGAGCTGACATGGTCGAAGCTCGTTTACCTGTTGAAGGAAGCCTGTTTAACCGGTTCTTTTCGTAGTATATTCGAAGTAGTGCCTGTGATTTTGTTTAGTAATGGTCGGGCATCCCCAAGTTGCGTTAATTTGGTTGGATCAGCCGTTTTGACCGTAGTCATATGTATTTGGCCGGAGCCATTTTGATCCTGGATAATAGTTTAGGTGTCTACACCGAGGGTATGCCCTTTCGGGATTCTTACAAATGCGACGTATAGCCTAAAATTTAGGATTTTGAGTTTTATGCCTGTAGTAAGGTCTTACAAAATTTTCATGCATGTTGAGGTGTTACAGTTTGTCATGCTTGTTAAGGTCTAACAATTTGTCATGCCTATTGAGGTCTTGCAGTTAGTCATGCATGTTGAGCTCTTATAGTTTTTGTTGCTATGTAGAATAGATCTGGTAACGCCGAGTCTGCCCGCTCGAGGTCTTACAGTTTTAGGTTTTCCAGTGCATGGCGATTGATGATAGTCTCAGAGTCATCGAGTTTGCTTAGGCCGGAAGGCCGCTATTCGTGAGCTCAGAGTTTCCTTGTTTAGACCTTATGAGCCCAGAGTTCTAGCCCTGGGGTCGTGCGGGTGTCAAGTTGTTGACGCTAAGTCTCCGAGTATTTCAGGATGCATTTGATGGAGGGATCCCTGTCGAGAGTATACTGGGATTTCCTTTGTTAGTGTATGATATTCTAAAAGATATTCTTTTATTGCTTGGCATAAAGACATGTTGCTTTGTTATTGTGAGCTCGGCTCGCGCAGGCGCGACTCCTTGGAATATTTGATCCGGTACATTGTTTCCTATTGGAGCCACGTTCGTCATTTTCTCGAGGCGGGGCTGATTGCAGAGGAAGTCTTGTAGGTTTTTTGAATCCTTCTTGGGAAGTGCATGGACGTTGCCTCGTTAAAAACCTTGCCGGCAAAAACCCGTTTCGGGATAAAAACCCGGTCGAAGGAAAAGAGTGCGACGTTTGCTCGAGGATATTTATGGGGTTTTACAACCGAAAATCCTAGCAGTAATACCGCTTAAGCATCGACACATTCCAGTTACTCGGAAGCTGCTCACCCTCCATGGTGCCAGGCTTTTAGGATCCTTTGCCAACTATCCCAAGGATACGATACGACCCTTCCTAATTCTGGCCCAGCTTCCCTTCAGGGTTTCGGGTGTTGAGTATAACCTTCCTCTGGACCAAGTCTCCGATCCCGAAGTATCAGAGATTTGTTCTTCTATTGTAGTATCTTTTGATTTTCTGCTTCTGTGCAGCCATCCAAACCAGCGAGGCTTCTCGTCTTTCATCGAGCAGCTCAAGGTCGTTGCCATGGCTTCGTTGTTCGATCCCTCATTGGTGTCCCGGAATCTGGCGTTTGGTTCCCCGACCTCCACTGGTATCAGTGCTTTAGCGCCATATACTAGAGAGAAGGGTGTCTCCCTAGTGCTTTATTTTGGAGTTGTCCGATATACCCACAACACCTTGGGCAGCATTTCTCTCTGTTTTCTCTTAGCACTCTTTAATTTCTTTTTCAAGTTTTGAATGATGGTTTTATTCGTAGATTCGGCCTGGCCGTTTGCACACGGGTGGTATGGCGTCGACAGGATTCTTTTGATTTTGTTGTCTTCAAGGAACTGTGTTATCTTGCCCCCAATGGATTGTCTACCGTTGTTGCATGTTATTTCGGACGGGATCCCGAACTGGCATATGATGTGTTCCCGTATAAAATTGATGACTTCCTTCTCTTTTATTTTCTCTAAGGTTTGCGCTTCCACCCTACAGTAAAATATTACGATGATGTTATGCCTTGCAGTATTACATTACATTGATGTCACGCTCACCAGTATTCAGTTACGATAGTATTTCGCCCGATAGTATTACATTACGGTGATGTTACGCTCTGCAGTAATAAGTTATGATAGTGTTATACCCAGCAGTATTGCATTACGGTGATGTTACACTTTGCAGTAATAGGTTACGACAATGTTGCACCCTATAGTATTTTACGTTGAATTTGTCATAAGGTAGTTGACATCAGTCCAAGTTAAAGATTATTTAGGGATTATAAGGATTATGCTATTTCACAAGTGATTAGTTAATTTGTGAAGGTGAGAGAGGAAACAAGTCGAAGAAAATGAATTTCGTTGAAATTTGGTATTTTGTGATAATATATGGTCCAAGCTAAGATGCCCAGTATTTTGTTCAGTGAGTGCAACGTTTGCTTCAAAGAAGGATTTGATTGTACCAATATCTTCCCAGTACTCATTGAATAAGTAAGCCTACAAAATCGGGTGAAGAACGCTTTAGTCACCATAGAAGTTGAAGTTAAGCTATTTTGGAGATCATAACCAGAATAGCGAATTGAAACAACAATTTGTAGCTTCTCACTTTCTTATATTTGAGAACAATTTCTACAAGCATATTCAAGAAAGTTGGAGATTACTTCGTAATCAAATAAGGTATGTTAAGGCTATCTCTTCTTTCCTATGGCATTATCAATACGATACGAACGAAACGTGCAAATGCACAAGTTCCATAAATGACTCTATTTCCATGTGTCATAATACTTTATCATCTGTTCATAGGTCTCAGAAAAATATGAAAGTTGAGAAGAAAAAAGTTTACTTTATAATATTACTCAAGACAAAATGGTCTTATGAAATTCCGAAAGATTTTATTAACGTACTTTCCATGTATTGCATTCATGATCATTGATCCATGACCATATGGTGTTATATACGCGTATATACGTAAATATATGTATATGGCATATGGGAAATGTTACAGCGTTATATATGGACCACCACCTGATCAGCTGGTATATGATGATGATGTTGCTCACATTGGCTGAAATATGATTCAAACGGCGTTATATACGTGTATATATATGTGTATGTATATGTACATGGGATATGGGATAGTTTATGGCATTATATATGCACCACCACCTGATCAGCTGGTATACGATGATGATTTTTCCTACAGTGACCGGTATGATATGATGGGATGCCATCAGAGGCCAATGAACCTTTTAGGGGCTGCCAATTGGCATTAAACTAAGCCAAAGTGGCACCCATATGAATGATGAGTCACAAGGAACACCAAGGCTTGCTTACACAGTCTTCTTAGGTAGTAACATATTACATATGAAAGAGAGTAAAATTAGTGAAAGGAAAGAATATTATCACCACCTCTTGAACAAAAGCATAAACATATTACTGTTAACTATGATGTGCATATTGGGGTCAAAGGAGATTGTTTGAAGAAACAAGGCCATTTAAAGGCTAAAAACACATAGTTCACTCATTCTTACGTTCAGTGAGTGTAACGTTTGCTTCAAAGAAGGATTTGATTGTACCAATATCTTCCCAGTAATCATTGAAAAAGTAAGCCTACAAAATCGGGTGAAGAATGCTGTAGTCACCATACAAGTTAAAGTTAAGCAATTTTGGAGATCATAACCAGAATAGCGAATTGAAACAACATTTTGTAGCTTCTCACTTTCTTATGTTTGAGAAAAATTTCTACAAGCATATTCAAGCAAGTTGGAGATTACTTCGTATTCAAATAAGGTATGTTAAGGCTATCCCTTCTTTCCTTTGGCATGATCCATACGATACGAATAAAACGTGCAAATGTACAAGTTCCATAAATGACTCTATTCATAGAAGTATTAGAGATATCTATGTTCCTGAATTTCCATGTGTCATAATACTTTATCATCTGTTCATGGGTCTCAGAAAAATATGAAAGTTGAGAAGAAAAAAATTTAATTTATAATATTACTCAGGACAAAATGGTCTTATGAAATTCCGAAAGATTTTATTAAATGACTTTTCATGCATTGCATTCATGTGCATTGACACATTACCATATGGTGTTGTATACACATATATATGTAAATATATGTGTATGGGTTATGGGTAAATGTTATGGCATTATATACGCACCACCACCTGATCAGCTGGTATATGATGATGATGTTTCCCACAGTGGCTGAAATATGATTCGAACGGCGTTATATACGCGTATATATGTATGTATATATATGTACATTGAATATGGGATAGCTTATGGCGTTATATACACCACCACCTGATGAGTTGGTATACGATGATGATTTTGCCCAAAGTGGCCCCAATATGAATGATGAGTCACAAGGAACACCAAGTCTTGCTTACACGGTCTTCTTAGGTAGTAACATATTATATATGAAAGGGAGTAAAATTAGTGAAGGGAAAGAATATTATCACCACCTCTTGAACAAAAGCATAAACATACTACAGTTAACTATGATGTGCATATTGGGGTCAAAGGAGGTTGTTTGAAGAAACAAGGCCATTTAAAGGCTAAAAACACATAGTTCTATGATTCTTACGTTCAGTGAGTGCAACGCTTGCTTCAAAGAAGGATTTGATTGTACCAATATCTTCCCAGTAATTATTGAAAAATTAAGCCTACAAAATCGGGTGAAGAATGCTTTAGTCACCATAGAAGTTAAAGTTAAGCAATTTTGGAGATCATAACCAGAATAGCGAATTGAAACAACAATTTGTAGCTTCTCACTTTCTTATGTTTGAGAACAATTTCTACAAGCATATGCAAGCAAGTTGGAGATTACTTCGTATTCAAATAAGGTATGTTAAGGCTATCCCTTCTTTCCTTTGGCATGATCCATACGATACGAATAAAACGTGCAAATGTACAAGTTCCATAAATGACTCTATTCATAGAAGTATTAGATATATCTATGTTCCTGAATTTCCATGTGTCATAATACTTTATCATCTGTTCATGGGTCTCAGAAAAATATGAAAGTTGAGAAGAAAAAAATTTAATTTATAATATTACTCAGGACAAAATGGTCTTATGAAATTCCGAAAGATTTTATTAAATGACTTTTCATGCATTGCATTCATGTGCATTGACACATTACCATATGGTGTTGTATACGCATATATATGTAAATATATGTGTATGGGTTATGGGTAAATGTTATGGCGTTATATACGCACCACCACCTGATCAGCTCGTATATGATGATGATGTTTCCCACAGTGGCTGAAATATGATTCAAACGGCGTTATATACGCGTATATATGTATGTATATATATGTACATTGAATATGTGATAGCTTATGGCGTTATATACACCACCACCTGATGAGTTGGTATACGATGATGATTTTGCCCAAAGTGGCACCAATATGAATGAAGAGTCACAAGGAACACCAAGTCTTGCTTACACAGTCTTCTTAGGTAGTAACATATTATATATGAAAGGGAGTAAAATTAGTGAAGGGAAAGAATATTATCACCACCTCTTGAACAAAAGCATAAACATACTACAGTTAACTATAATGTGCATATTGGGGTCAAAGGAGGTTGTTTGAAGAAACAAGGCCATTTAAAGGCTAAAACACATAGTTCTCTGATTCTTACGTTCAGTGAGTGCAACGCTTGCTTCAAAGAAGGATTTGATTGTACCAATATCTTCCCAGTAATCATTGAATAAAAAGCCTACAAAATCGGGTGATGAATGCTTTAGTCACCATAGAAGTTGAAGTTAAGCTATTTTGGAGATCATAACCAGAATAGTGAATTGAAACAACAATTTGTAGCTTCTCACTTCCTTATCTTTGAGAACAATTTCTACAAGCATATTCAAGCAAGTTGGAGATTACTTCGTATTCAAATAAGGTATGTTAAGGCTTTCCCTTGTTTCTTTTGGCATGATCCATACGATACGATCGAAATGTGCAAATGCACAAGTTCCATAAATGACTCTATTCATAGAAGTACTAGAGATATCTATGTTCCTAAATTTCCATTTGTCATAATACTTTATCATCTGTTCATGTGTCTCAAAAATATATGAAAGTTATGAAGAAAAAAGTTTACATTATAATATTACTCAAGACGAAATGGTCTTATGAAATTCTGAAAGATTTTAATAATGTACTTTCCATGCATTGCATTCATGTGCATTGACCCATGACCAAATGATGTTATATATGCATATATATATGTAAATATATGTATATGGGATATGAGAAAATGTTACGGTGTTATATACGCACCACCACCTGATCAGCTGAAATATAATTCAAACGGCATTATATACGCGTATATATGTATGTATATATATATATATATATATGGGATATGGGAAAGGTTATGGCGTTATATATGCACCACCACCTGATCAGCTGGCATACGATGATGATTTTGCCCACAGTGGTCGATATGATATGATGGGATGCCCTCAGAGGCTGATGATGTTATGAAACATGTACCTATGCACGACATGGCATTCATATGCATATGCATGACACTAAAGGTAATTTATGATTTACAAAGTTATTCTGATTTACAGGTTGAGTCATGTACTCTATATGTCTTCCATGTCTCTTATGTATTTATTTATGTGCCTTATATTATTCGTACTGAAGTCCCTTTTGCCTGGGACGCTGCGTTTCATGCCCGCAGGTCCCGATAGATAGGTCAACAGCCCTCCAAGTAGGCTAACAGCTCAGTGGAAGATGTTGGCGTGCTCCATTTGCTTCGGAGTTACTCGTTTGGTTAGTATGATTTAGACGTGTATTATTTGGTAAGGAGGGACTCTGTCTCGACCTTTATGACATTTATGTACTCTTAGAGGCTTGTAGACATATTTTGTGTATATAAAAAATTTGTACGGCCTTGTCGGCCTATGTTTGAGTTTATAAAGGATCATATTGGCCTATTAGGCCCGTATATCATATGTATATGATGTTGTAATAAAAAATATACGTTACGTTAGTACTCGGTTGAATAAGGTACCGGGTGTCCGTCGCGGCCCATAGGTTTGGGTCGTGACAAAAGTAGTACCAGAGCTGTTCTGTCCTAGGGTGTCTACAAGCTGTGTCTAGTAGAATCTTGTTTATGGGAGTGTCGTCTACCACACTTATAAGTAGGAGGCTACAGGGCATTTAACCCTATCACTCTTTCTTCTTACTCTAGATCGTGTGGTAGAGCTCACTTATAAGAATTCAAGTCCCGAGCTTCTATTTTTATTCGTAAGAAGACGATGCCTACATTCAGAAAGATGATCGATAAGAGATATAGCTGTGGAAGTGTTGAATTAGAGGAACTTGACTTTGTATCATGCTTATGATAAGTAAATATGACGTCTTCAGCAGATCATGTGCGTACTGAAAGGTGTAAGCCTCTTGATAAGGAGCCTTAAGGCAAGAATGCCTATCCACCTTTTTGGTGAAAGACAATGAGAGATTAAAAAGATAAATACAAGTCTCAACAAGCAAAAGAAGCAAGATGAAGAATGGTACAAGGAGCCCAGTTAATAAAGGTTAACAATGTTTATAATTGAGGCAAAGGAACATAAGCTTTTTGAGTTATATTCAATTGTAACAAAAGTATATACAATTGGTTGCACCCTTTCCAAATATGCCCTATAGGGGATAATAAAAGTAGTATAAGAAGAAATGATGGATAAATTAATTGTGTCAGTTGACATTTTCGAAGGATATTGCAAATGTGCTAATAGATCTCTTTATGAGACACCTAAATGGTGCACTCTAAAATAGTGCAGTCAGATATGAGTGCTAAAAAGACATGCAATATAAACCTTGAAGGGATAAATATTGCCTTAGTGTTGCTCGTCTCCCTAGTAAAGCGAGAATGTTAAGCAACTTGAAGAGCCACTGGATGGAGCAAAGGATATCTAAAAGCGAAAGAATGTGGTATTAAAGTTTTCACAAGAGAAGGGATATGTAGAAATGTTAACAGAATAACGAGAAGAGGGATAAGAAAGCATTATTAATAAGACGTGATACATGGATAAAAATCGTAGAGTGTTACAGAGCCTATAGTCAAATGAAGGCAGTGACGAAAAGTGATGGTCCTTAAGACAACGACAGAGTATAGGCCATAAGGTTATATCCTCATTTCGAGAAATAAGTTCGTGACTCCAACGCGGCTACTAGAGGGGAGAGTTAATCCCCAGAGTAACAGAAATCAGTATGGACTGGTAAAAAAAGATAAACTAAATATAAATTAGGGACTGAGTGATTGGAACGTACTCGGTATCATGGGAATTTCATATTTCGTTATGGCGGTAATAGAATGCACCACAAAAGAATATTCGTGATGAATTCAAAGAATAGTCATTCAGGGAGACGCTTCCCTAGAGCAAGCAATGTGAGCAAAGTTAAGCTTAAGAGACTGTATGTGCTAGTTACGCTGAGTGTCACCCTTGCGAGTAAGGGAATTTGTCATCCTTGGTACATAAGAACTTCCGCAAGATGAGTAAGGATCATTGATGTTGAGAAACGATGCCAAAGATGAAGAGGTAAAACATTTATAGGTAGATCTTCGTGGCTTCAGCTTTTAGTACACCCCTAAATGGGGGAACATGGAGTAATGTGACATTAAGTCAGAATTAAGTGGTTCTAGTGACTATGGAATGGTAAAGGAAGAATGTGATAAATGAAAGAGGAATGAGATGGCACTTATCCAATTTTTACAGATACACGACTGTTCAAGAATTATATGCAAGCACGACCCCTTAGTAGGAAAACTTTTGCGATTATAAACAAATTAATTGTTTGTGTAGCTTGACAAGTCATCCCTTATGGGTTGTTGAAGCCAGACCCTTTGTAGGGAAACATTCATATCTATAATTTAGTTTGCTTTCTTGGAGTCTCTTACTTTGTTCTTTATACTGTGGTATCAGAGGCAGCCCATCCTTTCGGAGGGAGGAACAGTTTACTAAATATGGCTGAGTCATTTCCATCATCCTCTTCCCTAGCATAAATGAATATGTCTCCTACTCTATATAAAACCTTGTCCAAAAAATACGATTACCTCTATGAAGTAGATATCCTACCCGATGAACAAAAAGTATCCTTCACTGAACTACCCCTCATAAATTCCTACTCAGATTTTGCAAAAAAATCATCTGCACCTTGGACCCAAATTCGTTCCTTAGTCCAACATAGACCAAAAGGAGTTAAAGAATATGTTGTTACCTCAAAACTTGACCAGCATCCTATTATTGCCACTCGAGAGGAACAATTTATCACTCTTCAAATCCCAGATGATTTTCCCAGGCAGTGGAGAGATCATGGTTTTACCCATATCCATTTTAGGGTTATCTTAATCGTTTTAACATATCACGGAAGAAAAGGTCAACCTGTTGTAGCTCGACATTCTCTTTTAGATACAAAATACTTGGAGTACCAACATGCAAATTTGGGTACTGCAGAAGTTACCCTAAATGTTGGGACTGTCTTCATAACTATCTTTCCAAATTTCAACATGTCCCTTTGTGATCCATACTTAACCGAAGCAATTAAAATCCAAGTCAAAATCAAAGGAGCCCCTCAAGCCAAAGATTCCATCCAAGCCAATCTTCATCACCAAATGGCGTGGCGAGTCCAAAATCATGCCATGGATATTTGCCTTCCCGGAGGAGAAATTGCTTTACTCTTAAATATTGATGCTACCAAAGGAAACACCATGTGCACCTAAATACCTAGACAAATTTTCAGAGATGAACTTGTCAAAATACTTCCTGATTCATAGATCACAAATTATGAAAAGTTAAGAGAACCGGAGGAATCTCTGCAATTTGGTGAACCAACTTTTACCAAAAGAAATGACAAAACCGTCTGCATAAGCTTTGACCATTCCCATCTCAAAAAACCTAATAAACCATCTTTTCTTGCCAAATGATTCAACCCAAAGATACAACAAATACATACCCTAAACCTGATGGAGAGTTCTTTTGGAATATACAAAGCATCATGGAAGAACATGACTGGTGTCAAAATTTTGACAGGGAAGGAAAAAGGGCTCGGTGGTTCAAATGCCCCTTTACGGGACACTGCCCTTGGGATCTTGGTTACGACTGCCAATACTGTTTGGAAGATCCAATTGGAGAATATGATGAACACCACTAGCGTCATTGGGAAAGGTTCGGCCTCAACAAAACCAAACCAAAATCTAAGAAAAATGGAAGACCACTGATAAACAATTTCGAGCCAAATATGAAAATAAAATCCTTCAATTGACTCATTAAGCCGTCTAGGTAAATATGAATTTCTTGTTAGTTACAAACCCCAAGAATGGCCAAAATTACCAGAAAAATTCATTCCAAGCTGGGAGGTTATTGAAACCACACCCAAACCCAAATCATCATCAGTTCATACCCCAAAATCCAAAAAGTCACCTGAACCTGAAACTTCACCAACTCAAAAAACCACAAATCCCACACAACCACAAATATTCATGCTAAGTCCTTCAAGCTCCAGTCATACCCTAGATTTTCCTTAACTCCAACCTTTTGAAAAGGAGGGTATAAGCCATGCTCCAAAGATTCCAAGAAAAACATAGTGCTACCTACTGGAGAAAAACCCCCAACAAGTAACATCGAAGCAACAATGAACTAGCAATTTGAAAACTCCATCTGCCAAAACAAGGTATTGAACAACATTGGCAACACTATAAAGAACGTGGCCCACACACAAAAAATGATGAGAAAAGTGGAAATAATTGAGAAAAAATGGAGCAAACATCGTCTCACCATGCCAGACTATCAATGCCTTGGAACTGAGGTTGGCAAATTTACAATACGCGATTTGTCCTCCAGGAACTTCACTTTTCCAATTTTTCGAACAACAATAAAAGGAGACGATTTCCATCAGAGAACAAATTCAACTTTTGAGAAATGACCACTTCGAGCCACAAAAGACCACGGTTTTCCCCTCAAAACGTACCTTCTTCCCTATGTCTCCACAAGCATATTCCCTACCTAAATTAGACAACACCTTTTCTACTTTTCCATCTACCTCACAAAATCCAATCACTTTCACCCAACCCTTAAAAGAATAACATGATTTTGATATTGCAAAAATAGTTTGGGAAAGGAAAGACGCTCTTGCGATGCAAAAACAAACAAAAAAAAGGCGAGACCAAGGAGAAAGTGCAAAAGGATCGAACCCCAAAAATCTGATAATTCTTGACCAGAAGGCTCAAGACCTCTATGTCTCCGAGCCAAGATACATATTAGAGGAAGATACTTCATGGTCGGAATCTCTGAATTCATCAGACGATGAAACAATGGAAGATAGCTCTCAATCAAGTAATGAATCCACAACAAACTCTTCTGAAGATGACAATCCCCCAATATTTGTAAATTAGCCAAGATACCCAGAAGTATCTAAAGTAGATGAAGAACAAGAAGTCATGACAGATGAACCAATCCCAGAAAGAAAATATGAGCCCATGGCTTCAAAACTAGTTGGAACTGGATTCCACGCTTTCACCTTAGATGATGTCAAGGTTTCAAGATGGCCTCAAAGGATCCAAGACTTATATACTTGGATGTTGACCAAAATTTTGGTGGAACGAGAAAAGTATATCATCCTGTCAGAACTCGCTTCACGGTTCTCAGGAATTCTCAGAGATTGGTGGAACTCACTTGGAATTTAAGACCAAAATACTTTTCATACTTCCCAAGATTTTGCCTTCAACATCAGAATCCTACATGAAATTTTCTGTGGAGATACTAGCCATAGACAGGAGAAAATGCGAAGACAACTCTTTGAGATTAAGTGCGTATCATTCGACAGAAATGACATTGACAGGATTTTTAAAAAATGGCGAAGATATACTTCCAGATCGGTGGATACATCAATCTAAAGCAAGTATTTGTCTCTTCCCTTCCAAAGTTGTTGGCAAGCCGAACCATGACTATCATTGAAGAAAGGTTTCAGTCTATAACAATCCCTCAAATTGGTTATATCAGGCAAGCTATTTTCGTCACATTAGATGACACTTGTATGAAGTGCTCTGCCCTAAAACAATTATCCAACACAATCCAACGGTTGACAAAGCATGCCACAAATCTGACCTAATCGCCAGGTTAGGATGTTCCTGCCACACATCTAGGCGACAAAGAGAATTTAGGAGGTTGAAATGGCCAAGAACTCCAGACAGGAGATTAAGGTCCAAGAGACACACAAAATATTTCAGACGTAGAAGGCCAGTAAATTTTCACAAGAAAAACAAATGTTTTATATGCCACAAGATTGGACATTTTGCTAAAAACTGTCCCCAATCGAGAAGATCTGTCAAACACCTTGATGAAATTGAAGATTACACTAGCATACATATTGGAAAAGAGGAGGACCTTGAATCTACATTCTCTGTGGATGATGAACCTAATAAGAAACATTATTCTCTCTTGATGTCTATGAATATCAAGGCAATGATCACTACCAAATTTCAGAACCAGTGATCGAAGCCCGAGAGGAGATCAACGCTTTCGTAGTCGTTCCTCAAGTAGAACTCAAGGTCTATTCATCCAATGGGATAAACCAACTCGAGTTATTGCTTTCATCAACACCGGAACTGCTTCCTCACTCAAAAATCCAGTTGTTCTCTATGAAGATCAATAGGTGCCGCACTTTAAGGATTTTAACACTACATCAAATGGAATCCTGACTACCACCGTCATCACAAAGCATCCAACCACAATTGAGTTCTTTCCAGGATTGAAGTACAGAACCAAGCTGATAGGGTCTGATGTACCAGGAAAAGATCTTATTGTTGGATTTGACATTTACAGACAACTTAGGGATCAACTCTAGATCAAGACTAATAGGATAGCTTCTAAAAAAGCAGTTCAAACTTTATTCTGAGATTCCAAGGCTATTCCAAATCACCAATGACGAACAAAGCAAAAAGATTGAGCAAAATCTCATTGAACATTCATGTGCTGAATCCCACAAGGATTTCATGAAGAAAAGGAAAAGCCCGTTATGGAAAAACCAAGAGTTTCTTATCAAGCTCCCTTTAAAGAAATATGAAAACATCAATCCGACAAAGGCCACTCATTTAGTCATGAATCTAGATCATCTTCACCTTGCAAAGAAAGAATGCGAAGAACTTTTGGAATTTGATCTGATAGAGCCGTCAGATTCACAATGGGCATGCGAAGCATCTTATGTCAACAAAAGAGCTGAGCAGACAAGAGGAAAACTCAGGTTAGTTATTAATTACTAGCCACTTAACCATTTCCTCCAAGATTATAAGTTCCCCATCCCAAATAAACTCACTCTTTTCTCCCACTTAGCCAGGGCCAAATATTTTTCCAAGTTTGATTTAAAATCTGGAGTTTGGCAATTGGGAATCCACCCTGAAGAACGACCCAAAATGGGATTTTGTATCCCCGATCATCACTTCCAATGGAAAGTCATGCCCTTCTGGTTGAAAACTACACCCTCCTTGTTCACAAAAGACATGATAAAAATCTTCCAATCCATCCTTCATACCTCCTTAGTTTACATTGATGACATCATGTAATTTAGTGATACATTGGAAAAACATGTCAATTTTCTTCATCAATTTAAGGCATTGGTAACACAGTAAGGGATTATGCTTTCAGCTGGTTCTTGCTTAAAAGGAGATCAATTTTCGCGGAATGCATTTTGTCCGAATGAATACTGTCCAGGACCACATATATGTCAGGAATTACTCAAATTTCTGGATACCAACCTCACAACAAAACAGATCCAATAGTTCTTGGGTGTAATAAATTACGTAAGAGATTTCATTCCAAATATCTCTACATATATTTCACCTATCACAGAAATGCTCAAGAAAAATGCTCCATCATGGGGAGAGAAACAGGATGAAGCAGTCAGAAAAATAAAGGAGATATCTAAAAATTTCATGTCCCTCTACATCCCTTCAGACGGAAAGAAGATACTGCAAACTAATGCCAGCAATGAATATTGGAGTGCTCTTCTATTTGAAGATAAAGATGGCCAGAGAAAAATATACGGATACGCCAGTGAAAAGTTCAAATATGCCGAGCAACATTATCACTCCACTTTCAAGGAAATTCTTGCAGTAAAGAATGAAATCAAGAAATTCAATTTCTTCCTTATTCATAAAGAATTTCTAATAGAGATGGATATGAAGGCCTTCCCAAAGATGATCCAGATAAATGCAAAAATTATTCTCAATCCTCAGCTTCTCTGATGGGCTCAAAGGTTCTCTCAATGCAAATTTCACGTCAATCACCTGAAAGGAAATGATAATATTCTCATGGATTTTCTAGCTTGACCGGAAAAATTCTCAAAAAGATTTTCCCCAGCAAAATTGAAGTCAAAGCAAAAGCTAATTAGCCACATCTTCATGTTTTTAAATATACCAGGAACAAGTTCATTAAACCCAACAGATCATCCACCAGAGTTGTTCAATCTCATGGATCACTTTGATCCGTCAATTATTATGGAAAGAAGAACTTATTATGAGCTCCAAGTTTTCCGGCAACATGGAGGATCCATTCTCAAGCCATATGGGGTCAATCCAGAATAACCGTTCTGCCATATATTCATAGCTCAAGCCAATGATTTTCCAGAAGAACTATTATGGTTTTTCTGGTACCTATGCCATCAGTATCATATTTTTATGGAATTCAAATGCAACGTCTTCAAGTGTTTTGATAACACTGCACCAGCTCTTAAAGTATTTTTGCTATGGTTCAAACTTGGAAGATATTGGATAAAATGTTTCAATGATTCTTACACAGCAAAGGTATTCATGTTCCACAGACCAGTAAAGATTATTAATGGAAAAGTCCAGGCGCAAGCAGAGGCATCATTCTAGTGGAAATTTCCCGTGTCCATTTTATCAATGTAGGAAGAATATAGCGAGGCACAAAGAAACCTTTTCCAGCAAAATAGGTGCATCCCGAGAGAGATATGACCAAAAGATTGGGCAAGCTGGAATTATACCAACACTCATCCTCACTGGGAAAGAGTCCAGGAAGCAGCAAAAGAGAATCAAACCCCATACGAAGTCATCTGAGAAAAAATCACTCACAACATTTCCAGATTAAAGTTGCGGATTATATCTCTTAATCGAAAGTAGAAAGAACACAGTAGAGAAGGAACGTCAAGCTCCAAGCATTACTACACAAGGTCTTTGAAAAGATGCCTACAAGACAACCTCAGAATTAGTGAAGGATAATTATCTAAATCCCTACTAATCCCACCATAATCCTACATTACCCACCAAAACACCCTTCAAAATCATCTATCCATGCCTAGACAAATTTCCACATCTTTCCAGACTATCCGGGCCCCACTTCCACTTGTTTCCACATGCTTCCACATGCTTCGTCACATGCAACACCCTACTTTCACATGTAGTCACATGCTCCCTCATACTTTCACATGCTACACCATGTATATTTCACCCATTTCGCATGTTTTCATGAGCTTTTTAGTTGTTTTGCCTAAAGTCCTACACATGCCAAGAAGGACCCATCTGTAGATAAGTTTGCCATGTAATATAGGTTTATTTTATCATGTATGTTTGTCTTGTAATAACCTCCTAGTCCTATATAAAGGAGGCCTTGTAGTTGTTGGAAGATCATCTTGTAACCTTTGTAAATATTTTGTGATATATTACATATGAAGGCTTTCTAAATTTCCCTCTTGTTATTTCATTCGAATGGATGGAAAGACCGGTCCATGTATGAAAATAGAGTAAGAATACTCTTTTAAAGTAAGCTTATTGTAGTATGAAAGTTTTCTGAGTTATAAACAGCTAGCGTTGGTTATAGTACAAATGTTTTCTGAGTTGTGTAGCTTGAAAAACCATCCCTTATGGGTTATTGAAGCCAGCCCCTTTATATACTTTTGCGACTATAAACAAATTAACTATTTGTGTAGCTTGGCGAGCCGTCCCTTATAGGTTGTTGAAGCCAGTCCCTTTGTAGGGAAACTTTCGTATTTGTAATTTAGTTTACTTTCTTGGAATCTCTTACTTTGTTCTTTATACTGTGGCATCAGAGCCAGACCATGCTTTCGGAGGGATGAACAGTTTACTAAATATGTCTGAGTCATTTCCATCACCCTCTTCCCTAGTAAAAATGAATATGTCTCCTACTCTATATAAAAACCTTGTCCAAAAAATATGATTACCTCTATGAAGTAGATATCCTGCCCGATAAACAAAAAGTATCCTCCACTGAACTACGCCTTATAAACCCCTACTCAGCTTTTGTCAAAAAATCGTTTGCACCTTGGACCCAAATTCTTTCCTCAGTCCAACACAGACCAAAAGGAGTTAAAGAATATGTTGCTACCTCAAAACTTGACCAGCATCCTATTCTTGCCACTCGAGAGGAACAATTTATCACTCTTCAAATCCCAGATGATTTTCCCAGGCAATGGAGAGATCATGGTTTTACCCATAACTATTTTGGTGCTATCCAAATCGCTTTAACATATCACGGAAGAAAAGGTCAACTTGTTGTAGCTCAACTTTATCTTTTAGATACAAGATACATGGAGTGCCAACATGCAAATTTGGGTACTGCAAAAGTTACCCTAAATATTGGGAATGTCTTCATAACTATCTTTCCAAATTTAAACATGTCACTTTATGATCCGTACTTAATCGAAGCACTAAAAATCCAAGTCCAAATCCAAGGAGCCCCTCAAGCCAAAAATTCCATCCAAGCCACTCTTCGTCACCAAATGGCGTGGCGAGTCCAAAATCATTCCATAGATCTTTGCCCTCCTGGAGGAGAAAATGCTTTACTCTTAAATATTGATGCTACCAAAGGAAACACCATGTGCACCCAAAAACCTAGACAAATTTCTAGAGATGAACTTGTCAAAATTCTTCCTGATTCCTGGATCGCAAATTATGAAAAGTTAAGAGAACCGGAGGAATCTCTGCAATCTGGTGAACCAACTTTTACCAAAAGAAATGACAAAATGGTCTACATAAAGTTTGACGATTCCCATCTCCAAAAATCCAATAAAACCATCTTTTCTTACCAAATGATTCAACCCAAAGATACAACAGATACATACCCTGAACCTAATGGAGAGTTCTTTTGGAATATACAAAGCATCATGGAAGAACATGACTGGTGTCAAAATTTTGACAGAGAAGGAAAAAGGCTTGGTGGTTCAAATGCCCCTTTACGGGACACTGCCCTTGGGATCTTGATTGTGACTGCCAAAACTGTTTGGAAGAGCCAATTGGAGAATATGATGAACACCACCAGTGTCATTGGGAAAGTTTCGGCCTCAACAAAACCAAACCAAAATCCAAGAAAAATGGGAAGACCACCGAAAAACAATTTCGAGCCAAATATGAAAATAAAGATCCTTCAATTGGCTCATTAAGTCGTCCAGGTAAATATGAATTTCTTGTCAATTATAAACCCTAGGAATGGCCAAAATTACTAGAAAACTTCATTCCAAGCTAGGAAGATAGTGAAACCACACCCAAAACCCAAATCACCATCAACTCGTACCCCAAAATCCAAAAAGCCACCTGAACCTGAAACTTCACCAACTCAAAAAACCACAAATCCCACACAACCACAGATATTCATTCTAAGTTCTTCAAGCTCCAGAAATACCCTAGATTTTCCTTCACTCCAACCTTTTGAAAAGGAGGGTATAAGCCATGCTCAAAAGATTCCCAAGAAAAACATAATGCTACCTACTAGAGAAAAACCCGCAACAAGTAACATCGAAGCAATAATGAACTGGCAATCAGAAAATTCCATCTGCTAAAACATGGTATTGAACAACATTGACAACACCATAAATAACGTGGCCCATACACAAAACAAAATTATGAGCAAAGTGGAAACAATTGAGAAAAACATGGAGCAAACATCGTCTCACCATGCCGGACTAATCAAAGCCTTGGAACTGAGGTTGGCAAATTTACAATACGAGATTTGTCCTACAGGAACTTCACTTTTCCAATATTTCCAACAACAACAAAAGGAGACGATTTCCATCAGAGAACAAATTCAACTTTTGAGAAATTACCACTTTGAGCAACAAAACACCCTAGTTTTCCCCTCAAAACCTACCTTCTTCCTTATGTCTCCACAATCATATTCCCCACCTAAATTAGACTACATCTTTTCTACTTTTCCATCTACCTCACAAAATCCAATCACTTTCACCCAGCCCTTAAAAGAAGAACATGATTTTGATATTGCAAAAATAGTTTGGGAAAGGAAGGACGCTCTTGCGATGCAAAAACAAACAAAAAAAAAAGGCGAGCCCAAAGAGAAAATTCAAAAGGATCGAACCCCGAAAATCTGATGATTCCTGACCAGAAGGCTCCAAACCTCTATGTCTTCCAGCCAAGATACATATCAGAAGAAGATACTCCATGGTCGAAATCTCTGAATTCATCAGACGATGAAACAATGGAAGATAGCTCTCAATCAAGCGATGAATCCACAACAAACTCTTTCGAAGATAACAATCCCCCAAAATTTGTAAATCAGCCAAAAAACCCAGAAGTATCTGAAGTAGATGAGGAACAAGAAGGCATGACAGATGAACCAATCCCAGAAAGTAGATTTGAGCCCATGGCGCCAAAATTAGTTGGAACTGGCTTCCACACTTTCACCTTAGATGATGTTAAAGTTTCAAGATGGCCTCAAAAGATCCAATAATTCTATACTTGGATGGTAACCAAATATTTGGTGGAATAAGAAAAGTATATCATCCTGTCACAACTCACTTGGAATTCAAGAAAAAAACACTTTTCTTACTTCCCAAGATTTTGCCTTCAACATCAGAATCCTACATGAAGTTTTCTACGGAGATACTGGCCAAAAATAGGAGAAAATGCAAAGACAATTCTTCGAGATGAAGTGTGTATCATTTGATAGAAATGACATTGACAGGAATTTTCAAAAAATGGCGAAGATATACTTCCAAATCGGTAGAGACATCAATCTAAAGCAAGCCTTTGTCTCTTCCCTTCCAAAGTTGTTGGCAAGCCGAACCATGACCATCATTGAAGAAAAGTTTCAGTCTATAACAATCCCTCAAATTGGTTATATCAGGAAAGCTATTTTCGTCGCATTAGATGACATTTGTATGAAATGCTCTGCCCTAAAACAAATTATCCAACTCAATCCAACGGTTGATAAAGCATGTCGCAAATCTGACCTAATCACCGGGTCAGGATGTTCCTGCCACACATCTAGACGGTGGAGAGAATTTAGGAGGTTCAAATGGCCAAGAATTCCAGACGGAAAATCAAGGTCCAAGAGATGCACAAAATATTTTAGACGTAGAAGGCCAGGAAATTTTAACAAGGAAAAGAGATGTTTTATTTGCCACAAGATTGGACATTTCGCTAAAAACTATCCCCAATTGAGAAGATCTGTCAAACTCCTTGAAGAAATTGAAGATTACACTGGCATACATCTTGGAAAAGAGGAGGACCTTGAATCTATATTCTCTATGGATGATGAACCTAATAAAGAAACTTTATTCTCTCTTGATGTCTCTGAAGATCAAGGCAATGATCACTACCAAATTTTAGAACCAGTGATCGAAGACCCGAGAGGAGATCAACGCTCTCGTAGTCGTTCCTCAAGTAGAACTCAAGGTCTATTCAACCATATGGGATAATCCAACTCGAGTTATTACTTTCATCGACACCGGAGTTACTGCCTCACTCATAAATCCTGCTGCTCTCCCTGAAAATCAATGGGTGCCGCACTTTAAGGATTTTAACATCACATCAAATCCCAGATGATTTTTGACCATAAGGCTCCAAACCTCTATGTCTCCCAGCCAAGATAAATATCAGAAGAAGATATTCCATGGTCGAAATCTCTGAATTTATCATATGATTATACAATGGAAGATAGCTCTCAATCAAGCAATGAATCCACAAAAAACTCTTCCGAAGATGACAATCCCCTAATATTTGTAAATCAGCCAAGAGACCCAGAAGTATTTGAAGTAGATGAGGAGTAAGAAGGCATGACAGATGAACCAATCCCAGAAAGAAGATATGAGCCCATGGCGTCAAAACCAGTTGGAACTGGCTTCCACAATTTCACCTTAGATGATGTCAAGGTTTCAAGATGGCCTCAAAGGATACAAGACTTCTATACTTGGATGGTGACAAAAAATTTGGTGAAACGAGAAAATTATATCATCCTATCAGAACTCACTTTACGGTTCTCAGGTATTCTCAAAGATTTGTGGAACTCACATGGAATTCAAGACAAAAATACTTTTCTTACTTCCCAAGATTTTGCCTTCGACATCAGAATCTTACATGAAGTTTTCTACGGAGATACTGGGCAAAGACAGGAGAAAATGCGAAGACAATTCTTCGAGATTAAGTGTGTATCATTCGACAGAAATAACATTGACAAGCATTTTCAAAAAATGGCGAAGATATACTTCGAGATCGGTGGAGACATCAATCTAAAGCAAGCCTTTGTCTTTTACTTTCCAAAGTTGTTGGCAAGCCGAACCATGACCATCATTGTAGAAAAGTTTCAGTCTATAACAATCCCTCAAACTGGTTATATCAGGCAAGCTATTTTCGTCGTGTTAGATAACATTTGTACGAAGCGCTTTGCCCTAACACAAATTATCCAACACAATCCAGCGCTTGACAAAGCATGTCGCACATCTGACCTAATCACCGGGTCAGGATGTTCCTGCCACACATCTAGGCGACGGAGAGAATTTAGGAGGTTCAAATGGCGAAGAATTCCAGACAGGAAATCAAGGTCCAAGAGATGCTCAAAATATTTCAGATGTAGAAGGCCACAAAATTTTCACAAGAAAAACAGATGTTTTATTTGCCATAAGATTGGACATTTCGCTAAAAATTGTCCCCAATCGAGAAGATCTGTCAAACTCCTTGAAGAAATTGAAGATTACACTGGCATACATCTTGAAAAAGAGGAGAACCTTGAATCCATATTCTCTGTGGATGATGAACCGAATGAAGACACTTTATTCTCTCTTGATGTCTATGAAGATCAAGGCAATGATCACTACCAAATTTCAGAAACAGTGATCGAAGCCCGTGAGGAGATCAACGCTCTTGTAGTAGTTTCTGAAGTAGAACTCAAGGTTTGTTCATCCAAATGGGATAAACCAACTCGAGTTATTGCTTTCATCGACACCGGAGTTGTTTCCTCAATCATAAATCCTGCTATTCTTCCTGAAGATTAATGAGTGCCGCACTTTAAGGATTTTAACACTGCATCAAATGGAATCCTAACTACCACCATCATCACAAAGCATCCATTCACAATTGAGTTCTTTCCAGAATTGAAGTACAAAACCAAGCTAATAGGGTCTGATGTACTAGGAAAAGATCTTATTGTTGGATTCGACATTTACAGACAACGTAGGGATTAACTACAGATCAAGGCTAATGGGATAGCTTTTAAAAAGCAGTTCAAACTTTATTCTGAGATTCCAAGGCTATTCCAAATCACCAATTACGAACAAATCAAAGAGATTGAGCAAAATCTCATTGAACATTCATGTGCTGAATCCCAAGATTTTTTTATCAAGCTCCCTTTCAAGAAAAATGAAAACATTAATCCGAAAAAGGCCAGTCATTTAGGCATGAATCGAGATCATCTTCACCTTGCAGAGAAAGAAAGCGAAGAGCTTTTGGAATTTGATCTGACAGAGCCGTCGGATTCACAATGGGCATGCGAAACATTTTATGTCAACAAAAGAGTTGAGCAGACAAGAGGAAATCTCAGGTTAGTTATTAATTACCAGCCACTTAACCAATTAACCCAAGATGATAAATTCCCCATCCCAAATAAACTCACTTTTTTTTCCCACGTAGCCAAGGCCAAATATTTTTCCATGTTTGATTTAAAATCTGGATTTTAGCAATTGGGAATCTACCCTGAAGAACGACCCAAAATGGGATTTTACATCCCCGATCATCACTTCCAATGGAAAGTCATGCCCTTCGGGTTGAAAATTGCTCCCTCCTTGTTCCAAAAATCCATGATAAAAACCTTCCAACCCATCCTCCATACCTCCTTAGTTTACATTGGTGATATCCTGTTATTTAGTGATACATTGGAAGACCATGTCAATTTGAGGCATTGGTAACACAGTATGGGATCATGCTTTCAGCAAAAAAGATGGTTCTTGCTCAAAAGGAGATCGATTTTCTCGGAATGCATTTTGTCCAAGGTGAATATAGTCCAGGACCACATATATGTCAGGAATTACTCAAATTTCCGGATACCAACCTCACAACAAAGCAGATCCAACAGTTCTTGAGTGTAATAAATTATGTAAGAGATTTCATCCCAAATATCTCTACATAAATTTCACCGCTCATAGAAATGCTCAAGAAATTTCTCCATCATTGGGAGAGGAACAGGATGAAGCAGTCAGAAAAAATAAAGGAGATATCTAAAAATGTCAAATTCCTCTACATCCCTTTAGATGGAAAAAAGATAGTGCAAACTGATGCCAACACTGAATATTAGAGTGCTGTTCTATTTGAAGAAAAAGATGGCCAGAGGAAAATATGTGGATACACCAGTGGAAAGTTAAAAGATGCCGAGCAACATTATCACTCCACTTTCCAGGAAATTCTCGCAGTAAAGAATGGAATCAAGAAATTCAATTTCTTCCTTATTCATACAAAATTTCTAATAGAGATGGATATAAAGGCCTTCCGAAAGATGATCCAGATAAATGCAAAAATTATTCCCAATCCTCAGCTTCTCAAATGGGCTCAATAGTTCTCTCCATACAAATTTCATGTCAAGCACCTGAAAGGAACGAATAATATTCTTGAAGATTTTCTGCCTCGATCGGAAGAATTCTCAAAAGATTTTCCCCAGCAAAACTAAAGTCAAATCAAAAGCTAATTAGCCACATCTTAATGCTTTCAAATATACCAGGAACAAGTTCATTAAAGCCAACAGATCATCCACCGGAGTTGTTCAACCTCATGGATCCCTTTGATCCGTCAATTATTATGGAAAGAAGAACTTATTATGAGCTCCAAGTTTTCCAGCAACATGGAAGATCCAATCTCAAGCCATATGGGGTCAATCCAGAATATTTGTTCTGCCATATATTCATAACTCAACCCAAGGATTTTCCACAAGAACTATTATAGTTTTTCTGGTACCTATGCCATCAGTATCATATTTTCATGGAATTTATATGCAACGTCTTTGATAACATTGCACCGGCCCTTAAAGTATTTTTGTTATGGTTCAAACCTAGAAGATATTGGATAAAATGTTTCAACGATTCCTACTCAACAAAGGTATTCATGTTCCATAGGCCATTGAAGATTATTAATGAAAAAGTCCAGGCGCAAGCAGATGCATCATTCTGGTGGAAATTTCCCGTGTCCATTTTATCAATGGAGGAAGAATATAGCGAGGCACAAAGAATACTTTTCCAGCAAAATAGGTGCATCCCGAGAGAGATATGGCCAAAATATTGGGTAAGCTGGAATTATACCAACATTCATCCTACTGGGAAAGAGTTCTGGAAGCAGCAAAAGAGTATCAAAACCCATATGAAGTCATCCGAGAAAATATCATTCACGACATTTCTAGATTAAAGTTGCGGATTACATCTCTCAATACAAAGGAGAAAAAACACAGTGGAGAAGGACCGTCAAGTTCCGGGCATTACTACACAAGGTCTTTGAATAGATGCCTAGAAGACAACCCTAGAAACAATGAAGGATAATTATCTAAATCCCTACTAATCCCACCATAATCCTACATTACCCACCAAAAAACCCTTAAAAATCATCTACCCATGCCAAAACAAATTTCCACATCTTTCCATACTATCCGGGCCCCACTTCCACTTGTTTTTACATGTTTCCACATGCTTAGTCACATGCAACACCCTACTTTCACATGTAGTCACATGCTCCCTCATACTTTCACATGCTACACCATGTATATTTCGCCCCTTTCACATGTTACTTTTTAGTTGTTTTGCCTAAAGTCCTTCACATGCCAAGAAGGACCCACATGTAGATAAGTTTGCCATGTATGATAGGTTTATTTTATCATGTAAGTTTTTCTTGTAATAACCTCCTAGTCCTATATAAAAGAGGCCTTGTAGTAATTGGAAGATCATCTTGTAACATTTGTAAATCTTTTTGTGATATATTATATATGAGTGCTTTCTAAATTTCTCTCTTGTTCTTTCTTTCGAATGAATGGAAAGGCCGGTTCATGTATGAAAATATAGTAAGTTTACTCTATGAAAGTTAGCTTATTATAGTACAAAAGTTTTCTGAGTTATAAATAGCTAACGTTGGTTATAGTACAAAAGTTTTCTGAGTTATGTAGTTTGGCAAACCGTCCCTTATGGGTTGTTGGAGCTAGCCCCTTTTTAGGAAACTTTTACGACTATAAACAAATTAACTGTTTGTGTAGCTTGGCAAGCCGTCCCTTATGGGTTGTTGAAGTCAGCCACTTTGTAGAGAAACTTTCATATCTATAATTTAGTTTGCTTTCTTGGAGTCTCTTACTTTATTCTTTATACTGTGATATCAGAGCCAGCCCATCCTTTCGGATGGAGGAATAGTTCACTAAATATGTTTGAGTCATTTCTATCATCCTCTTCCCTAGAAAAAATGAATCTGTCTCCTACTTTATATAATACCTTGTCCAAAAAATATGATTACCTCTATGAAGTAGATATCCTGCCCGATGAACAAAAAGTATCCTCCACTGAACTACCCCTCATAAACCCCTACTCAGCTTTTGCCAAAAAATCATTTGCACCTTAGACCCAAATTTGTTCCTTAGTCCAACACAGACCAAAAGGAGTTAAAGAATGTGTTGCTGCCTCAAAACTTTCAAGGAGAGGAAGTAAAGGTTCTTACCCGAGCTGTTATTAATAAATAAGGAGCCAGTACGAGACGTAAGTTAAAACAAAGTAAATAACCCAAGAAAGATTACGAGGAATATTGATGTGAGAATGGGCCAACAAGTAGTTAGTAATTGGTCAGGAAGATCTCAGTTATGGCTAAATAGGAGGTTACAGACAAGTTATCAGATCGTATAAGCTAAACATAGTAGAACCAAACATGGAGAATTCAGCCTCGGAGAATATCATTATAATACTTGAGATATATTCAAACAAGAGTTGAGGTAGTCAAAAGGTACCGTATGAGTTTTATGGGGATAAAAGAATGTGCCATTGGGAAGGCAGTCAAAATATCAGTTCAGAACCAACCATATAAGCACAAGGGCATGGAAGTAAGAAACTACAGATGATTATAGGCAAGTAAGGACATCAGAAAAGGTCCGTAATAAGCTCACAGCATTACGAGAGTCAAGGGTTCTCCATAAGTACTACAACGAAAGACTTGCTAAGGAGATAAGAAATAAGGCTTCAACCTGAGCACAATGACCTAAAGAGAAAATGGTCGTGTAACAACAATCTCGCAACAAAATTGTAAGCATTCCAAAGGAAAGTGGCACCTATGGTGGCTAATAAAAAACAAGTAAGAGTTAAAATTAATATTCGAGATCATATGAGTTGTATAAAAAAATTGGCAAGTGTGGGCACTAAGATAAGCTAAGTATGGACGCAACGATGGGGAAAAAAACCCAGGAAAAGTAATAGCCTGCGTTAAAAGAAAGCTAAGGTGGAACAAAAGAATTATTTGATCAATGCTCCAGAGTTAGTATGTTATGGATACGCTCAAGATTTTGGAGCATTATCCAGGCAGGATAATTGCTGACAATCATACAGCCATAGAAGACTCCGGGATAGGTTAAAAGAAAAAATTAAGCCCAAGGCATAGACAAATGATTGAATTATTAGAAGATTGTATCATGGATATTCCATAACGACCATGATAGGCTAAGGTAATAACTGATACCATGAGCCACAGATCGGAAGATAGCTTAAGCCTACATAAAGGCTGATCAGAAGGAAGAGGAAACTAAAGAATTACATCACCTAAGTAAATCAGAAGTCTGATTATTGGACCTAGAAAAATTGTAGGAGTTGTGTTGGACAACATGACAGAATCACTCTTTATATCATACGTTCAAGAGAAATAACACAACAACCATATTCTATAATGGCTCTCCCAGGAAGCCGGTTAGAAGAAGTACCAGCCTTATAAGAAGTCAGTATAATGCTCCCACCGGATTGTGTGTGTACTAGAGGTCCGAGTATTATAATAGAGCTTTAAGTTACGGACGTGAATTACACCTAGGTGGAAGGGAGGTTATGAAGGAGATAAAAGATATGATACAAGATTTTAAGTATGTAAGGTAAAAGTGAACAATGTACGAGATACTGAAATGCATAAGGTTATGAATAGCCCATACTTCGGGTAAAAGACTAGAAGTGCGGAGATTCAATATCCAGGAATGATAACGGCATTGTCAGTGGCATATCTCATAGCCTATAATTTCTGGGTATCGAGGAGGCTAATTAAGAGAGTAAAGAAGAGTTAGAGACGATGTGATGTCTTGTTTGATGTTCCAGAGTGACATAAGGAAACCTATAATACAAGCAAGTTGAAGGAAGGTTACGAGTAATATAAATAAATATGGGTAGGTCGCGAGCTTAAGTATGGAAAAAGTGGCAAGAATTTAGGATGGAAAGAGTAAGGATACGAAAGGGAGAGTGAGAATGTGACGATAATGGATAAGTCCTCAGGATTACACCCATGAAAACAAGCAAGCTAATGATTTCTCTATGCCATAGAAAGCTCAGTATAGCCTGAATGAACTTAAATGAGTCTAAGACTAATATCATTTGAAAGAGATGAGGGTGTAATTATGGTGGATAAATGAATGACATTTGGACCGTCATTTGAATAATGATTTCACTGACGGCACGAGATTAGGATACCCCCAGATGGTGAATTACATTGAGACACTATGAAATACGATTATGGAAATAACTTCAAATATTCCTCAATGCAACATAAGCCCTAGCGGTAATATATTGCGTAAGAAATTTCATGTTATCAATGGATGATTGTAGATCAACGTTGAGGTGAATCAACAATCAATGGGTAAAAGTTATAAAGTACGAGATAAGATTGGGCCATCTGTCTTAAGATGGACAGTATGAAGAAGCGTTAAAGGACATAGCTTTATGCATATAGGATAAGCAACGAGAGTTACATGGACTTCGGTAGCAGACCTCACTAATGATAAATCGAAGTAAGAATTATGGTAGTATGTCCTACGTAGATGTAGTAAAGCAAATGACGCCCAAAGGGATAGCTTAACATAATTTTGTATATGTTCACAAAGTAAACTCTAGAGATCGGTTAAAAGCTAGAGGAAAGAGAAGAGAAGAGTCGCATAGGCACACATACAAAGTTAGAGTTGTAAAGGCTGCATGATAGAAGGTAACAACAATTATGAGATTAGAAGGATTCTGACTTCAAGTCAAGGTGTGAGAAAAATTCCTAAAAGGGGGGAACGCCCTGGCCGTTGGATTTAGTCACAGAATAACTGCCTAAATGGAAAGGGGAGTATTAAGGTATTCACAAGAGCTATAAGTTATGAAAATGATAAGTGCATCAGTAAACATTCGAGGACGAATGTTCCAAAGGTGGGAATAATATTACGCCCCGCAATATATGTCCCGCAGTATTATATTACTACAATGTTATTTCTCTACAGTAATATATTACGATGGTGTTACATCCTGCAGTAAAATATTATGATGATGTTATGCCTTACAATATTACATTACGTTGATGTCACGCTCTGCAGTATTAAGTTACGACAGTATATTGCCTAGCAGTATTACATTACGGTGATGTTACGATTTGCAGTAATAAGTTATAATAATGTTATACCCAGCAATATTGTATTACGGTGATGTTACACTATGCAGTAAATAATTACGACAATATTGCACCCTAAAGTATTTTACGTTGAATTTGTCATAAGGTAATTGACATCAGTCAAAGGAAAATATTATTTGGGGATTATAAGGATTATGCTATTTCACAAGTGATTAGTTAATTCATTAAGGTGAGGGGGGAAGCAAGTCAAAGAAAATGAATTTTGTTGAAATTTGGTATTTTGGGATAATATATGGTCCAAGCTAAGATGCCCGGTATTTATAGAATAGTACCATACAAGGTACCATATGGCCATGATAGTAAAGTGTATAATATAAAAAGTAAGTAGTATTAAGTAATTTGACATAATCCCTAATTATGTGGATAATTGATTAATTGTAGGGATAATTGCAGAATTAAGTGGATAATGATCCATTTAGGGGCTGCCACATGACATTAAACTAATCCAAAGTGACACCCATATGAATGATGAGTCACAAGGAACACCAAGGCTTGCTTACACATGGAAGTGTCTTTGGATAAAGACGTTAATTTGTCTTCTTAAGTAGTAACATATTCTATATGAAAGAGAGTAAAATAAGTGAAAGGAAAGAATATTATCATCACCTCTCGAACAAAAGCATAAACATACTACTGTTAACTATGTTGTGCATAATGGGGTCAAAGGAGATTGTTTGAAGAAACAAGGCCATTTAAAGGCTAAAAACATATAGTTCTCTGATTCTTATGTTCAGTGAATGCAACGTTTGCTTCAAAGAAGGATTTCATTGTACCAATATCTTCCCAGTAATCATTGAATAAGTAAGCCTACACAATCGGGTGAAGCATGCTTTAGTCACCATAGAAGTTGAAGTTAAGTTATTTCGGAGATCATAACTAGAATAGCGAATTGAAACAACAATTTGTAGCTTCTTACTATTTTATCTTTGAGAACAATTTCTACAATCATATTCAAGCAAGTTGGAGATTACTTCGTATTCAAATAAGGTATGTTAAGGCTATCCATTCTTTATTTTGGAATGATCCATACGATACGAACGAAATGTGCAAATGCACAAGTTCTATAAATGACTCTATTCATAGAAGTATTAGAGATATTTATGTTCCTGAATTTTCATGTGTCATAATGCTTTATCATCTGTTCATGGGTCTCAGAAAAATATGAAAGTTAAGAAGAAAAAAGTTTACTTTATAATATTACTCAAGACAAAATGGTCTTATGAAATTTCGAAAGATTTTATTAACGTACTACTCATGCATTGCATTCATGTGCATTGACCCATGACCAAATGGTGTTATATACGCGTATATATGTAAATATACGTATATGGGTTATGGCAAAAATGTTACGGCGTTATATACGCACCACCACCTGATCAACTAGTATATGATGATAATTTTGCCCACATTGCTAAAATATGATTCAAACGGCGTTATATACGCGTATATATATATATATATATATATATATATATATATATATATATATATATATATATATATATATATGTACATGGGATATGGGAAAGGTTATGGCGTTATATAAGCACCACCACCTGATCAGCTGGTATATAGTGATGATTTTGCCCACAGTGGCCGATATGATATGATGGGATGCCCTCAGAGGCTGATGATGTTATGAATCATGTACCTATGCACGACATGGAATTCATACGCATATGCATGATGCTAAAAGTAATTTATGATTTAAAAAGTTATTAAGACTTACAGGTTGAGTCATGTACTCTATATGTCTTCCATGTCTCTTATGTATTTATTTATGTGTCTTACATACTCGGTACATTATTCATGCTAACATCCCTTTTGATTGGGGACACTGCGTTTCATGCCCGCAGATCCCAATAGATAGGTCGAGAGCCCTCCAAGTAGGCTAACAGCTTAGCGGAAGATGTTGGTGCGCTACATTTGCTTTGGGGTTGCTCGTTTGGTTAGTATAATTTAGACGTGTATTGTTTGGTAAGAAGGGACTCTGTCCCGACTTTTATGACATTTATGTACTCTTAGAGGCTTGTAGACGTATGTCGTGCATATAAAAGATTGTACGGCCTTGTCGGCCTATGTTTTGAGTTTATAAAGGATTGTATTGGCCTATTAGGCCCGTATGTCATGTGTAAATGATGATGCAATAAGAAAGATAGGCTACGTTGGTATTCGGTTGAATAAGGTATCGGGTGCCCGTCGTGGAGAATCAGTTTGGGTCGTGACAGGCTTGCCTAACAGTGGTGTCCGATGCCATCATGACCTTTCAAGGATTTTGGGTTGTGATATCACCACTGGAACTAAATGAGCCGACTTGGTTAACCTATCCACAATCACCCATACATCATCAAATTTCTTCTAAGTCTGTGGGAGCCCAACAACGAAGTCCATTGTAACTTGCTCCTATTTCCACTCGGGAATATCAAGTCTCTAAAGTAAACCTCTGCCTGATGACAATTTAGACATTGAGATACATACTCCACTATCTCATTCTTCATTCTTCTCCACCAATAGTGCTGCCTCAAATCATGATACATCTCAGCGGCTACCGGATGAATAGAGAACCGCAAACTGTGGGCCTCCTGAAGAATCAACTCACGTAACCCATCCACATTGGGCACACATGATCGACCATGCATCCGCAATACACCATCATCTCCGATAGAAACCTTCTTGGCATAGCCGTGTTGTATCGAGTCATTAAAGACAAGCAAATGGGGGTCGTCATATTGACGCTCTCTGATGCGATAATATAAAGAGGACCGAGAAATACACACAAGCCAGAACCCAACTGGGATCCGAAACATCTAATCTAACAAAGTGGTTGGCCAAGGACAAAATGTTCAATGCTAATGGCATCTCAGCAGCCAGTAGATATGCTTAACTACCCAAGCTCTCCGCCTTTCGACTCAAGGCGTCGGCCACCACATTGGCCTTATCAGGATGATATAGAATAGGTATATCATAGTCCTTAAGCAACTCTAATCATCTCGCTTGCCAAAAGTTAAGATCCTTTTATTTGAATAGATGATGTAGACTCCATTGGTCGATATAGACCTCACAGGGGACACTGTACAAATAGTGCCGCCAAATCTTCAAGGCATGAACAATAACCGGGAATTCCAAGTCATGGACAGGATACGGTATTACCGGGTAAAACCAAGGAAACTTTGGATCTCAGTAGTTGAAAACGGTCAGGACCAACTATGCATTGCTTCAACTTCTTTGGATCTACCTGACTCCCCATACATGACACCAAATCACCCAAAAATGCAACTTAATCACGCTAGAATTCACACTTTAAGAATTTTGCGTATAACATATTTTGTTTAAAGGTCTAGAACAAAATCAATATATGGCTGGAATACACTATTCGTCATATGAATGACTGTTATTGGGGCGTTGGTGAGTCCAAATGACATCACAGGGAACTCATAGTTACCAAATCAATCTTTTAAAACACTTTGGCATCCAGTAGCTAATCAAATAAGATATCAATTGATTGTAGGCCGAAAACCCGTATTTTAAATATGTGATTAAGGGTTGGTATAGGGACGAATATTTACGATTAAGGGAATATGCAGAACGACATCATCTTCCAACAAAGTTGGTGAATGATTAGTCGAAGTAGAGAGTTATCTTTCACATGAAATTGACAAGTTTGGCTTGGCTTTTCACAACATGGATACATATTTGAGTGCGAAGGTTGATGCGTTCAACGCCTAACAATTTAATGATGAGTTGTGTGAAACTGAAAAAAATCTTCTAGACCAAACTGAGGAGCTAAAACGAGAAAACCAAACATTAGACCATATTTTTCTTGAGGATGTCAATGTTGAGAAGAGTGTTCTAAAGTTATGTAAGGAAGTAGATAATATTATATTTGAAGACTCTAGTGTGTATACATATGTGGATGTAAAGAGTAACATAATTCTATATTTGGGGCGTACTGGTCCTCATTCCTTGCATTTTTCTATATTGTGTTTAGATTATGATATGGAAATTGAGTCATTCAAGCCTTTGGAGGAGTTAACGGACAAGTAACAAGGTGCTTACATTCTGAAATTTATCACGCAAGAGAGACATAATTACATACCTCATCTAAAAGCCAAGTAGTGGAGAATCCAAAATTGGGTACTTGGCCCAATTACATTTGTCCCACCACCCCTATAACATAGCAAAAGGCTAGATACCCTATTAGGGGTACAATTCACAAGTTCAAGATAGAGATAAAAAGTAGTTCACATCGTGCCGCCACGTTAAATTAGCCGCTTGTTGGGAGGCAGCCCAACTTTATTACTTTCTTTTATTCTTATTTTTATTATTTTTGTAGCATCTTTTTCTAATTTTTAGGATTATTAGAATAGGAAACAAAGTCATTGGAAGAGTGCAAAAGTGATCTTGATGGTGAGAACTAAGTGTGGGGTACTCACACAAATGACCATACCTGGAAAAAGTCTATGTACCCGTGAGCTGCTAATTCTTTGTTCTTTTTCCTACTAGGGAGCTTCTTTTATACTCTTGTTATTTATAGGGTGCATTGAGGACACTTTTGAGAGTAACTTTTGACGAAGGAAGAGCATGGAGTTTTTGTGGATGTCGGCTTTCCTCTTTTTATCCACCAAACTTATTAGGTTTATGTTTCTTTATATGATCCGTTATTTTGCTACCATGTCTATGTGGCGGTAAACTTTACGATCTAGGGTTTTGGTTCTTTCATGACTATTGTTATTCAGATATTAATTTTGCTTTCTTGATTTATCATATTGGCTGATATATTAAATCTTGCGCTTAATTATTTAATTTCATTATCACCAATTGAATACTATCTATAAATCAAGAGTTGAACTAGAAAGTGGGAACTCTAGACTGCATATAGGATTGAGTAGAGCAAGTTCTTGCACCCGGGAATCGGGGAATAGATTCGCGGGTAGGAAAGACATATATACCTAATTTCCTTGCTTGACTGATTTATAAGAATTATAAGTGTGTTCTTGTTAGTTTTAATGCCATAGCCATATAGGCGTTACGCTAGCTTGAATAGGCGAGTAAGAACTCGACAGATTCTTACGAGCGATATTTATCGTGTCAACCAATAAGCTAGATAAATTAGTTTAGTCAATTTAATTGAACAGTACAATAGGAATGTAGATATCCCATAACACAAGATCATTTTCATAACATTGATAATATAAAAATCTGCTCTCCTTCTATTCAAAGTTCATTATTTATTTTCTTTATTGTGATTAGATTAGAGCCATATACTTCTAGGTTTAATTCTTGTTTATATAATTAGTATACTATAATTTAGTTAATTTTTATCACAAGTCCTCGTGGGTTCGACACTCTATCTTATAACTTTATGACTTGATGACCGCGTCTACTTGCGTATGTGTTTGGGCATAACATGTTTTTGGCGTTGTTACCTAGGAATTAGAAATTAACTTGTTTACTCAATTAGACTTTTACTTTTATCTTTATAAGTATTGTTTTGTTTCTTCTCTAGTTGTAGATATTTTTTTATAACTAGTTGATTTTTCTCTTAGTGTGTTTCTAATTCTGTCAGCATGATATCTGGGATGAAATATATGTAGGTACAGTTATTGATGAAGATGCTTGGTTGACGGAAGACTTTTATGGCCCATCTTTTTGGGCTCTTCATGACCTAAACTCTGGGAGGTCTGAATTTGAATATGGGAGTAAGGGTTGGTATAGGGACGAATATTCACGATTAAGGGAATATGCAGAATGATGTCATCTTCTAACAAAGTTGGTGAATAATTAGTCAAAGTAGAGAGTTATCTTGCACAATAAATTGACAAGTTTGGCTTGGCTTTTTACAACATGGATACATATTTGAGTGCAAAGGTTGATGCGTTCAATGCCTAACAATTTAATGATGAGTTTTGTGAAACTGAAAAAAATCTTCTAGACCAAATTGATGAGTTAAAACGAGAAAACCAAGCATTAGACCATATTTTTCTTGAGGATGTCAATGTTGAGAAGAGTGTTCTAAAGTTATGTGAGGAAGTAGATAATATTATATTTGAAGACTCTAGTGTGTATACATATGTGGATGTAAAGAGTGACATAATTCTAGATTTGGGGCGTACAGGTCCACATTCCTTGCATTTTTTGACATTGTATTTAGATTATGATATGGAAATTGAGTCATTCGAGTCTTTGGAGGAGTTAACGGACAAGGAACAAGGTGCTTACATTCTGAAATTTATCGCGCTAGAGAGACATACTTACATACCTGGTCTAAAAGCCAAGTAGTGGAGAATCCAAAATTGGGTACTTGGCCCAATTACATTTGTCCCACCACCCCTAGGACATAGCAAAAGGCTAGATACCCTATTAGGGGTACAATTCACAAGTTCAAGATAGAGACAAAAAGTAGTTCACATCATGCCGCCACGTTAAATTAGCCGCTTGTTGGGAGGCAGCCCAACTTTACTACTTTCTTTTATTCTTATTTTTATTAATTTTGTAGCGTCATTTTCTAATTTGTAGGATTATTAGAATAGGAAACAAAGTCATTGGAAGAGCGCAAAAGTGAGATTGATGGTGAGAACTAAGTGTGGGGTGCTCACACAAATGACCATACCTGGAGGAAGTCTAAGTACCCGTGAGCTGCTAATTCTTTGTTCTTTTGCCTACTAGGGAGCCTCATTTAAACTCTTGTTATTTATAGTGTGCATTGAGGACATTTTTGAGAGTAACTTTTGACGAAGGAAGAGCATGGAGTTTTTGTGTATGCCAGGTTTCCTCTTTTCATCCACCAAACTTATTAGGTTTATGTTTCTTTATATGATCCGTTATTTTGATACCATGTCTTTGTGGCGGTAAACTTTACGATCTAGGGTATTGGTTCTTTCATGACTATTGTTATTCAGATATTGATTTTGCATTCTTTATTTATCATATTGGTTTATATATTCAATCTTGCGCTTAATTATTTAATTTCATTATCACCAATTGAATACTATCTACAAATTAACAGTTGAGCTCGAAAGTGGGAACTCTAGACTGCATATAGGAATGAGTAGAGCAAGTTCTTGCACTCGGGAATCGGGGAACAGATTTGCAGGTAGGATAGACATATACCTAATTGCCTTGTTTGGTTGATTTATAATAATTATAAATGTGTTCTTGTTAGTTTTAATGCCATAGACATTTAGGCGTTACGCTAGCTTGAATAGGCGAGTAAGAACTCGACAGATTCTTACGAGCGATATTTATCGTGTCAACCAATAAGCTAGATAGATTAGTTTAGTCAATTTAATTGAACAGTACAATAGGAATGTAGATATCCCATAACCCAAGATCGTTTTCATAACATTGATAATATAAAAATCTGTTCTCCCTCTATTCAAAGTTCATTATTTGTTTTCTTTATTGTGATTAGATTAGAGCCATATACTTCTAGGTTTAATTCTTGTTTATATAATTAGGATAGTCTAATTTAGTTAATAGTTTATCACAAGTCCTCATTGGTTCGACACTCTATCTTATAACTTTATTACTTGTCGACCGCGTATACTTGCGTATGCGTTTGACCACAACATGTTTTTGGCGTTGTTGCCTGGGAATTAGAAATTAACTTGTTTACTCGATTAGACGTTTACTTTTATCTTTATAAGTATTGTTTTGTTTCTTCTCTAGTTGAAGATATTTTTTTTATAACTAGTTGAATTTTCTCTTAGCGTGTTTCTAGTTCTGTCAGCATGATATCTGAGATGAAATATATGTCGGTAAGGTTATTGATGAATATGCTTGGTTGACGGAAGACTTTTATGGCCCGACTTTTTGGGCTCGGCATGACCTAAACTCTGGGAGGTCTGAATTTGAATATGGGAGTAAGGGTTGGTATAGGGACAAATATTCACGATTAAGGGAATATACAGAACGACGTCATCTTCTAACAAAGTTGGTGAATAAATAGTCGAAGTAGAGAGTTATCTTGCACAAGAAATTCACAAGTTTGGCTTGGCTTTTAACAACAAAGATACATATTTGAGTGTGAAGGTTGATGCACTCAACCCCTAACAATTTAATGATGAGTTGTGTGAAACTGAAAAAAATCTTCTAGACAAAATTGAGGCGCTAAAATGAGAATACCAAACATTAGACCATATTTTTCTTGAGGATGTCAATGTTGAGAAGAGTGTTCTAAAGTTATGTGAGGAAGTAGATACTATTATATTTGAAGACTCTAGTATGTATACATATGAGGATGTAAAAAGTGACGTAATTCTAGATTTGGGGCATACTGGTCTTCATTCCTTGCATTTTTCGATATTGTGTTTAGATGATGATATGAAAATTGAGTCTTTCGAGCCTTTGGAGGAGTTAACAGACAAGGAACAAGGTGCTTACATTCTGAAATTTATCGCGCTAGTGAGACATAATTGCATACCTCATCTAAAAGCCAAGTAGTGGAGAATCCTAAATTGGGTACTTGGCCCAATTACATTTGTCTCACCACCCCTATAACATAGCAAAAGGCTAGATACCCTATTAGGGGTACAATTCACAAGTTCAAGATAGAGACAAAAAGTAGTTCACATCATGCCGCCACGTTAAATTAGCCGCTTGTTGGGAGGCAGCCCAACTTTACTACTTTCTTTTATTCTTATTTTTATTATTTTTGTAGCGTCTTTTTCTAATTTTTAGGATTATTAGAATAGGAAACAAAATCATTGGAAGAGTGCAAAAGTGATCTTGATGGTGAGAACTAAGTGTGGGGCACTCACACAAATGACCATACCTGGAGGAAGTCTATGTACCCGTGAGCTGCTAATTCTTTGTTCTTTTTCCTACTAGGGAGCCTCTTTTATACTCTTGTTATTTATAGTGTGCATTGAGGACACTTTTGAGAGTAACTTTTGACGAACGAAGAGCATGTAGTTTTTGTGGATGCCGGCTTTCCTCTTTTCATCCACCAAACTTATTAGGTTTATGTTTCTTTATATGATCCATTGTTTTGCTACCATGTCTATGTGGCGGTAAACTTTACGATCTAGGGTTTTGGTTTTTTCATGACTATTGTTATTCAGATATTAATTTTGCTTTCTTGATTTATCATATTGGTTGATATATTAAATCTTGCACTTAATTATTTAATTTCATTATCACCAATTGAATACTATCTACAAATCAAAAGTTGAACTAGAAAGTGGGGACTCTAGACTGCATATAGGATTGAGTAGATCAAGTTCTTGCACCCGGGAATCGGGGAATAGATTCGCGGGTAGGATAGATATATACCTAATTGCCTTGCTTGGTTGATTTATAAGAATTATAAATGTGTTCTTGTTAGTTTTAATGCCATAGATATATAGGCGTTACGCTAGCTTGAATAGGCGAGTAAGAACTCGACAGATTCTTACGAGCGATATTTATCGTGTCAACCAATAAGCTAGATAAATTAGTTTAGTCAATTTAATTGAACAGTACAATAGGAATGTAGATATCCCATAACCCAAGATCATTTTCATAACATTGATAATATAAAAATCTGCTCTCCCTCTATTCAAAGTTCATTATTTGTTTTCTTTATTGTGATTAGATTAGAGCCATATACTTCTAGGTTTAATTCTTGTTTATATAATGAGTATAGTATAATTTAGTTAATAGTTTATCACAAGTCCTCGTGGGTTCGACACTCTATCTTATAACTTTATTACTTGATGACCGCGTCTACTTGCGTATGCGTTTGGCCATAACATGTTTTTGGCGTTGTTGCCTACGAATTAGAAATTAAGTTGTTTACTCGATTAGACTTTTACTTTTATCTTTATAAGTATTGTTTTGTTTCTTGTCTAGTTGTAGATATTTTTTTATAACTAGTTGATTTTTCTCTTAGTGTGTTTCTAGTTCTGTCAGCATGATATCTGGGATGAAATATATGTCGGTACGGTTATTGATGAAGATGCTTGGTTGACGGAAGACTTTTATGGCCCATCTTTTTGGGCTCGTCATGACCTAAACTCTGGGAGGTCTGAATTTGAATATGGGAGTAAGGGTTGGTATAGGGACGAATATTCACGATTAAGGGAATATGCAGAATGACGTCATCTTCTAACAAAGTTAGTGAATAATTAGTCGAAGTAGAGAGTTATCTTGCACAAGAAATTGACAAGTTTGGCTTGGCTTTTCACAACATGGATACATATTTGAGTGCGAAGGTTGATGCGTTCAACGCCTAACAATTTAATGATGAGTTTTGTGAAACTGAAAAAAATCTTCTAGACCAAATTGATGAGTTAAAACGAGAAAACCAAGCATTAGACCATATTTTTCTTGAGGATGTCAATGTTGAAAAGAGTGTTCTAAAGTTATGTGAGGAAGTAGATAATATTATATTTGAAGACTCTAGTGTGTATACATATGTGGATGTAAAGAGTGACATAATTCTAGATTTGGGGCGTACTGGTCCTCATTCCTTGCATTTTTCGACATTGTGTTTTGATTATGATATGGAAATTGAGTCATTCGAGTCTTTGGAGGAGTTAACGGACAAGGAACAAGGTGGTTACATTCTGAAATTTATCGCGCTAGAGAGACATAATTACACACCTGATCTAAAAGCCAAGTAGTGGAGAATCCAAAATTGGGTACTTGGCCCAATTACATTTGTCCCACCACCCTTAGAACATAGCAAAAGTCTAGATACCCTATTAGGGGTACAATTCACAAGTTCAAGATAGAGACAAAAAGTAGTTCACATCGTGCCGCCACGTTAAATTAGCCGCTTGTTGGGAGGCAGCCCAACTTTACTACTTTCTTTTATTCTTATTTTTATTATTTTTGTAGTCTTTTTCTAATTTGTAGGATTATTAGAATAGGAAACAAAGTCATTGGAAGAGTGCAAAAGTGAGCTTGATGGTGAGAACTAAGTGTGGGGTGCACACACAAATGACCATACCTGGAGGAAGGCTAAGTACCCGTGAGCTGCTAATACTTTGTTCTTTTGCCTACTAGGGAGCCTCTTTTAAACTCTTGTTATTTATAATGTGCATTGAGGTCATTTTTGAGAGTAACTTTTGACGAAGGAAGAGCATGGAGTTTTTGTGTATGCCAGGTTTCCTCTTTTCATCCACCAAACTTATTAGGTTTATGTTTCTTTATATGATCTGTTATTTTGCTACCATGTCTATGTGGCGGTAAACTTTGCGATCTAGGGTTTTGGTTCTTTCATGACTATTGTTATTCAGATATTGATTTTGCTTTCTTTATTTATCATATTGGTTTATATATTCAATCTTGCGCTTAATTATTTAATTTCATTATCACCAATTGAATACTATCTACAAATTAAGAGTTTAGCTCGAAAGTGGGAACTCTAGACTGCATATAGGAATGAGTAGAGCAAAGTCTTGCACTCGGGAATCGGGGAACAGATTCGCAGGTAGGATAGACATATACCTAATTGCCTTGCTTGATTGATTTAAAAGAATTATAAATGTGTTCTTGTTAGTTTTAATGCCATGGACATATAGGCGTTACACTAGCTTGAATAGGTGAGTAAGAACTCGACAAATTCTTACGAGCGATATTTATCATGTCAACCAATAAGCTAGATAAATTAGTTTAGTCAATTTAATTGAACAGTACAATAGGAATGTAGATATCCCATAACCCAAGATCATTTTCATAACATTGATAATATAAAAATCTGTTCTCCCTCTATTCAAAGTTCATTATTTGTTTTCTTTATTGTGGTTAGATTAGAGCCATATACTTCTAGGTTTAATTCTTGTTTATATAATTAGGATAGTCTAATTTAGTTAATAGTTTATCACAACTCCTCATGGGATCGACACTCTATCTTATAACTTTATTACTTGACGACCACGCATACTTGCGTATGCGTTTGACCACAACATGTTTTTGGCATTGTTGCCTGGGAATTAGAAATTAACTTGTTTACTCGATTAGACTTTTACTTTTATCTTTAAAAGTATTGTTTTGTTTCTTCTCTAGTTGAAGATATTTTTTTTATAACTAGTTGAATTTTCTTTTAGCGTGTTTCTAGTTCTGTCAGCATGATATCTGGGATGAAATATATATCGGTAAGGTTATTGATGAATATGCTTGGTTGACGGAAGACTTTTTTAGCCCGTCTTTTTGGGCTCGTCATGACCTAAACTCTGGGAGGTTTGAATTTGAATATGGGAGTAAGGGTTGGTATAGGGACGAATATTCACGATTAAGGGAATATACAGAACGACGTCATCTTCTAACAAAGTTGGTGAATGATTAGTCGAAGTAGAGAGATATCTTGCACAAGAAATTGACAAGTTTGGCTTGGCTTTTCACAACAAAGATACATATTTGAGTGCGAAGGTTGATGCACTCAACGCCTAACAATTTAATGATGAGTTGTGTGAAACTGAAAAAAAATCTTCTAGACAAAACTGAGGAGCTAAAATAAGAAAACCAAACATTAGACCATATTTTTCTTGAGGATGTCAATGTTGAGAAGAGTGTTCTAATGTTATGTGAGGAAGTAGATAATATTATATTTGAAGACTCTATTGTGTATACATATGAGGATGTAAAAAGTGACGTAATTCTAGATTTGGGGCATACTGGTCTTCATTCCTTGCATTTTTCGATATTGTGTTTAGATGATGATATGAAAATTGAGTCTTTCGAGCCTTTGGAGGAGTTAACAGACAAGGAACAAGGTGCTTACATTCTGAAATTTATCGCGCTAGTGAGACATAATTGCATACCTCATCTAAAAGCCAAGTAGTGGAGAATCCTAAATTGGGTACTTGGCCCAATTACATTTGTCTCACCACCCCTATAACATAGCAAAAGGCTAGATACCCTATTAGGGGTACATTTCACAAGTTCAAGATAGAGACAAAAAGTAGTTCACATCGTACCACCACGTTAAATTAGCCGCTTGTTGGGAGGCCGCCCATCATTACTACTTTATTTTATTCTTATTTTTATTATTTTTGTAGTGTCTTTTTCTAATTTGTAGGATTATTAGAATAGGAAACAAAGTCATTGGAAGAGTGCAAAAGTGAGCTTGATGGTGAGAACTAAGTGTGGGGTGCCCACACAAATGACCATACCTGGAGGATGTCTAAGTACCCGTGAGCTGCTAATTCTTCGTTCTTTTGCCTACTAGGGAGCCTCTTTTATACTCTTGTTATTTATAGTGTGCATTGAGGACATTATACAATTTAAGTGTGGGCTGAGGAGATTGTCTGGGTGATTTTCTATAATATCCTACCTTAATTGTAGTATTCCTTTTTAGTATAGTGTTGCAATGTATACGACGAAATTGGAGAGGCCAATTGCTCGTTGTTAAGGCATCTGGGAAAATCACCTTGAAGGCTCGATGCCACGGATCGAGTACTGTCCCTCGAGGGTCGTCGACACTTGAACTCAGGATAATGACGACCTCGGCGATGGTAGGAATGGGAAGCTCCCTCGGCGTACGACTATGACTGACAAAGCCTAGTGGACTTGTCTATGATCCGAATCAAGGTGTCATCTAGTTGTCACATCTCTATATCTTTGTAATTAATGCTTGTTGTACTATGATGGGGTTCCCCTCCTATATAAAGGGGATCCTTGTCACCTTGTAAGGGGTTGTTGCTTCAGTTGCTCCACACAAAATATACAAGAGCATTCTATTTTCTCTCTAACATATTCTCTTGATATTATTGCTTTCATTTGTTCTCTTCATATTTGTTCATCATTTATTGCTTATCATTGGCCATAAAGAGCCTCCGTTAATTTTATTATAACTGTTAGCCACATTTCGACCGCATTCGATAGCTCTCAGTCGTGCTCCGGAATCGACCTCGAGGCCCCGAATCAACAAGCTCGAGGCCCCTGATAATTAGCCTAATGGTTTGATTATCGCCCTATTCGTAACTCTCATTTCGTTTCGAAGTGTCACATATAGAGCATCAACTGCTTAACAATCGGCATAAAATTAGATCACATATTTTTAGAGTCATATAATCAAATTTAATTTTTATTACAATTTTCATGGTAAGTAGTTTGGTGCCCACCGTGGGGCTAAAAATAGTAGTAATTATTTTCTTGTTGGTTTCGTCACATAACGCAAGTTATCTTTTACACCTGTTCTTGTCCAAGATCTTCGATTTCAGGTCGAAATGTCTAACTCATTGAATGTAGGTGGAAACAACAATATTGAGGGCCACAAAGAAAACGGTGTGGTTGTTCCAGGTGTTGGTGTGGCACCACAAAACCCTGGGAATACGCCAAAACCAATCCCCGTGGATGCAGTCTCGCGTGACGCCCAACAAGTTGATATAAGCACGCACACTGATAGGAGCGTGCGTCAAGGAGATCTACAAGAAGCTCAGAAAACCCCAACTATGGAAGAACGTGAGGTTAGCCTTCATGTTATTTTTTGAAATGCTACAGGCACAACAGCTAGACATCGCTCAGCTGCAAAGTAACCAAAAGACTCCTAGCACGGTAGCGCCGGGGACAGCTCCCCTGGCCGAACGGGCACCAGAGAGATCGAGGGATAACGGGTAAATAACTGATCCCACCATCGTAAAAATGATTGAGGACCTCACTAGGAGGACGAATCGGGCGAGAAGATGATAGAAGCTAATGACAGAAAGGTCGAAACCTACAACTCCAGGGTCGATCTAATTCCAGGCGCACCCCCGGTCCTAAAATGGGTGGATTTGAAGAAGTTCAGACAAAGGCCGTTCCCAGAGGAAGCGGCTCCGAAACCCATCCCAAAGAAGTTCAGAATGCCAAAACTCCCAAAATACAATGGGACCTCAGACCCCAATAAGCACATTACTGCTTACACTTGCACAGTGACGGGCAACAACATAAAGGACCACGAGATCAACAACCACGAGATACGCCGTCGACTGTATTCGAATAATGGACCATATCACGTCCTCCAAACGAATACCAATGATCAAAAGCGCCATCGCCACTAAGGTATAACCATTTCCCTTTTTATTTATTATTTAATAATTAACCTTTATACAGGCACCCGACCAAGGCAGTCAAAACGCTAACCAGACCCGAATACCTTATGGTTTTAAAGCATCTATTGCACTATTTTCATTCGATCGAGTTTTTATCCCAAAAAGGGTTTTGCCGACAAGGTTTTTAATGAGAAAACATCTATATGCTACCTAAGGAAGATCCAAAAAGTGTTTAAGGCTTCTTTTTCAATCAACCTCAATTACTAGGGGGCATCACCTAGGAAGGTCATCCACTCAGAAAAGCTAAAGAACGCCAAATGGGGCCCCAATAGGAAAATGATGTACCGGGCCAAATGGTCGAATGAACCGTGTCCATATAGTCGGGCCCTTGACGGCGAAAACATGTACACTTGTACCAAAGAATTGAAGAATATATTTTATCAAAGCATCTCTCACTCCAAAAGAAGCTCGGCACCTCCACAAAATGACTCCTCCGCCAAAAACATCCCGAAAATATGGGGACTAGCGTTGACAACTCAACACCTGAACGACCTTGGGGTCGGGACTCCAAGCTCATAAGCCCTCAATGAGGCAACATGAAAATCACGAAACATCCAAGGCTGAAAGTGCCCCGAATACTCGGGGACCGACATCAAAATCTCAAAAAACACTCGACCTTAGTGTCGGGATATCCAAAATTGTAAGCCATCAATGAGGCAATACAAATTTTACAAGTAACGACATCCGAGCCAAGGTACCCTCGATGACTCGGGGACTGTCCCCAATCGCCATTCATTAAAAAACCTGAGGTCAAAAGTCCCCGAGCAAAGAGACTCTGTCTCGTAAGACCTACATAGGGCAGCAACTATATCTGTAAGACCTCAAGCAAGGCATGAACCACACTTGTACCAAGTGACAATATCTGAAAGACCTCAAGCAAGACATGAACAATACTTGTACCAAGTATCCAAAACTGCAAAGACCTCAAGCAAGGCATGAACAATACTTGTACCAAGTATCCAAAACTGTAAGACCTCAAAGGCATGAAAAACTTGTAAGAACTTACTAAAGGCATAAACCATATCTCAAAGTCTCGGCTATATATCCAACTTGTAAGACCCCTAAAAAGACATACCCTCGATATAGATGCCAAAACTACTTCACTCGGGATTCAAAGGTTCCGGCCGAACACAAATTACTCTAGTAACAAGGCTATACCAGCCAAACTAATGTGACTCGGGGATGCCCGACTGTCACTACAAAATCACATGCCTTCAATTACTTCGAATCTACTTCGAAAAGAACCAGTTAAACAGGCTACCCTCGATACATGCAAATGAGCTTCGACCATATCAGCTCCTAAACATCGACATCAAGATACTCAGCCTCCGAGCCAAACCTCCTGAGGTACTCGATTATCTCCATATAACGACTCACAATCGAGGCTTTTTATTAGGCTGTCGAAGAGCCGGGAAAACAATATTTCAAAAACCCTTTGAGAGAAAAATAAACCCAATAAGAGGTCGCATAGACCAAAAATGCAAGAGTCATTGTCGACATCCCACACTAAAATGACTCATCGACCAAAAGCGTAAGAGCCATTGTAGCCAGCCCACACTAAAAGGTCGCACCGACCAAAATCGTAAGAGCCATTATCGCCAGTCTAAAATCTTAAAACTTGTAGGTCAAATGAGCTCGAGTCATAACCCGATTCGAAGACTGAGCCCAAAATAATTAATTAAATATGCATAAAAGCAAAGCATAAGAGCCATTATCGCCAACTCATACATAAAAGGTCGCATCGACCAAGCGCATAAGAGCCTACAGGACAGCCCAATTAGCCTAGGGGCATATCACGACTCTAAAAGATTCCTACCAACTTAAAGACCAGTTCACCTGGCCGAATTCAAGACAGGAAGGGATATAAAAGTAATAAAGTCGCAAAGTTTTCTTTTGTACATATATGCGAAAAAATAATCTTTATCTACAAACATGCTATGAAAATGCTACATACAGACGGAACAATCTATCCCCCCCCCCCCCCGAGGGGGGGGGGCCTACGGCCTGCCGGCCTTAACTTTACTTTCTTCAGCATCGGGTAAGAGTGACCGAGCATCACGCTCGTCCGCCCTCGCTCGCACCAACTTCTACGAAAGAGCAAAACCCCTGGCACGGATCTCCTCGGGGGTCTTTCTCCGAGATTTGCAGTGAGCATATTCTTCAATCCTCCCTTCGCAGTCGAGGATCCTTCTTAGCTCAAATTGAGGATCTGCAGCATCCTTTGAATAAATCACCATCTCCTGGTCAGCCTTAGTTTGGCTCATTGCAGCTTCTACCCAGGCATCAACGATCTTAGCCCAGACTTTTGAAAGCTAGGACTCGAGCTTCGCAATCATATCTGCTTGAACTGAAGCGTTATCACGAACTAAGCGAAGTTTGGCCTCAAAAGCAGGAACTTTAGACAGATCATCCTTCCCCTCTAAATCCTCAGCCTCCGCCCGAGCTTTTAGCTGGTCATGCGTACGCCTAGCCCGGTCAACTTCACCCCAAAGACGCTCCACGGCCTCCACCTTTTTCAGCAAATGAAATAAATGAAACGTTAGCCTCGGAAACTAGAAGGCAGAATGCCCGCTCACTCAAAATAGAAAATTACCTGCTCCTTCAAGTAACTCTCATAATTCAAGCTCCGACCCACCTCATACCGCAAGTATACCAACTCGACCTCCTTTTCATCGCAAAGGAGCCTAAGTGACCTCTTCTCATCCAGAGCTTTCTGCAGCCTGGCTTCATAATGAAACATCCCGGACTTAAGCTTGTCGAAGGCCTCCAAAAGAAAACCTAATAAGTAAGGGAAGGCTCAAAGCTCGAAAGGCTTGTGAGAAAACTCACCACAAAGTTAAGCCGCCGGTCTTCCTCGAAGCCCGAGCACACACCTTCCAATCCAGTTCCTTCAGCCTTGAAAGAGTCGACTCCGGTCGAAGCACGGTCACTCGGTGTATGCAACCCCGAGTTTCTAGTATCTCCCGAAGTACTATCGACGGAAAAGGAAGGTAACACCAATGGAGAAACCCTCTTTCCAGAACCAAGAACCACGAATGCAGTAGGCTCGGACGATGCATCCGTTCCGAAGCCCTGGTCCTTTTTTGCCTTGCTTTGAGCGCCATCGCCCTATAAAAGAATCTCTCGCTTATTGTTGTCATTCTTTAGCCTAGGGGCTGGCAACCCTTCCCACTCTTTAGAGGAGCATAGCATAGCCTCGGAAGGCTCTCCGATGCTTACAACAATGAGTTTAATATGTATAAAGGGAAAATGTCTCTCCAAATGATGAAAGGGAGAGGAAATAATAGTACAGAACTCACCATGATGTTCGGCTTCCCATCTGCCCCGGGATAAAGCTCACCACTTGCGCTCATCACAGGCCGATTAGGTCGCCAATTTTCGGACCCAATCTGACAAATCAAGAATGTTACCTGGTGCCCATGAAACGGCTACAAAGAAAGAAAATAGGGAACAATTACGAAACCAAATTTTGCCATAGGTAAAACTGAGAAGGCAGGAAATGCACCACTTACATGTATAGTTCCATTCCTCAGGGAACGACATAAGCTCTGCGGTGATAATGTCAGCGGTCCGCACTTGGATGAAGTGACTCATCCACTCCGGTGTCCATCTTCCTTGTCATCAACAACGAAGGGTGTGGTCGATCGGCATTGCAAAGTTAGCAGACCTCGATGGTGAAAGGGCCAGTACAGCCTAACAAGATGACTGAGCGTAGGTTCTAGCCCCGCCTTCCTCATGAAAAATCGCATCATCAACACTATTCGCTAAAATGACGGGTGGATCTGCACCAAGGTAACCTGATACTTCAAACAGGAGAGATCTCCAAAAGAGTAGAAACAATCCTATTTATATATGGAAGAAACGACGATGATCCTCCTGCCTCAAAGATGAGTAGAAACACTGACGGATGTCATCATTGCCAGTCGCGAGGTGGTACCCGACCTCGAGGATCTCCCTCAGAAAGAGGTTAGGCTCCAGGAAGCAAATAACACCTTCGACAATCCCGAGGTAGTACCCGACCTCGAGGATCTACATCAAAGGGAAGGTTAGGCTCCAGGAAGCCAATAACACCTTTGACAGTACCGAGGTGGTACACGACCTCGAGGATCTCCATCATAAAAAGGTTAGGCTCCAAGAAGCGAATAACACCTTTGCCAGTCCCGATGTGGTACTCGACCTCGAGGACCTTCATTGTCGAAAAGTCAGGCTCTAAAAGGCCAACATCGTCTTCACCAGTCCCTAGGTAGTACCCGACCTCGAGGGCCTCCATCAAAAGAAGTTAGGCTCCAAGGAAATAAGAACTTAGGCTCCACTCGTATGGGCTTGGCCCCATGGAACCATCTTAGATCGAGCAAATCCTCTTTCAAGATCTATCTACAACGCGTTAAGTCTATTTACACTAAGTTCAAAGCACGTTTCCAGGTGGTTTGTATTTGAACAAACCTCCACTCGGGGACTGCCCTCGAAAGATCAAAGGAAGTCCCTGTCCATGGGCCTCCGAGCAAATTTATTCTCAAAGGATACAATAGAGCCTAAGTGATAAATCACGGTTTTGAGGCCCAAAGCGTTACTTTCATTTGAAGTAAAGGTCCTGACGACCTGAGTTCATCGGCCCGATCCAGGCTCGTTCCAAGGAACGGCGGAGGACTTCATGAGATGCCAAACTAATCAATCAAAAATCATGAAGAAACACTCACATCTGGGCTCGATATTGGCACCGACCGATAGAGTCATGCATTCAGAGTCTCCACAAATGTAAAAGAATATAGCAAGCATCAAAGACAAAAGTTGAGAAAGCATCTTTATATTCATAAACATTTGATTACAAAAGCCCTCAAAGGGTCATAACGTTTGATTACAAAAGCCCACAAGGGGTCCTTACGCAGAAGCAAAGAAGTAAAAAAATACATATGCAAGAGAAGCCTAGAGTATAATAAATTCTTGAGCGTCATCTCCTCGAGTATGCATCCTAAGTAGAAGTATCTTCCACCACCACCGCCTCGGGGGGCTCGTCTCGGTCTTCCAAAGCAGTATCTTCAATGGAGAAGGTAAAGAGGAGAAAAGTGAAGAAGCAGGAGGGGATGAAAAAAATGTCATAGCCCGCAAAAGTACGAGGACCCTCATCGGCCAAGAGAACCTCGGACAGGTAAGAGACTTGGCGAGCGTCCTCCTTACTTGCACTGCTACTTTGAGTCCACTTCTTGGAACATTGAGCCTTGCAAGCTACCGGTCGGGGCCGAAGTGCCACACCAAACATGGGTGTGAGGGTGAGCAGTGGTGTATAATTCGAGCACCCTCATGAGTAGCGGTGTATAGTCCAAATACCTTCCCAATGGGGAAGGGATCAACCTCCTTATCTCATCATCTCGGGAAAACGACAACAACAGTGACAACCATAACAACAACAACAACAACAAAAATAGCGACGAGGCAGTAGAATGGAGGAGGATAATGGGAATAAAAGGATGGAAAGATGTTAAAAAGCACTTGGATAAAAAGATAATATTGGAAGGCCTTTTTTTAGGGTGTGATAGCATAGCCAATAACGCTATCAATGCCTTTGAAAGATGTATCAACAGGCACAATCAATGCGTTATTGGACACCAAGTCAATGGCAGTACTATCGCTTTGAAGAATGGGAATCGGCAGCGCATTGAATGACGCTGAAAAGACAAGTCCATGAGACGCCGGTTATCGCGAAGGCTTACGTCACAAGTTGATACCATCAGCATGACGCCATCATAGGGAGCTCGAAGAGTCGGATGTAAAAATTGTTTCTTGTCACTCCCTCTAAGAAACACGGAGACTATCTATATACGGCGAAATCGGAGAGGCCAATTTCTCATTGTTAAGGCATCTCGCAAAATCACCTCGAAGGATCGATACCACGGACCGAGTACCCTCCCTCGAGGGTCGTCAATACTCGAACTCAGGTTAACGACAACCTCAGCGATTGTAGGAATAGGAAGCTCCCTAGGCATACGGCTAGGGCTAACAAAGCCTAGTGGACTAGTCTAAGATCCGAATCAGGGTGTCATCTAGTTGTCACATCTCCCTATCTTTGTAATTAATGCTTATTGTACTATGATGGGATTCCCTTCCTATATAAAGGGGATCCTTGTCACCTTGTAAAGGGTTGTTGCTTCACTTGCTCCACACTAAATATACAAGAATATTTTATTTGCTCTCTAACATATTATCTTAATATTATTGCTTTCATTTGTTCTATTCATATTTGTTCATAATTTATTGCTTATGATTGGCTATAAAGAGCCTCCATTAATTTTATTATAACTGTTAGCCACATTTTGACCGCCTTCGATAGCTCTCAATCGAGCTCTGGAATCGACCTCAAGGCCCCGAATAAACAAGCTCAAGGCCCCCGATAATTAGCCTAATGGTTTGATTATCGCCCTATCCTTAACTCTCATTTCGTTTCTAAGTCTCACATACATAGCATCAATTGCTTAGTAACCGACATAAAAATAGATCATATATTTTTAGAGTCCCATAATCAAATTTAATTGTTAGTACCATTTTCACGGTAAACATGCAAAAAATAAATTAAAAAAACCAAAATTGAGCAAAAAATAAAAGAAGAAAAAATCAGAAAATTTGGACTTTTCTCGACGATGGATATTATGGATAGCTTTCTTGAGGGATTAAAGTCCAATAAAAAAAGATTTCTTTGTAGTCAATATAATAATTCCCCCTTTTTTTTTCTTTATGCCGCAAATCTTTTCCATGCGTTTTATTTGAACCGAGTGTAGTTAGTTTTATTTTTTTAAGAGTAGGAGCCATTGAGCTATGATTGGAATTGAAGCAATACATCTTAATTTTGTTATGCCTTGAGAATATTGAGTACTTTGGTTGTGATGCTTAGGATTAGTTTTTGACTCTTATATAAGAACCTTAAATTGTATGATCTTAACTTTGCTTAAATGCTTTAACTAGAGTGTTTTGTTTAGACCAATCCTAAGTGAGTTATGTGCCATTCGTGTGTGAGGTTTGTGTGTCATTCTGTACACTACATTTGATGTTTATAACTTGTCCCATGTGTTTGCAAATCGAAATAGTAGTTTTGTTTAGTCATGGAAGTGATATAAGTATTTCTTTGTTGAGCATATATATATATATATATATATATATATATATATATATATATATATATATATATATATTACCCGCCTAATTATTATTTAACGTAGTTAACCCCTTTGAGCCTGTAATCCTATTTCTTTGGCAACCACATTACAAGCCTTATCTATTTGTTTGAATTAATCATCTATTTGAATATTTTCACCTCTCATGAGCACTTGAATTGTAATGAACTTTGTAAATCTTAAAACGTGGGATATTGGTTTGGCTTTTGAATGGAACCAAAGAAATAAGGAGAAAGGTGCAATGTTTTGAAAAAGTAAGAGCCACTTGAATTGAAAAAAAAAAAGAAAAAAGTAGTTGTATTGTATGAAAAATATTCCCTGATAGTAATGAATCTTGATGTAATTGTGCTTAAAGAAGTTTGGAGTTAATATACATTGATGTGAAAGTGGAATAATTGTTTGACATAAGTGTTGGGTTTTAAATGTTAAAGTGTACGTATTAAAGTGCTTAGGGAGGTGTAGTTAGTTATATATCTAAATATATCCTACCCATCCTACAGCTTACACTACAGCCAAATAAATTCCTAATTGATCTTTGACTGAATGAGCTCGATTAGTAGAGTAGTACACTAAAGGAAAGTGTATGGTTCATATTTTGTGGCATACGAATAATGTTTCTGAGAGTGAGTGAATTCTTTCTATATTGAGTTCCTAACTTTTCTTGAATTTTATGTGTGTGGAACTACTCTCTTTTGTTGTGTGAGGGCACTTGATTCATGATGGAAAGGTAATGTCGTTGACCTTTATGTTAGAGTAAGTGATCGAGTTATGAAAAATGTGTGGTGCTTGTGAGTCAAATCACGAAGAGAGGATGATACACTACTGTGCTTAGTCTATTTTAAATATTCTTGGTATGATGAGTTATGAGACTTGTTTAAAAAGGTTGAGTTGTTGTAAATTGTAGAAAGTTGCTCGAGGACGAGCAAGATCTTTAGTGTGTGGTGTTGATAAATGGCCAAAAATGCATATTTTTCGATGTACTTTCATCTCATAACTTGTGTAGTTATGGTAGTTTACATGAGTTATTGTAGTGAATTTTGCTCATTACTTGCATTCTTATGTGTAGGAGCAAGTTGGACAAAGTGTGAGCAAAAGAAGTTGATTCGAGACCAAAAGACAAAAAGAAGGACTTTGTTCATTCACTGCCGCATGCACATGAGAGAGTGAACGAGCTATTGAGGAAAAGCTTGGAAACAAACAGAGAAGTATACCAATAATTCATGGAAGTGAACGGGAGACCTAGAAGAGAAACAAAAAGAGAAGAACTTTGCAAGTTCACTCTCGCATGCGCACGAGATAGTGAACGAGCTAACCTAAAAAGGGGTTTTTAAGTGGGCTCGTATTATTTCACCCCATGCTAACCCTATCCCATATAAATAGTCTTTAAACTCACTTTTGGTGGGAGAGAATGTGACTTTGGAGGGGGGGCGTGAGTTGTGTAGGAAGAGGACGTTTTTGAGAGTAACTTTTAACGAAGGAAGAGCACGGAGTCGCGGTGTAGGTCAGGCTTCCACTTTTCTTCCACCAAACTTATTAATTTTTATGTTTCTTTGTATGATTCGTTATTTTGCTACCATGTCTATGTGGAGCTAAACTTTACGTTCTAGGGTTGTGACTCTTTCATGAGCATTGTTATTTGGACATTGATTTTGCTTTCTTGATTTATCATAATGGCTTATTTATTCAATCATGTGCTTAATTATTTAATTGCTTGATCACCAATTGAATACTATCTACAAATCTAGAGTGGAACTTGAAAGTGGGAACTCTAGATTGCATATAGGATTGAGTAGAGCTAGTACTTGAACCTCGGCATCGGGGAACGGATTCACGGTTAGGATAGACATATTCCTAATTTTCTTGCTTTGTTGATTTACAGGGATTATAAATGCGTTCTTGTTAGTTCTAATGACATAGACAAATAGGCATTAGGTGTAAGGCCCCGTGAAATTTCTACTAAAAAACCTGAATCTCGTGGTGCCAAGTTCGGACCCTTTGGATTGATCCGTGCATTAAAAAGTAAAAGAATAGTGTTTTCCAGAAAAGTTCGATTATGCGGTCAACTATGCTATCGCATAATAGATATGCAGACCGCATAGTTGCGGTAGAGTCAGGCAGTGTGATGGTTAATTTTGAGGTCAACTATGCGGCCAATTATGCGATCGCATAGTCAATGCGGGCCGCATAGTCTTCGCATAATCCCCTAGGAATTTTTGTGAGAAGCAGTTATGCGGTGCATTATGCGACCGCAAAACAGGTATGTGGACAGCATTTCTATCGTACCCAAACAGCCTGTTCAAGTTTTTGGACCATTGTTGCGGTCCATTCTACAGGCCGCATGTCAATTTTGCGATCGCATATGCGATCGTAGATCTGAGTCGGGGCTCCAGATTTCAAAATTTTAATCCCGACCCTCTGTCATTATATCCTATGCAATAGCTCATTTTGAGCCTACTTTCTTGGTGCTTTTAGAGTGAGAAAGAGGGTCTAAGAGAATGGAAGTGCCTTTCATCAAAATTGCTCCACAAATCCTTGTTAAAACATTTAAGATAATCAAGTGCGGCACCTAAATCTTCATCCTAGGAGGTAAGACTTCATCACCTAAGCTCTTAATTTTAAACATAGCTATAAGGGGCCATTAGTGAGGTAATTCATGGTGATAAGGGTGATTACATTGCATGCATGTGTTCTTAGAAGATATGGGAAAATTATAAATAGAGAGCTATAGGGAAAGGGCTAGTGTAATCTTGCATAAAAGGACCATAAGGCCTTGATGAACACTCAATGCTTGATAAAATGCTCAAGTGAGCTTAAACTATGATATTTTCCTAATTATGGGTTCAATTGTGCTACATTGCATAAATAGATTGAAGTGCGAACATTCCGGAACATTATAGGATTAAGGGAAAGCTCAGTCGAGGTATGTATGGCTAAAACCCCATCTATTAGAAATTGAGCTTCATTGGTGTTTGTGTAAATGCGGTAAGATTAAGGTTGGATTGTTATATTGATTGTTGTTTCAGATGAATTTAAGTTGCAACCTTATAGGCGTGAAAGATGTGTCTCAATGTGGTCAAAGTGCTATTATTGATAACTTTGAAAAGGTGCAGTGAATATGAGTCATGTATTGAAATGCCTAGACCTTAAATTAACATTGAAGATGCATATGTTGTGCCATCTATGTGAAGTCTCATCTATGCTTACAATTTTATTTGCTCTTGTGTGCACATATTATCCTAAATTACAAATCTAACATTGAAATTGGGAATGATGAGAGATGTGGCCTAGTGCCAAATATATGACGTGATAGCTGTGGCCCAAGTGCCCATGAAATGATATATATGAACCAAAGATTGAAATGAGTTGATTGATGGAAAAAGGAAACGCCTTTGTAAGGCGGCCTAGCCGATCGGGCCGGGATCAGACACCATGTGGCACACATGGTGGTATTGTATTTGTGATTGAAGTGTATGTCTCAAATGAGGCAACCTAGACAATCGGGTCGAGATCGGACTCCGCTCAAGATAGCGGTGGTATTTTGGACAATGATGAAAAGTATGAAATGCCCCAAAACTAAATGCTATGGGAAAATGATGTGAAAATTTTATGATTTCTTTATCTAATTGTCAGGCCCCGGAAAATTTTGCTAAGTTATCTAGGATTTTGTGCTGCCACGTAGGCTAATTATAATATTTTATATGCTATTAACATGGTGGGCTTCAATTGAATTTGGTAAATAAGTGTACAAATCGTATAGTAAGTAATTTGGGGCCCAAAGAAAGGCCTAAGCTTAAGTCAAATTGGAAAATTTCATAATAGGCTAAGATTCCAAATGAGTTTGCGCAAGTCCACACTTTGAACAAGCATATCTAAATATGTATAAGGTTTTATGTAATGAACAACCTATCAAATGAAAGGTCTTCGAGTCTAGTTTCCAACAATTTAAACCGTTTGTAATTAAGACGTTCCTACAAAGAGTTAAGATCAAATTACCAAAGGCTGAAAAAATGTGATCCTTTGTTAGTTCTGTGATCGCAAAACCATTATGAGGTCCGCATAATCGATCTGCGATTGCAAATCTGGTCGTAAATTGGACCAGTGTAGCCCAGTTTTGGGCGCCAGGTTTTGCGACGCATTTGCGGCCAGCATACCCACTTTGTGGTCCATTATTCGACCGCAAACCCGAATTCGGATGGTTAATCTTTCTATTTTCATGACCCGACCCCATTGTAATATATAGGCTTTGGGGTTTAATTTGGGGCGATATTTTGATGATTTTAGAGAGAGTTAAGAGAATTTTAGAGAGAGAAGGAGGGAGCCTAACATTTTAACCATTCAATCTTCAAGAACCAAAGAAACCAATCACAAGATCTTCATCTAAGAGGTAAGGTTCTATACACTAGACTTTAATTTCGAGTTTTGAGTATAAGATGGGATTACTGAGGTATGATTGTTGGGCATAAAAGTATTATTGAGGATGAAGCCCAACTTCGACTCAAACCTCGACTAGATGTTCAGGGAATTTTCATTTACCATATGTTTTTAATTGTGTGCTATATGGACATGCCACGATTTAAAGTGTTGGGTGGGGAATGTATATATGTACATGTGCACTTCTAATCATTTCTTTGATCGGAATTAATTTTATTTTTTTTGACTTTTTTTCTATGATGGATTTCCTCAGCTACCTTCATAAGGGATTAAAGTCATAAAAGAAAATAATTTGTCTTTCTTGTGTTGTGTAATAATTCCACATTGCTTTTTCTTTGTGTCGCGGTTCTTTCCAAAGGTTTTGTTTTAACCAGGTGTAGTTAGTTTTTCTTTTATTAGGAATAGTGAAATCTTGTGCTATGTGTTAAATGGAGATGACTTTCCTTGACTTTATTGTGCCTCTAGAGTAGTAAGTGCATTAGTTGTGACGCCTAGGTTGAGTTTTTGACTCATGTATAAGTGCCTTAAATTGGTTGATCGTGACTTTTCTTAAATGCTTTGACTAGAGAGTCGGGATAGATCCGATCCTGAATGAGTTATGTGACGTGTGTGTGAGGTTTTATGTTATTCTTTGAATTGCATTTGATGTCTAGAACTTGCCCCATGTGTATGCAAAGCAAAATAGTAGTTTTATTCAGTCTTGGAAGTGATATAGGCTTTTCTTTGTTGAGCCAGTTATATGCTTTTACCCACCTAATTCTTACGTATAATAGGTAACCTCTTTGAGCCTACAATCTCGTTTCTTTGGCAACAACACTACAAGTCTGATCCATTTTGTTTGAATTGACCATTTGTTTGAAAATCCTACCTCTTGTGAGCACTTGAATTTGTTATGTACTTTGTAAAAGTTAAAGTGTGGGGTGTTGGTTTGTCTTTTGAGTGGAAATATTGAAATACGGATAAAGGTGAACTATTTTGAAAAAGTAAGAGCCGCTTGAACTGAAAAAGAAAATGAAAAAAAATAGTTGGATGGTTGCGAAAAAGATTGCTCGAGGACGAGCAATGGTTTAAGTGTGGCTTGTTAATTGTAGGCTAGAAACTCGTGTTTTACCTTTAGTTTTGCACTCAAACTACTGCATTTTACTTATATTTGTGCATGAAGGTTAGTGTATTGCACTTATGTTATGTTTTATACCGTGTAGTAATAAAAGAAGAACTGGAGCAACCCAAGGTGACACATTAGGCCGAGCGAAAGCTTTGTCAATACTCGATACATATACGCATAGAACCATCCTTCTTTTCAAAAAAAAAACTGGAGCAACCCAAGGTGACACATTAGGCCTAGCGAAAGCTTTGTCAAGCGATAGTTTGGGAGTGCAGGATGAAGCCCAACTTTGACTCAAACCTCGACTAGATGTTCAGGGAATTTTCATTTACCATGTGTTTTTAATTGTGTGCCATATGGACATGCCACTATTTAAAGTGTTGGGTGGGGAATGTATATATGTACATGTGCACTTGTAATCATTTCTTTGATCGTAATTAATTTTTTTTTTTTTGACTTTTTTCCTAGGATGGATTTCCTCGGCTGCCTTCATAAGGGATTAAAGTGATAAAAGAAAATAATTTGTCTTTTTGGGGTTGTGTAATAATTCCACATTGCTTTTTCTTTGTGTCGCGGTTCTTTTCCAAAGGTTTTGTTTTAACCAGGTGTAGTTAGTTTTTCTTTTATTAGGAATAGTGAAATCTTGTGCTATGTGTTAAATGGAGATGACTTTCCTTGACTTTATTGTGCCTCTAGAGTAGTAAGTGCATTAGTTGTGATGCCTAGGTTGAGTTTTTGACTCATGTATAAGTGCCTTAAATTAGTTGATTGTGACTTTTCTTAAATGCTTTGACTAGAGAGTCGGGATAGATCTGATCCTAAATGAGTTATGTGACATGTGTGTGTGAGGTTTTATGTTATTCTTTGCATTGCATTTGATGTCTAGAACTTGCCCCATGTGTATGCAAAGCAAAATAGTTATTTTATTCAGTCTTGGAAGTGATATAGGCTTTCTTTGTTGAGCCAGTTATATGCTTTTACCCACCTAATTCTGACGTATAATAGTTAACCTTTTTGAGCATACAATCTCGTTTCTTTGGCAACCACACTACAATCCAGATCCATTTTGTTTGAATTGACCATTTGTTTGAAAATCCTACCTCTTGTGAGCACTTGAATTTGGTATGTACTTTGTAAAAGTTAAAGTGTTGGGTGTTGGTTTGTCTTTTGAGTGAAAATATTGAAATACGGAGAAAGGTGAACTATTTTGAAAAAGTAAGAGCCGCTTGAACTGAAAAAGAAAATGAAAAAAATAGTAGGATGGTTGCGAAAAAAGATTGCTCGAGGACGAGCGATGATTTAAGTGTGGCTTGTTAATTGTAGGTTAGAAACTCGTGTTTTACCTATAGTATTGCACTCAAACTACTGCATTTTACTTATATTTGATCTTGAAGGTTAGTGTATTGCACTTATGTTATGTTTTATACTGTGTAGGAATTGATTTCGAGTTAAAATGATATTCGGATGCTAAATCGAACATGTTAGAAATTTGAAGTCTGATGAAAAGGCCAGGGGATTAAACCAGGATCGTGTTCGGGGGTTGAGGACAAAGTCTTGATATAAAAATCGACAAAATAAAATGACTATAAAATTTGCACATCCGCGCCGCATGGGGAGTCGCAGACGTGACTTGACAGTGTCAAAAAGTGGCTAGAAAGGATTTTTCTAAGCGTTCTGGAAATGGGGCGCGGCGCGGTAGCACAAAAATGTTACAGTAATCTCCTATTTCAGTTAAAAAGGGTAATTTCATCCGGGTTTAATTTGGAGATGGCTTAAAAACACCAGAAAACACAAATTGGTGGAATTTTGATATAGTGGTGACCTAAGGAGGCTAAGGAAGAGATGGAAGAACACAAACACAGGGATTTCAACATTCCTTCCTCACTCAAGATCAGAGTTTGTATCGAATTTATGTTTTCCTATACTATTATCTTCAACCTTAATATCTCCATGTCTATGGAGTAGTTCCTTTAGGGGATTGACGGATTTTATGTATTGATGATTGTTTGAGGATTATAACTCTACTTTTATGTATTTGAATCATTTTGCAAGATCTAATAGTTGCACATATATTTACTAGTTCATGTAATCGAGTGAGGTATAACTTGTGATATCTTTGCATGATATTGTTGGTTGAATTTTTAGATTATTCTAAGTAATCTAAAGAGGCTAGTTGAATTATTGATTAAACCTAGTTAGGAGTATAATCGAAAGATGTTTTCCTAAAGACTAATCCACTATGCATTCTTGCATATATTCATAGTGCCTAAATTGGTTCATCTCATGAAGTTAAGACTTAATCTTGTGAGGTTAAGACTGACTCTAAGACTGACTCGAAAATTGGAAACAAATTATCTAGAGTTAGATCCCCAACAATTATCTTGCACCTATTCTGTCAAAACCTACCTTCTCCCACTAATAACCTTGGTTGATTATTCCTTGTCTCGATAGTCACTAGTCAATAGCTTCAGATTCTTAGTTAATTTCAATTCTTAATCATATAAATCTCAGTTGTTGATTCTCCTTGATAGCAATCAAGCAAGAAACTATGAGAATATTGTTTAGTTTAAATCTCTGAGGATACGATATTAACTATACTATCTTTGATTAGCGAGCATAATTTAAGCGTGTGTTTTCCTCTCATCATCAATGTGTGGCAATGGATACATGTTCTTCATTGTAACCTTGTTCAGCTGTCAATACTCGATACATATACGCATAGAACCATCCTTCTTTTTCAAAAAAAGAACTGGAGCAACCCAAGGTGACACATTAGGCCAAGCGAAAGCTTTGTCAAGCAACTCTTGCAACTGCTCCTTTAACTCCTTGAACTCCATTGGGGCCATACCATATGATAGGAATTGAAATGGCTAAGTTCCCGGCAACAAGTCAATACAAAAATGGATATCCCTATAGGGCGGCATGCTTGGAGGATCTGCCAGAAATACATCTGGATAGTCTCTCACTACCAAAACTGACTCGACGGTAGGAGTTTCCACATTGACATCTCTTACAAAGGCTAATTATGAATCACACCCCTTCTCAACCATTCGTTTTTCCTTATGGAAAGACACAATCCTGCAATGAACATAATTGTATACTGTGAAATCGGAGGGTCTAATTCCTCGTTATCAAGGCACCTCGGAAGATCATCTCGAAGCCTTGAGACTACAAGGTTATGGATGAGTTTCCTCCCTCGAGGTTCATTAACACTCAACCTCGGGACAATGTTGACCATGGCTATGGTAGAAATAAAGGGTTCCCAATGTACACGGCTAGGGCTGACAGAGCCTAGTGGACGCCCTAACCCTGAATCAGGGTGTCTTCTTTGTCATTAATGGGTTTTGTACTATGTTGGTATTCCCCTCCTATATAAGGCAGATCCTTTTCATTTTATAAACCCATTTTGCTTCAGTTGCTCCATACAAAATATACAAGAACATTTTGCTTTGCTCTCTAACACATTCTATTGATATTATTACTTCCATTTATTATCATCATTATTGTTCATCATTTATTTCTTATCATTGGCCATAAAGAGACTCGTTGATTTTATTATAACTGTTAGCCATATTTCGACCACCTTCGACAGCTCCCAACCAAGCTCCAAGATCGACCTCCAGGTCCTCGAATCGACAAGCTCGAGGCCCCGGTTGTTCACTTATCGGTTTGGTTATCATCTTATTGCTAACTCTTATCTCGTTTCTAAGTCTCACACATAGCATCATCTGCTTAACAACTAGCATAAAAATAGATCACGTATTTTTAGAGCCCCATAATCAAATTTAACTGTTATTACCATTTTCACGGTAAAATGTTTTGCGCCCACCGTGGGGCAAAAAATAATAGTGATTATTTTCTTGCTGGTTTTACTACATAACGGAAGTTATCTTTCACGCTTTCTCTTGTCAAAGATCTTTGATTTCAGGTCGAAATATCTAACTCAGTGAATGGGGGCGAAAACAACAATCTTGAAGACCACGGAGAAAATGGTGTGGGTGTTCCAGACATTGGTATACCACCACAAAACCCTGAAAATGCACCAGAACCAATCCCTATGGATGATGTCTCACACGAAGCCCAACACATAGACATATGCTTCCGCACTGACAAGAGCATGCACCAAGGGGATCAATAAGAAGCTCAGAAAACCGCAACTAGGGAAGAACAGAGGTTAGACTTCATGTTATTTTTGAAATGTTGCAAGCACAATACATGGCTATTGCTCAACTACAAAGTCACCAGAAACGCCTAGCACAGTAGCACTGGGGACAGCTCCCCCAGCCGAACAGGTACCGGAGAGATCGAGCAATAATGGGTCGATGACCGATCCCGTCATCATAAAAATGCTGGAGGACCTCACCAGAAGGATCGAATCGGGCGAGAAAATGATAAACTCCAACGACAAGAAGGTCGAGACCTACAACTCCAAGGTCGACCAAAATCCGGGCGCACCACCAGTCCTAAAAGGTGTGGATTGGAAGAAGTTCATAAAAAGGCCGTTCCTAGAGGAAGCAGCTCTGAAACACATTCCAATGAAGTTCAGAATGCCAGTCCTCCCAAAATACAATGGGACCTCAAATCCCAATGAGCACATTATTGCTTACACTTGCATAGTGATGGGCAACGACATAAAGGATGATGAGATCGTGTCCGTCTTACTAAAGAAGTTTGGGAAACCCTCTCGAAGAGGGCCATGATGTGGTATCACAACCTAGCTCCTAACTCTATAAACTTATTTGTCATACTGGCAGACTCCTTCATAAAGGCACATGCTGGTGCCATCAAAGTAGCAACAAGGAAGTCAAACGTGTTCAACATCAAGCAGAGGGAAAACAAAATACTATGAGAGTTCGTATCTGGTTTTCAAATGGAACAGATGGAACTACTGCCAGTCTTTGACCACTGGACAGTGCAGGCCTTTATTCAAGGTCTGAATGAATGAAGCTCGGCGGCTTCAAAGTAGTTGAAACAAAATTTGGTCGAGTACCCCGCTGTGACATGGTTGGACATCCACAACCGATACCAGTCGAAGATCAGGGTCGGAGATGGCAAGTTAGGAGCCCCCTCAGGCTCAGTATACCCAAGAAGGCTTCTGGCGATGGAGCCAAAGCCAAACAAAAAAAGATATGAGCCATACAATGAAGACGGAAGGAACGCCACGAGGCGCAACATACCTCGCAACGATCGAAGGATAGACCGAGGACAAAATCCTCGGGGACTCATTAACATAACCAGATTCGATTGGAACACAGGGCCAATGAAGGCACCTCGCTTATCACAATACAATTTCAATGTCGATGTATCGGACATCATGTTTGCCATCAGTAAAAATCAGAGACGCCAGGTGGCCCAGGCCTGTAAAATCATATCCTTTACAAAGGAATCATAACTTAATGTGTGAATTTCACAACACGCACGGCCACAGGACCGAGGATTGCCACCAATTTCGAGAAGAGGTAGCCCGACTACTTAACAAAGGTCACCTCCGGGAATTCCTCAGCGACTGAGCCAAAAATATGTTCCGAGAAAGAGAGGCGGCCATGAAGAACGAAACAAATAAGCCACAACATGGCATCCACATGATCATGAGAGGCATCGATGCCCCACAAGAATCTGTTATGAGAAGGACAAAAATATCCATCACCAGAGAGAAGTGAACCTGGGGGTATATACCCGAGGATGCCCTAACATTCAGCGAAGAGGACACCGAGACCTTATCTCAACCCCACAATTATGCGCTGGTAATCTCTTTCCTTGTAAATACTATTCAAATAAAATGTGTACTCGTGGATCCAAGTAGCTCGACCAATATTATAAGGTTGAGGGTAATAGAGTAGCTCTTACTACTTGACCAAATCGTGCCCGCCACTCGAGTCCTCAACGGATTCAACATGGCAAGTGAAACAACGAAAGGAGAAATCACCCTCCCAGTCAACGTGGCCGACATAACCCAGAATGTTAAATTCCATGTTATCGAAGGAGATATGAGGTACAACGCCTTGTTTAAGAAGTCGTGGATACACTGCATGAGAGTAGTACCATCCACCCTCCACCAAATGATGAAGATCCCGACAAAGGATGGAATTAAAACTGTCTATGTGGAATAGAACATATCGGACCTCGAAATGGCGTCGACACCAATACATTAACCTGCAAAGGGGCCAAAGGGTAATCAAACTACATCTTCGGTTATGACCGATTAAATGAAGCAAAGGACCGTACTACTTCCTCATCACAAGCGAATAGAACATATCGGACCTCGAAATGTCGCCGGCACATCCCACTCTAAGGTATAACCCTATCCCTTTTCATTTTATATTTGACAATAACCCTTATGCAGGCACCCGGCCGAATCAGTCAAAGTGCTAACCCAACTTGAAGACCTTAAGGTTTTAAAACATCTGTTGCACTCTTTTCCTTCGGCCGAGTTTTTATCCCGTAAAGGGTTTTACTGGCAATGTTTTTAATGAGGCAACATTCACATTCTACCTAAGGACAACTCGACAAGTATTCAAGTCTTCTTTTTCAATCAACCCCAAACACTGATGAGCATACCCCCCGAAGGCCATCCACTCGCAAAAGACAAGAAACGCAAAATGGGGCCCCAATAGAAAATTATGTACCAGGACAAACGGTCAAACGAACTGTGTCCATATAGTCGGGCCCCCGATGGCGAAAACATGTACACTTGTACCAACTAATCGAAGAATATCATTTATCAAAGCATATAACACTCCAAAAGAAGCTCGGACCTTCAGAAAAATGACTTCTATGCCAAAAACATCCCGAACACTCGGGGACTAGCGTCAATAATTCAACACCTGAACGACCTCCAGGTCGGGACTCCAAACTCATAAGCCCTCAACGAGGCAACATAAAAATCACGAAACATCTCCAAGGCCGAAAGGGTCCTGAACACTCAGGACTGGCATCAAAATCTCCAAAATCAAACAACCTCAGGGTCGGAATCTCCGAAATCATAAGTCCTTAATGAGGCAATACAAAACTTATAAATAACGGCTCTCGAGCCAGGACACCCTCAATGACTTGGCGACTGTCGCCAATCACCATTCATTAAAAAACCTGAGGTCATAAGACCCCAAGCTGGCAGACTCGGTCTCGTAAGACCTACATAAGGCAGCAACAACATCTGTAAGACCTCAAGCAATGCATGAACCACACTGTACCAAGTATCTAAAAACTGTAAGACCACAAAGGCATGAAAATTTTGTAAGACCTTACTAAAGGCATAAACCCGATCTCGAAGTTTCTGCTATATATCCAACTTTCAAGACCCCTAAAAAGGCATACCCTCGATATAGATGCTGAAACTACTTCACTCGGGACTTAAAAACTCCGGCCGAACATAAATGACTCCGGTCACAAGGGTGTACTAGCCAAAATAACGCGACTCGGGGATGCCCGACCGTCACTACAAAATCATAGGCATTCAATTACTTCGAAAAGAATCGGTTAAATAGGCTACCCTCGACATAGGCAAAAGTGCTTCGACCATGTCAGCTCTAAATCACAGGCTTCAGGATACTCAGCCTCCGAGCCAAACTCCCAAGGTGCTCGATTATCGCCATATAATGACTCGTAATCGAGGTTTTTATCGAACCATTGAAGAGTTAGGCAAAAATTATTTCAAAAAGTTTTTAAGGAGGGAAAAATAAAGCCAATAAAAGGTTGCTTCGACCCAAGGCGTAAGAGCTACTGTTGCCAGCCCACACAAATACAAAACCTGAGGGTCAAATGAGCTTGAGCTGAAACTCGATTCGGACACTGAACCCAAAATAGTTAATTAAATATGCCTAAGATCAAGGTGTAAGAGCCATTGTTGCCAGCCCATATAAAAAGCCGCATCGGCCCAAGGCGTAAGAGCCATTGTCGCCAGCCCGCACAAATACAAAATTTGAGGGTCAAATGAGCTCGAGATAGTTAACTAAATATGCCTAAGAGCAAGGCGTAAGAGCCATTGTCGCCAGGCCACATAAAAGGTCGCATCAACCAAGCACATAAGGGCCCATGGGCCAGCCTAATGAGCCTCAGGACCATATCACAAATCTAAGGATTCCTACCAACTCAAAGACCAGTTCACCTAGCCAAATTCGAGACAGAAAGAGATGCGAAGAAATAAAGCTGCAAGGTTTTCTTTTATACACATATACAAAATATGCAATCTCTATCTACAAACATGCTTTGAAAATGCTATATACAAATGGAGAAATCTATGCCGCTTTGGAGCTATGGTCTGCCAACCTCGTCTTTTCTTTCTTCGATGTCTGACAGAAGTAACCGGGTATCACGCTCGTCCGCCCTCTCTCGCGCCAACTCTTCTAAGAGGACAAAACCCCTAGCATGGATCTTATTGAGGGTCTTTCTTCGAGAATTGCAATGAGCATATTCTTCAATCCTCTCTTCATAGTCAAGGATCCTTCTCAACTCTGCTTGAGCATCAGTAGCGTCCTTTAAATAGATCTTCATCTCCTGGTCAGCCTTAGTTCGACTCATTACGGCTTCATCCCGGGCATCAATGATCTCAGCCCTGACCTTCGAAAGCTTGAACTCGAGCTTCGTAATAATATCTGTTTAAACAGAAGCATCATCACGAGCAAGCGAAGTTGAGCCTCAAAAGCGGGAACTTTAGTCAGAGCACCCTTCCCCACTAAAGCCTGAGCCTCTGCCCGAGCTTTTAGGTCATCATGCTCCCGTTTGGCTCAGTCAGCTTCATTTCAAAGGTGCTCCAGGGCCTCTGTCTTTTTATGAAACTGAAATAAAGAAGTGTTAGCCTCAGAAGCTAGAAGGTGGAATGTACGCTCACTCGGGATAGAAAATTACATGCACCTTCAAGTAGTTTTCGTAATTCAAGATTCGGATCCCTTTATACCGCAAGTGTACCAACTCGACTTACGTTTCATCACAAAGGAGCCTAAGGGATATCTCCTTATCCAGAGCTTTCTGCAGCCTGGCTTCACGACGAAGCAGGCCGGACTTAAGCTGGTCGAAGGCCTGTGAAAGAAAACCCAATAAGGAAGGGAAGGAGCGATGCTCAAAAGGTCTATGCCGAAACTCACCACGAAGTGAAGCCGCTGGCTTCCTCGAATGCCGAGCGCACATCTGCCAACCCAGTTCCCTCGGCTCTGAAAGGACAAACTCTGATTGAAGTACGACCGCTCGGTGTATGCAACCCCAGGTTTCTAGTATCCCTCGAGGTATTGTCGGCAAAAAAAGAAGGCGACAGTGTTACACCCCACAATATTTTCTCGATATTATGTTCGGCAGTATTATATTACGACAATGTTATGCTCTGCAGTAATATATTACGAGGACGTTACCCTCTGCAGTAATATATTACGATGGTGTTACGTCCTGTAGTAATATATTATAATTGATGTTGTAGTATTAAGTTACGACAGTGTTGTACCCAGCAGTATTACATTACAGTGATGTTACGCTTCGCAGTAATAAGTTACAACGATGTTGCACCCTGCAGTAATATACGTTGAATTTGTTGTAAGGTAATTGACATCCGTCCAAGGAAAAGATTATTTGGGGATTATAAGTATTATGCTATTTCACAAGTGATTAGTAAATTCATAAAGGTGAAAGGGTGAGCAAGTCTAAGAAAACGAATTTTGTCAAATTTTGGCATTTTGGGATAAAATACGACCCGAGCGAAAATACCTGGTATTTATAGACTTGTGTCATACAAAGTACTACGTGGACATGATAGTAAGGTGTATAAGGTATGTGGAAAGTGAGTAATATTTTAAGTAATTTGGGGCAATTTTTAAAATATGCGGGTAATTGATTAATTACCGGATAGCGGGATATTACCTAATTAAATTAATTGAGAAACTTGGATAAGGATGAAAGGGTAATGTGGCAGTACCCATTAACATCCTTGATGACTCTTTAAATCATTGTAGTATGTGCCAATTAAAGACTACAAGACTTGGGCATCATTTCATGAAAAAAGGAATTCAAGACAACAAAATTCATTCTTGGTTTAGAGACCAAGAACGTTGGTCAGCAAGTATTTCATCCAAATTCCAACTTCAATCCAAGTTTGATGGAATATTATTTTAAGTAATAACAGAAACGTGAGGGGAAAGAGGCAAGCAAATCTTTCAATTTCAAAAGAAATTTAAGCAAAAAAAAAAGTTAGAAGCAGAAAAGTTTCGTTTCAATCCAAGTGTAATTTCGTCCATATTTCGCAGAAGCGGATTCGTTCAAATAATTCAAGACACAAGTATGTTAAGGCTATCCCTTATTTCTTTTAGCATGATCCATACGATACAAACAAAACATTCAAATGCACAAATTCCATAAATGACTTTATTCAAAGAACTATTAGAGATATCTATATTCCTGAATTTCTATGTATCATATTATTTTATCATCTGTTCATGGGTCTCAAAAAGATATGAATGTTGAAAAAAAAAATGTTTACTTTATGATATTGCTCAAGACAAAATGGTCTTATGAAATTCCGAAAGATTTTATTAACGTACTTTTCATGCATTGCATTCATGTGCATTAACCCATAACCATTCTCATGCATTGCATTGATTTACATTGACCCATGACCAGATAACGATATATACGCGTATATATGTATATTATATATATATGGGATATGGGAAAAGGTTACGGCATTATATACGCACCACCACCTGATCAGCTGGTATATGATGATGATGTTGCCCACATTGGCTGAAATATGATTCAAACGGCGTTATATACGTGTATATATATATATATGTATATATATGCATATGGGATATGGGAAAGGTTCTGGTGTTATATATGCACCACCACCTGGTCAGCTGGTATACGATGATGATTTTGCCCACAGTGGCCGATATGATATGATGGGATGTCCTTAGAGGCTGATGATGTTATGAAACATGTACTTATGCACGACATGACATTCATACATATATGCATGACGCTAAAAGTAATTTATGATTTACAAAGTTATTCAGACTTATAGGTCGAGTCATGTACTCTATATTTCTTCCATGTCTCTTATATAATTATTTATGTGCCTCTCAAACTTGGTACATTACTCGTACTGACGTCCCTTTTGCATGGGGACACTGCGTTTCATGCCTACATGTCCCAATAGACAGGGGGAGAGCCCTCCAAGTAGGCTTTCAACTCAGCAGAAGATGTTGATGCGCTCCATTTGCTTCGGAGTTGCTTGTTTGGTTAGTATGATTTAGACGTGTATTGTTTGGTAAGTTGGGACTCTTTCCCGACCTTTATGACATTTATGTACTCTTAGAGGCTTGTAGACACATGTCATATATGTGAAAGGTTGTATGGCCTTGTCGGCCTATGTTTTGAGTTTATTAATAATCATGTTGGCCCATTAGGCCCATATGTAACGTGTATATAATGATATAATAAGAAATATACGTTATGTTGGTACTCGGTTAAGTAAGGTACCGGGTGCCCGTCACGGCCCATCAGTTTGGGTTGTGACAAAAGTGGTATCAGAGCAGTTCTATCCTAAGGAGTCTACAAGCCGTGTCTAGTAGAGTCTTATTTATGGGTGTGTTGTGCGCCACACTTATAAGCAGGAGGCTACAAGGAATTTAGAATTGTCACTCTTTCTTCTTACTCTAGATCGTGTGGTAGAGCCCACTTATAAGAATTCAAGTCTCGAGCTTTTATTTTTATTCATAATAAGACGATGCCTATGTTTAGAAAGATGATCGATAAGAGATATAGCTATGGAAGTGTTGAATTAGAGGAACATGACTTTGTATCATGCTTATGATAAGTAAATATGAGGTCTTCAACAGATCATAGGTGTACTGAAAGGTGTAAGCTTCCTGATAAGATGCCTTAAGGCAAGAATGCCTATCCACCTTTATAGTAAAGGACAATGAGAGATTAAGAAGATACGTACAAGTTTCAGCAAGTAAAAGGAGCAAAGTGAAACAGGGTACGATGTACCCAGTTAATGAAGGTTAACAACGTTTATAATTGAGGCAGAGGAACATATGCTTTTTGAGTTATATTCAATAGTAACAGACGTATATACAATTGGTCGCACTCCTTCCAGATATGATATATAGGAGTTAACAAAAGTAGTATAAGAAGATATTATGGATGAATTGATTCCGTCAGTTGACATTTCTAAAAGACATAGCAAATGTAAAAATAGATCTCTTTATGAGACACCTAGATGGGGCACTCTAAAATTGTGCAGCCAGATATGAGTACTACAAAGACATGCACTATAAGCCTTGAAGGAATAAATATTACCTTAGTGTGGCCCGTGTCCCTAGTAAAGCAAGAACGTTAAGCAACTTGAAGAGCCACTGGATGGAGCAAAGAAAAGCTAAAAGCAAAATAATGTGATATTGAAATTTTTACAAGAAAAGGGATATGCAAAAATATTAGCAAAGTAATGAGAAGGGAGATAAGGAAGCATTATGAAAAAGGTGTGATACATGGATGAAACGGTAGAGTGTTACAGAACCTATAGTCAACTGGAGGAAGAGACGAAAGGTGATGGACCTTAAGACAACAAAATACTATAGGCCATAAGGTTATATCCTCATTTCGAGAAATAAGTTCATGACTCTAACGCGACTACCAGAGGGGAGAGTTAATCCCCAGAGTAACAGAGATCAATATGGACTAGTAAACAAGATAAACTAAATATGAATCAGGGACTAAATGATTGGAAAGTACTCGACATCATGGTAATTTTAGATTCTATTCCGGAGGTAATAGAATGGACCACAGAAGAAGATTCATGATGAATTCAAGGAATGGTCATTCAGGGAGATGCTTCCCTAGAGCAAGCAATGTGAGCAAAGTTAAGATTAAGAGACTATATGTGCCTGTTACGCTAAGTGTCACCCTCACGAGTAAGGGAATTCATCATCCTTGGTACAAAAGGATTGCCGCAAGGCGAGTAAGGATCATTTATGTTGAGAAAACAATGCCAAAAATGAAGACGTAAAACATTTATAGGTAGATCCTCATGGCTTCACCTTTTAGTACACCCCTAAAAGAGGGAATATGGAGTGATGTGGCATTAAGTAAGAATTAAGTGGTTCTAGTGACTATGGAATAGTAAAGGAAGAATGCAATAAATGAAAGAGTAATGAGACGACACTTATCCAAATCTTATAGATACGCTACGATTCAAGAATATTGTGCAAGCACGAAGTCAAGGAGATGAAGTAAAGGTTCCTGCCCAAGCTGTTATTAATAAATAAGGAGACAATGCGATATGCAAGTTAAGACAAAGGAAATAATCCAAGAAAGATTACGAGGAATATTGATATGAGAATGGGCCAACGAATAGTTAGTGATTGGTCAGGAAGATCCCAGTTATGGCTAAATAGGAGGTTATAGACGATTCATCAAATCGTGTAAGGTAAACATAATAGAACTCATCATGGAGAATTTAGCCTCGAAAAATATCATTATAAAACTTGAGATATATTCAAACAAGAGTCGGGGTAGTTAAAGGTACTGTAGAGTGTTATGGGGATAAAAGAAAGTGCCAGTGGCAAGACAGTCAAAATATCAGTTCAGAAGCAACCATACAAGAACAAGGACATGGAAGTAAGCAACTAGAGATGATTATAGGCAAGTAAGGACATCAAAAAAGGTCCATGATAAGCTCGCAGCTTTACGAGAGTCAAGGGTTCTCCCTACATACTACAACGAAAGACTAGATGAGGAGATAAGAAAGAAGGCATCAACCTAAGCACAATAACCTAAAGAGGAAATGGTCGTGTAACAACAATCTCGTAACAACATTGTGAGCATTCCAAAGGAAAATGGCACCTACCGTGGCTAATGAATGGGAAGTAAGAATTAAAAGTAATATTTGAGATCATATGAGTTGTATGAATACTCTATCAAGTGTGGGCACTAAGATAAGCTAAGTATGGATGCAATAAGGAGACATAAAGACCAGGAAAATTAATAGCATACGATTAAAGAAAGCTAAGATAGAACGAAAGAAATATTTGATCAATGATCTAGAGTTAGCACATTATGGATACACTCAAGATTTTGGAACATTTTCCAGGCAACATATTTGTTGACCATCATACACCCATAGAAGACTACGGTATAATTTAAAAGAAAGAATTGAGCCCAGGTCATAGATGAAGGATTGAATTATTAAATGATTTTATCACAAATATCCCTCAACGCCTATGAAAGGCTGAAGTAATAACTAATACCAGGAGCCAAACGTCAGATGATATCTTAAGCCTACATAGAGGTTGATCAAAAAGAAGAGGAGACTAAAGAGTTACATCGACTAAGGAAAACAGAAGGGGCCTTGTGACGACCCGACCAGTCGTCTCATGAATTACCACTCTGTTTCCCCCATTTTTTCTTCTTTATGCTTCGTTATCTGTGTTTTATGTGATCGATTGGGTATTTTGCATTCGGAGTGGATTTGGTAAGAAATGAGACACTTAGTCTCTTTTAAAAAAGTTTAAGTTGGAAAAGTCAACCGGATGTTGCCTTATGTGTTAGAGGGCTCGGATGTGAGATTTAATGGTTCAACTAGCTTCGGGAAGTGATTTATGACCTAGTAGTGTGATTGGAATTGGTTTTAGAGGTCCGGTGTAGAAATAGGCTTGAATTGGCGAAGTTAGTATTTTGGCGATTTCCGGTTGGTAGGTCAGATTTTGATCCGAGGGTTGGAATGGAATTCCAAGGGTTATAGTAGCCTCGTTATGTCATTTGGGATGTGTGTGCAAATTTTCAGGTCATTCGGACGTGTATTGTTTGGGTTTTGGGTCGAAAATATATTTCGGAAGATTTCTCAAAATTAGGCTTGAATCCGATTTGTTTTGAGTAATTTGATGTTGTTTGATGTGTTTTGATGATTGGAACAAGTTTGAATAAGGTATTGGGTCATGTTGGTGCTTTTGGTTGAGGTCCCGGGGGCCTCGGGGTGAATTCGGATGATTAACGGGAAGATTTTGGACTTAAAAGATCTCAGAAGTTGCTGCTTCTGGTATTTCTGCATATGTGTATTGGGCACCGCAGGTGCGGTGCCTCACATGTAGAAGGGGAGCCGCATAAGCGGTTTGGGAAGAACAGCCAGGAACCGCAGATGCGGCATATGGGCTGCACCTGCGGAGTCGCAGATGCGGCTCGTTGACCGTAGATGCGGAACCTGGTCCCCTAAGTGATTTCCGCAGATGCGGAGGAATGAATGCAAAAGCGGTACCACCGGAGCGGTGGTGGGGCCATAGATTCGAAAACCCCTTGGCAGAATGTTTTAAGTTATTTCATCCGCGATTTTGAGCCATTTTTCCTCCATAGCTGAGCATTTTGAGAGCTTTTTGAAGGTGACTAAAGACGGATTAAAGGAGAATTTATTGGAGGTAAGATTTTTGAACCTAAACGTGATTCTATTGTGAAATCAACCTAGAAATTCTTGGAAATTAAGCTAAAAATGGAAGAAAATAGGGCTTGGGATTTTTGAACTTTTGAATTGGGATTTGAAGGACCATTTGAGGTCGGATTTGAGAACTTTTGATATGTACGAACTCATGGGAGGATAAGGAACCAGTTGATGTAAAAAAAAATCAGAGTTTCGAGAAGTGGGCCCGAGGCTCGGGTTTTGCCAATTTCGAGATTTTTGATATATTTCGATTGTTTTCGCTTGGGTTTTGTTCCCTTAGTATATTGTGACGTATTCGTTCTGATTTTGGATAGATTGTATGCGCGTGGAGACCGATTCGAGGGGGCAAAGGCGTCGCGAGCTAGAGTTGTAGCCGGTTCGAGGTGAGTAATGATTGTAAATGATATCCTGAGGGTTTGAAATCCCGGATTGCACATCGTAGTGCTATATTGAGGTGAGACACGCACTTGATGATGAGCATGGGGTCGTTTACTATATGGGATTGTGACTTGTTGATGTTTTTACCGTGTATTTGAATGGAACTTGTTTGTTATCATAATGGTTTGGGATGATTGCCATATTTGGGCTTCGTGCCAACTATTTGAAACCTCCAGGGATTTTTATCTCTATTTCCTCACTGTCTTGATTTATTACTTGAACTCAGTCCTGTGGTTTGCTACTCTTTTTCAACTCAACCACGTTTACTCAGTTTTGAGACTTAAATGATATTTTGGGCTGAGAACTACTGTTTTACTAATGCTCGAGGGGCTTGTGATTATTTTCGGACTGAGTGAGGCCGAGGGCCATATGTGAGGATATGCTGAGTGATATGAGGCCGAGCGCCTAAGATACTTTTATACACCACGAGGTGGCTTGTTATAGTGCTTTGGCCGTAAGGGGCCCCTCTAGAGTCTGCACCCCCACAGTGAGCGCGGGTATGCATCATTATTTGAGATTGAGCCCGAGGGGCTAATACTATACTAAGAGTGAGCCCGAGGGGCTGACATTGTACTGAGAGTGAGCCCGAGTGGCTGATATTGTTCTAAGGGATTGTTACTATGATCGAGGGGCGGATTTCTACTTGTTATTCACCTACTAAATTACATGTTTTACTTGGTTTAAAGGAATTTCATTTGACTTCTTCATGGATTTACTGCTTTAAGTAATTTTATTGCGTGATATAGAATTACTTAGTGCCTTTACGTGTTTTCTTGCTTTCAGCCATTATTTATATTTATTACTCATTGGGTCGGAGTACTCACATTACTCCATGCACCGTGTGTGCAGATTCAGGCATCGCAGAGTCCGTTCCTAAGTGTTGATCTTCCCAGTCCAGGCAGTGTTTTCGGAGACCACGAGGTAGTTGTTGGCGTCCGCAGTCACCGTGCCTCCCTTATCTTACTATTGTCATTTTTTTGAATTTTTGTATCGGATTTCGTATCTAGTAGACTAGTATCCGGATTTATTAGTTGCTCATGACTTGTGACACCCTAGTTTGGGTTGTGTCGGGTTGGATTTCCACTTTGTTATCTATATTTCCGCGAAATATGTGCTATTAAATCATGTTTGAACTATTCTTATGCTAATTAACTGCTTAAAAAAGTGTGTTGTGTTGGACTGGTTGGCCTTGTCTTCACGAGAGGCACCATCAAGACCGGGTTCGGGGTTAGGGTCGTGACAAGTTGGTATCAAAGCCTAGGTTACATAGGTCTCACGAGTCATGAGCAACTTTAGTAGAGTCTCGCGGATCGATATGGAGACGTCTGTAGTTATCCTCGAGAGGCTACAGAACCTTTAGGAAAAACTTCATATTCTTGAAACTCTTGTCGTGCGAAGTTGTTGGTCCGAGTACTAAACTTCTATTATTCCATTCTCTCACATATGGAGAGGATGCAAGCTACCGGACGAGGTGGTCGGCAACTAGTGCCACCAGCTGAGACCCCCAGAGGGCGTGGACTCAGTCGTGGTCATGGTAGAGGCAGAGCAGCGAGGGCAGCACCTGTAGATCCACCAGCTGCCTAGCTCCTGATCAGGCTCCAGCTATGGATGCTCCAGCAGCACCAGTTCAGGCACCAGCTGTGCTCATTGTGATTCCGGGTCTTCAAGAGGCCTTGGAACAGATCTTATCCGTTTCCAATGGCCTGGCTCAGGCAGTTTCAGCCACAGCAGTAGCAGCTACATCACAGGCTGGGGGAGGCAATCAGACCCCCACTGCTCACACACCTGAGCAGGTAGTGCAGAGACTGTAGACGCCGGGGGCAACTCCAGCCCAGCTGGTTGCACCATCTTAGGAGTTTGTTGTGCCAGTTATGCCGGATGATGGGCAGTGTCAGCATGAGAGGTTTGGTAGACTCTAGCCTCCGTCATTCAGTAGTGCTGAGGGTGAGGATGCCCATGGTTTTCTAGATAATTATCAGCGGATGCTCTGTACAACAGTAATTCTTGAGTCTAGTGGTGTGGCGTTTACTACCTTTCAGTGTTCTGGGGCTGCCTTCACTTGGTGGGAGGCGTATGAGAGGCGTAGGCTTGTAGGAGCAGCGCCCCTCACTTGGCATGAGTTCTCCGTTCTCTTCCTGGAGAAATATGTGCCGCAGTCTTCTAGAGATGAGGTGCATAGACAGTTTGAGTGGTTGAGGCAAGGGGATATGACTGTGTCATAGTATGAGTCGAGGTTTTCTGAGTTCACTTGTCATGTTGTATGGATGGTTCCGACAGATCGTGAGAGGATCAGGAGATTTGTTGATTGCCAAAACTATCACCTTCATATTCTTATAACTAGAGAGAAAGTGTTGGGTGCTACGTTCGAGGAGGTGGTTGATATCGCTCACGAGATTGAGACTGTCCGCCGTCAACATTAAGAGGAGAGGGAGGCCAATAGGCCTCGAAGATTAGTCAGTTATAGTGGTGCTCCTTTGAAGGGCCAGTTTCAGCATGGTAGAGGTCGTTCATTCAAGTATGCTCAGCCAGCTCGCCCAGGTTATCGTGGGGCATCTTCGGGTCATGGTTATCATGGTACATAGTAGGGCCAATCATTAATTAGTGCCTTTATAGCTCGGAGTTCATCACGTGCTCCATCAGCTCAGGGTTCTTCTATGCCGAGTGTATCAGTTAGTCTCTCTGGTGCGAGGGGTTCTCTACAGTCCCCTTCTCCAGCACCCAGGAGTTGTTTTGAGTGTGGATAGTTTGTGCATGTATGGAGGCAGTGTCCTCGTCCTATTGCTAGTTCGTCCCAACAGAGGGGTAAGCCCTCGATTTCTGCTCCAGTTACTTCACCACTTGCCCAGCCAGCAAGGGGTGGAGGTCAGGTAGCCAAGGGTCACCCTAGAGGGGGAGGTCGATCAGGCGGTGGCCAGGCTCGTTTTGTATGCACTTCCAGCTAGACCCGATGCAATTGCTTCAAATGCTGTCATTACATGTATTGTCTCAGTCTGCCACAGAGATGCCTCTGTATTATTTGATCTTGGTTCCACCTTTTCTTATGTGTCATTATACTTTGCTCGTTATTTGGGCAAGCCCCATGAGTTTCTTGCTTTACCTGTTCATATATCTACCTCGGTGGGCGATACTGTTGTTGTAGACCGTGTGCACCGGTCATGTGTGGTGACTATTGGGGGTCTGGAGACCCGAGTGGATCTATTGCTATTGAGCATGGTGGATTTTGATGTCATTTTGGGCATGGATTGGCTATCTCCATGTCGTGCTATTCTAGACTGTCATGCTAAGACAGTCACTTTGGCTATGCCGGGTGTACCGCGGATCGAGTGGCGTAGTGTGACTAATTATGTCCCTAGTAGAGTGATCTCTTTCTTGAAGGCCCAGCGTATGGTTGGGAAGGGTTGCCTTTCATATCTAGCATTTGTGAGGGATTTTGGAGCTGAGACTACTAGTATTGATTATGTCCCAGTTTTGAGGGATTTTCCCGACGTGTTTCCTGCAGACTTGTCGGGCATGCCACCGGACAGGGATATTGATTTTGGTATTGTCCTGGTGCCGGGCACTCAACCCATTTCTATTCCGCCGTATCGTATGGAACCAGTGGAGTTGAAGGAATTAAAAGAACAGCTTTACGAACTCCTTGATAAAGTGTTCATTCGGCCTAGTGTGTCACCTTGGGATATGCCGGTTCTGTTTGTAAAGAAGAAGGATGGCACTATGAAGATGTGTATTGATTATAGGCAATTGAACAAAGTAACAATTAAGAATAAGTATCCTTTGCCTCGCATTGATGATTTATTCGACCAGCTTCAGGGAGCGAGGGTATTCTCCAAGATTGATCTCCGTTCAGGTTATCACTAGCTGAAGATCAGGGACTCGAATATTCTCAAGACCGCTTTCAGGACCAGATATGGCTATTATGAGTTCTTGGTGATGTGTTTTGGCCTGACCAATGCCCCAACAACGTTCATGCATTTGATGAACAGTGTGTTCCGGCCTTATCTTGACTCGTTTGTCATAGTTTTCATTGATGATATTCTGGTATATTTGCATAGTCAGGAGGAGCATGCGGAGCATTTGAGAGTTGTGTTGCAGAGATTGAGGGAGGATAAGCTTTATGAAAAATTCTCCAAGTGTGAGTTTTGGCTCAGTTCAGTGGCTTTTTTAGGTCACGTGGTGTCTACCGAGGGTATTCAGGTTGATCTGAAGAAGATAGAGGCAGTTCAGAGTTGGCCCAGACCGTCCTCAGCCACAGAGATTCGTAGCTTTCTTGGTTTGGCGGGTTATTATCACTGGTTTGTTCAGGTATTCTCATCTATCGCGTCGTCCTTGACCAAGTTGACTCAGAAGGGTTCTTCGTTTGTATGGTCGGATAAGTGTGAGGAGAGCATTCAGAAGCTCAAGACAACTTTGACCACAACTCCAGTGTTGGTCTTGCCATCAGCTTCTGGTTCATATACCGTGTATTGTGATGATTTGAGAGTTGGGATTGGTTGTGTGGTGATGCAGGAGGGCAGAGTTATTGCTTATGCTTCTTTTCAATTGAACCCCCATGAGAAAAACTACCCCGTTCATGATTTGGAGTTGGCTGCCATGGTTCACGCATTGAAGATTTGGGGGCATTACTTGTATGGCGTATCTTGTGAGGTGTTCACTGATCATCGTAGTTTTCAGCATTTGTTCAAGCAAAAGGATCTTAAATTGAGACAGCGTAGATGGTTGGAACTGCTTAAGGATATGATATCACTATATTGTACCATCCGAGAAAGGACAATGTGGTGGCTGACGCTTTGAGTTGAAAGGCAGTGAGTATGGGGAGTTTGGCATATACTCCAATTGGGAACAGACCTCTTGCAGTTGATGTTCAGACCTTGGCCAATCAGTTCATGAGGTTAGATATTTCGGAGCCCACTCAGGTATTGGCTTGTCTGGTTTCTCGGTCTTCCTTATATGAGCGCATCCGAGAGCGCCAGTATGATGATCCGCATTTGCTTGACCTTAGGGACAATGTTCAGTATGATAATGACAGAGATGTGACCATTGGCGATGATGGGGTGTTGAGGATGTAGGGCCGGATTTGTGTGCCCAATGTAGATGGGGTTCGGGAGTTGATTCTTGATGAGGCTCATAGCTCGCGATATTCCATTCATCCGGGTGCCACGAAGATGTATCAGGATTTGAGGCAGCACTATTGGTGGAGAAGAATGAAGAAAGAAATTGTGGGATTTGTAGCTTGGTGTCTCAATTAGCAGCATGTGAAATATGAGTATCAGAGACCGGGTGGTTTGCTTCAGCAGATGGATATTCCTGGGTGGAAGTGGGAGAGGATCTCTATGGACTTTGTTGTTGGACTTCCACAGACTTTGAAGAAGTTCGATGCTATTTGGGTGATTGTGGATCGGCTGATCAAATCCGCGCATTTCATTCCTGTGTGTACTACATATTCCTCAGAGCAGTTGGTAGAGATCTATATCTGGGAGATTGTTCGTTTGCATGGTGTCCCAGTTTCCATTAGCTCAGATAGGGGCACTCAGTTTATATCACAGTTTTAGAGGTCTGTGCAGTGAGAGTTGGGTACTCAGGTGGAGTTAATCATAGCTTTTCATCCTCAGATGGACAGGCAGTTCGAACGCACTATTCAGATATTGGAGGATATGTTGCATAGAGCTACCAGTCGAGTATTCAGATGGCTCCATATGAGGCATTGTATGGGAGGCGGTGTAGATCTCCAGTTGGTTGGTTCGAGCCCGACGAGGCTAGGCTGTGGGGTACAGATTTGGTTCGGGATGCCTTAGAGAAGGTAAAGGTGATTCAAGAGAGGCTTCGTACAGCGCAGTCGATACAGAAGAGTTATGCGGACCGGAAGGTTCAAGATGTGTCCTACATGGTTGGCGAGAAGGTTCTACTGAAGATTTCACCCATGAAGGGTGTTATAAGATTTGGGAAGAAAGGAAAATTGAGTCCTCGGTTCATTGTGCCTTTTGAGGTACTTCGGAGGATTGGGGAGGTGGCTTATGAGCTTGTTTTGCCACCCAGCTTGTCGAGTGTGCATCCGGTATTTCATGTTTCTATGCTCCAAAAGTATATTGGAGATCCGTCTCATGTTTTGGACTTCAGCACGGTTCAGTTGGATGATGATTTGACCTATGATGTGGAGCCAGTAGCTAGTTTGGGTCGTCAGGTTAGGAAGTTGAGGTCAAAGGATATAGCTTCAGTGCAAGTGCAGTGGAGAGGTCGGCCCGTGGAGGAGGCTACCCGGGAGACCGAGCGGGAGATGTGGAACAAATATCCTCACCTATTTGAGGTTTCAGGTATGTTTCTTGACTCGTTCGAGGATGAACATTTATTTAAGTTGGGGAGGATTGGGTAGTTTGTGTTCGGAGTGGATTTAGTAAGAAATGAGACACTTAGTCTCTTATAAGAAGGTATAAGTTGGAAAAGTCAATTGGATATTCACTTATATGTTAGAGGGCTCGGATGTGACTTCCGATTGTTCAGCTAGCTTCAGGAGGTGATTTATAACTTACGAGTGTGATCGGAATTGGTTTTGGTGGTCCGGTGTAGAAATAGGCTTGAATTGGCGAAGTTAGTATTTTGGCGATTTCCGGTTGGTAGGTGAGATTTTGATCCGAGGGTCGGAATGGAATTCTGAGGGTTGCAGTATCTTCGTTATGTCATTTGGGATGTGTATGCAAAATTTCAGGTCATTTGGACGTGTTTTGGTTTGGTTCTTGATCGAAAACGTATTACGGAAGATTTCTCAAAACTAGGCTTAAATCCGATGTGTTTTGAGTAATTTGATGTTGTTTGAGGTGCTTTGATGATTGGAACAAGTTTGAATAAGGTATTGGGTTATGTTGGCGCTTTTGGTTGAGGTCCCGGGGGCCTCGGGGTGAATTCGGATGGTTAACGGGAAGATTTTGGACTTAAGAGATCTCAGAAGTTGCTGCTTCTGGTATTTCCGCACCTGTGGATTGGTGACCGCGGGTGCGGTGCCGCACATGCAGAAGGGGAGCCGCAAAAGCGGTTTGGGAAGAATAGCCAGGAACCGCAGATGAGGCATATGGACCGCACCTGCGGAGTCGCAGATGCGGCTTATTGACCGCAGATGTGAAACCTGGTCTCCTAAGTGATTTCCGCAGATGCGGAGGAATGACCGCAGAAGCGATACCGTAGGAGCGGTGGTGGGTCGCAGATGTGAAAACCTCTGGGCAGAATGTTTTAAGTTATTTCGTACGCGATTTGGAGTCATATTTCCTCCATAGTTGAGCATTTTGAGAGCTTTTTGAAGGTGACTAAAGAAGGATTCTAGGAGAATTTATTGGAGGTAAGATTTTTAAACCTAAAACGTGATTCTATTGTGAAATCAACCTAGAAATTCTTGGAACTTAAGCTAAAAATGGAAGAAACTAGGGCTTGGGATTTTTGAACTTTTGAATTGGGATTTGAAGTACCATTTGAGGTCGGATATGAGAACTTTTGATATGTAGGAACTCGTGGGAGTATAAGGAACCCGTTGATGTAAAATTTTTGCGTTTTGAGAAGTGGGCCCGGGGCTCGGGTTTTGCTTGGGCTTTGTTCCCTTAGCATATTGTGACGTATTCATTCTGATTTTGCATAGATTCTACGCACGTGTAGACCGATTCGATGGCCAAAGGCATCGCGAGCTAGAGTTGTAGCCGATTCGAGGTGATTAATGATTGTAAATGATGTCCTGAGGGTTTGAAACCCCGGATTGCACAGCGTAGTGCTATATTGAGGTGAGACACGTGCTTGATGATGAGCGTGGAGTTGTTTACTATTGGGGATTGTGATTTGGTCCGTCCCGATTGATGTTTTTACCGCGTATTTGACTGAAACTTGTTTGTTATCATAATGGTTTGGGTTGATTGCCATATTTGGGTTTCGTGCCAACTATTTGAACCCTCCAGGGATTTTTATCACTATTTCCTCACTGTCTTGATTTATTACTTGAACTTAGTCCTGTGGTTTCCTACTGTTTTACAACTCAGCCACTTTTACTCAGTTTTGAGATTTAATGATATATCTAAATGATGTTTTGGTCAAAGAACTACTGTTTTACTAATGACCGAGGGGCTTGTGATGATTTTCGGACTGAGTGAGGTCGAGGGCCATATATGAGGATATGCTGAGTGATATGAGGCCGAGGGCCTGAGATACTATTATACGCCTGAGTTGGCTTGATTGTCACGCCCCAAAAATCGAGAGGCACGACCGGCGCTCGACCGGGTAGCCCCCAGCCAAGCGGACCTGGGTGCCTTTCCTATTCCACGTGATACCCTGCGTTTCCATTACCCATTAACCAAGTGAAATAGCCATTTATAAATTTAAACACATTCTTACGAGATTTACATAACATACATAGTTACTTAGCGTGGTTTATAAGTTATACTGCACAAAATACATAAGTACATAACTCACGTTTCCTGTCTACGGAGCCTCTAAATACAACTGAAGAATAATACGGAAATGCCGGCAACAAGGCTCCGGCTATACCTCACACAAATACCAAAATAAGATTTCGGGAAGAAAAGCGACATGAGCCACGCAGGGCCCCGAGAGGAAAGGGGCTCAACAATTCAGCTAACGGGAGGTGAAGGAGTGCTACTGTCGGTGGGCTGGAGTACCTGTTATGGAACCACCTACAATCATAACACGAATGTAGTACCCTCGGCAAAAGGTACGTCAGTACATTTGAATTGTACTGGTATGTATAGACAAACTTTACCCCAAGTAAAATCAAGAAATACACAGATAACAAACAATAATAGAATCAACAATCAAATGCACATGAAAGGAACAACCAAAGCCAAACAACTCCATAATCTCTCCTTTCCCCCGTTCAACATTATTTCATCACATCAATGGTTTCACAACTTTTACATATTTTATATCAATAGTGATTTCGATCACTTTTCCACCCTTATTACCTCGTCCACCCTTATTACCTCGGCCACCCTTATCACCACAACCCACACCTTATTACTTCATGTTGCGGCACGCAACTCGATCCCACCGGACAATCATATTTCACACAACAACAACAACAACAACAATTCACAAAGAGTTCATAAACATCAATACCAATTCCAACATATACAATAACCCGTACACAATTCAAGTCACAACGATAATTGCCCACAACAAGTCACGTATGATATTGCCACAGTTGTTTCAATTGTATCAATTACGATTTATTTCCATCGTTTGTTCCACAGCTCTTACCACGTAACACATTCATACCCACACGCACTTGTGTTATTGCCATTTTACTCACACCACTATAACGAAAAACTTAACCAACAACGTTCAAGGCACATTAATCACAAGAATTTCACAAATAGTCCACATAAGCAACACATACCAATTACTCGTACACCAACAAGGTGACTTTACAAAGGTTAAAGTTAGCCATACATACCTGGAGTTGAATTCCCTTTTTAACTTCTACTTTCAATTCACCAATAGCCTAGTACCGTCAACCTAGTTCACAAGTTAGCACATATAACTTAGAATTGATGTTCACAAACTCAGCCCGAACTTACTTAGGTTTCCAACCCCTCTTTTGCAAATCTTTAGTTCTACCCAGTTCCTCTTAATAGATTCTAGGTTTTAAAGGAAATGCATGTGTATCTCAACTTCCATTTTCAAGAATTAACAAATGAGAATCCCCCTTTTTGTTTAAATCTGGAAACAATGAAAAAGGGTTAGGGATTTTACCTTCAAGAACGGAGATGAAGACAATTACTTGAAATTCCCCGGCCCGAGTTACTTTGAAGAATCAAATTGATGAAGGTAGGACTTTATCTCTCAAGAATTCTCTCTTCCCTCTCTCTAGTTTTGTTCAGAAAATATGTTAAAATAAGGGATTGGGGTGTTTTATTGAAGAAAGGGTGGGGTTTAAAATTTAGAAAATTTGAGCCCCGAGTCAGGTTTGCGATCGCATTTGCGATCGCAGAGTAGAAATGTCGTCCGCAGAATGGACCACAAAAGTGTTCCCATAGAATTCAATTTCATTTTCTATAGTTAATAAAGCTTTATTACGTAATTTATTACATCTAATTATGTCTTTGCAGGTTTTAATATTGTGTTTAACACAATCTATTTTTCTATTTATGTTACTGAGGGTTTTAAGAAGTTTCCATTTCTGGGTGTTATAGAATCTTATATAATGAAAAGTGTTATGTTTCATTTATAAACAGATTTTATTAACTTGATATGTGATCATTAATCTGAATATAAATCTAGTTCATATAGATCTAATATATCTATTTCTTGTGATACAATTAGTTCTGTAAATGCTTGTTCCATTACATATATTATTTCAAAAGTAACTAAAATATCATAAATTTTTCTTTTAACATCGTTATTAAGTCTGTTAAAGATATATAATATAAGTATTTTGTACTCAAATATTTTCTTCTAATAAATACGTGTGGTTGTGGTTGCTCATTCAGATTTACTATTTATCCTTATCATGTATTTACTAAACGTATTCCCTCTAACCTCTTTGTTTATCATAGAGTTTATCATATTTTAATAAGTTATACTGAACAATCTTTTCTGGTCACTACCATGTTTTTCATGCTTCAATCATTTACCCTAACAGCGCCTCAACTCTGTGTACTCCCCTAAACGGCTTCCTTGCCTACTGGTTTCCACTTTAGGATGGCATAGTCTGGGCTTAACTACTCTCAGCATTATTAGACAGGCAAACTTTCTTAAGATGTTCTTTATAACAGTACTATAACATGATAAACAATTATGATATTCAAGAGATTATAAGGAATATAAGAGTTTAGTTAAACATGATTATGAATAAACTTACCTGATTTTGTAACTCGTTTGAATGCTCCATAGCTTTCAGAAGTTTGTATATAATCAGATATTTTATTGGGAGAAGATAAGGTGAGGATGAAGGTGTCTGAGGATGTCCCTTCTTCCTCGGATTTACATTCTTTATATAGAAAATTAAAACGACTCCTACTGTTCACAAATGACTCTTACTATTCATGAACGACCTTTACTGTTCATGATTATGACTCTTACTATTTACTTTACGACTTTTTTACATGACTCTTACTATTCATGAACGACCTTTACTGTTCATGATTATGACTCTTACTATTTACTTTACGACTTTTTTACATGACTCTTACTATTCATGAACGACCTTTACTGTTCATGATTATGACTCTTACTATTTACTACGACTTTTTTACATGACTCGACCCTTTACATTATTTGTTTTCAATAGCTATTTCCTTCATTTGTCTTCTTGCTGATACCTTCATTCTAGTTGGACTTCTGGTACATAGTTATCATCTTCGTTGCACTTTGAACATATGTGGTCTGGGTATTTGTGTCCTACTAGTTTGCAGTATCTTGTTAATAACTCGTTTGAAATAAATTCTTTTTTCAATGCTCTGGTAGTTGATTGCATTTCTGGCTTTAATAATGATAAAATCCATTTCTGGACTTCATCCATATCTCCTTGTCGTAGTTCCTTTGAGTTGGCATATATCATTAACTGGTCTCTGGAATAGTAGCTCCAGATAGCATTTCCTTGTAGATAATTGTTAGCTAGTTCTTGAATAATAGTTGCTATACCAATTATTCTTTTATTGGCATAGAAACTTGGTATCTCCATTTTCTGTATCTTCGGTTGTTTCTCTATCTCTTCCGGTATTATCATATCTCGTGTTAGTCCTATCTTTATCACCTGTATTATGGGTTTTATTTCGTCATATAGTATTTCCGCTGGTGCTGTATAGAATTTGATGAAGAATAGGTTGCCTTTTGTAATTCTCTTGAAGGTGACAAATGTTTTGTATAGCTCTGGTATTCCAATTATTTCTTCTCCGTCGTGGGTATATACTGTGCTAAGTAGTCCGTAGTTGTAACATGTCTTTACTAGGTTTGCTTTTGTTTTTGGCTGGGCTATAAGCCTATTATATCCCTGTAGTTTTTGGGTTACATAATCCTGTGTTGGATCTGTAGTAGTAGTTGATCTAGGGTTTAGGTTCAAGAATGTCTGAATTTTATATATATTCTCAATATATGTTTGAGTAATATGGTTATATACCTTTTTGTTGTGGTGTATGCTATTGGCATAGGTTGTAGTTTGTGGGGCTATAACTATTGCTTCTCTTGGCTTTTTTGATGTAAATGGCTTATCAAATACGTTGTTTAGGTTTACATTGATATGTGGCTTTTTGTTAACTTGTTTGCTTGTACCTGCAGCTGTATATAAAGCAACTGTGTTATGGGTTTTTTGGAGTTTCCCAACGTCTCTTTCTAACTCTGGAAGTTTAGAGTCTTCCGATTGACTTAGTTCCGCATTTTTATAGTTATGTTGCTGACTTAGCTTGCTTTCCTCTAGCTGTTGTAATCTTTTTCCCATACCATCCATCTGTAAAGATAGAGTAGTAAGGATTGTAAATATGTCTTTTGATTCTTGGCTTTCATCTGTTTGGGTACCTTTGTCTTGATAGGTAGTCTGCAATAACATTCTTGTCAGTTCGTATTACTTCAATTGTAAATGTAAAATTTTGTATATTCAATACAAGTCTCCTTATTTCCTTTGTAGTTACTGAATCCTGTACTTTCCGTGTTATCCACCATTTTACTTGTGTATTATCTGTTCTTACTATAAATTTGTTATAAACAATATATGGCTCAAATGCTAACAAACATTTATATAATCCAAATAGTTCTTTCCTATTTATCTCCCATTTTAATTGTGGTTCCGTGTATGATCCGGAATAATATCTACAATAGTGTTCAATTTTTTCATTATCATATTTATATTTTAGAACTCCTCCGTAGCTGTGATCACTAGAATCAGTTTCTACAATATATGTAAATTTTTTCTTTTCATCTGGAAAATATAGTTTTGGTAATTTTTTACACATATTTTTTATCTTTTGTATATGTATTTTATCTTTTTCGTCAAAATGATATTCTATATCCTTTTTTAATTTTTTCTGTAATGGTTTTAAGTTTTCTGCTAATTTAGGAATATATTCTCTTACTTGGTTAACCAATCCTAAAAATGATTGTAACTTCTTTTTTGTATCAAGTGTTTTATCTAAGTTAATTATTTTTTGTACTATTTGGGTTTGCATTTTTATTCCGTTTTTGTCTATTTGTATACCTAAAAATTCTATTTGATTTTTCATTACTTCTGCTTTCTTTTTACTTAAACTTATTCATGATATTTCTACAATGTGTATGAATTTTTCTAGTAGTTTTATATGTTCGTTCTCTGTTCTAGAATATAGCAATATATCATCTATATATATTATACAATTTTCTAATTGGTTGAAGTAATTATCCATAAAATGTTGATACCTACCTGGTGCATTTTTATATCCAAAAGGTAATACGTTCCATTCGTAAAATCCTTGTTGTACTGTGAATGCTGTTAACTTTTTAGATTCATCTTCTAGTTTTAAATGGTAAAATCCCAATTTACAGTCAAACTTACTAAAATAGTTATATCCTTGTATTTGTCTGATTTTTAGTATTTTATTTGGTATCGGATAATTATATGTTTTTGTTTTTGCATTTAAGTTTCTATAATCTATAACCATACGGCTTTTTCCTCGTTTTTGCTCACTATGCTTATTTACTATAAATGCCGGGCTAGTATGTTTACTATTACTTTCTTGTATGTACTTATTGTCTAATAATTCCTTTATATGCATTTTAAATTCTGTTAAATCATTAAAATTGTATTTTAAAGGTTTTTGTGTTATTATGCTACTTTCATCTATTAGTTCAATCTTTATTTTTGTTTTATGTTTTTCCCATCCTCGAAGTGGATTATCATTATATAGTAATTCTAATTTATCTTGTAGTAATTTTATTTTATTTATTGAGAAAATGATTATTTCTATATTATGGTTGCGTTGTATTATATTTTCTAATTTTTGGGTAATCTTTTCACTTCCTTTAATCCAGGGTGTTGTTTTTTTTACTTTATTATTTACTCTTTTTGCTCCTAATTTTTGTTTACACGGGGTAGTAAACCACCAATGTGTTTTTGTTATAATATGTGGGTATAATTTGTCTAAAAATGGCATTCCTAATAATATATCTTTATTTGTAAATTCATAACTATATATTTCTTCTATGGTTAATATTTTATCCCATATTTGTATCTTTATATTTCTTGCTTTGTATATTATCATACTTCCCTCATTATTGAATCCTGTTACTACTATAGGGGTTTTTAGCTTTTCCCATTTACTTTCTGGTAAACAATTATGTCTACACATGTTAGCTTCTGCTCCTGTATCCATCATAGGTGTATAGTATCTATTATAATATCCTTCTACTATTATCTTGGCAAGTATGTATATCTTTGGCATTATATCAAAGTTCTTTTTATTATTATTTTCTTATTTTCATAACTTATCGTTAATTGTCTATCTTCTAATTTATATGGTTTGACCTTTTCTAACCATTTTATTCCTAGTGTAATGTTTTTATCGCCTTGAGATATTTTAAAATTTATTAATATTGCTATTCCTCCAATAATTAATTCTTTTTCAGTTGTTTCTTCGTTTTTTCTTAACGCTTTTGGTAGTTCTGGATTTTGCTGTTCTATTGTTACTATCTCTTGTTCTGGTATCAATTCTCTTATAACATAATTCTCTTCCTGTCCTGTATTTATTAGTATTAAATATTTTCTTTGGTCCATTATTCCTGTTATATAATAATGGTGTGAGTTTATTTCTTCTATTTTTTGTTCTATTAATTTTTGTGGAGTGGTATAATTTATTCTTCTTGATGTACTTCTTGATGTACTTATTCTTGATGACGTTTCTGGCATTTCATTATTTATTCGTTTTGATGTGCTTAATCTTTCTTTTACTATTTCTAAATCTTCATCCATGTCCATTTCCGTATAACTGTAATCATTGTTGTCTATAACTGATACTATTCTTTCGAATGGATTTTCTATTTTTATTTTATTTATTTTATTTTTAGCTGTTATCTTATGTTTGGTTGTTAAGACATATAGATTTTTACATCTTGCTGCGAATATTTTACTTCCTGGTGCTAATTCTATTCCAGACATTTTCCAGTATAGTACTATTGATTTATCTATATTTTTATCATCTACTGCTACTGAATAGTTAGCACTTATTATAAATTTAAATTTTTGGTATATTAAGTTACCTCTTACGGCACTTATTATACTCTTTTCTATAGGTTGTACAATTCTATCATCTGCCAAGTATATTTCTATAGGGGTATCTATTCCTTCCCTAAAACATGCTTTTATTAGGATCTCCGTTCCTCCTAAGTGTACATATTTTATTGGATTTTTTGCTTTTATATCTTGTATTTCTTTATTTAGTAGTCTTTTATTTAAAATTGGTATTTGTGCTTTACCTTTGATCTATTTACAATCTATTATATGTTCTCTTTGGCTTACTACATAGTATTCTTCTTTCTGTCTTTTAAACCAATTCTTTATTGTTGGTACTTCTAATATTTTGTCTATGCTTAGATCCAATTCTTTTCCTTTTATTTGTTCAAATACATTAGCGTCAAATATTATTTTTTGTTCTGAAGATTGTTCATCTTGGTGTTCTTCTTGTTGTATAATTTGTATATCTTTTTCAGTCATAATTTTCTTCATCTGATTCTTCTATATCCTTGTTTATTTCCTTTTCATTTTCAGAGAACTCGTTTTCTGATATCTCATATATGTTGTCTTCACTGCTTAATTCATAATCTACATATTCTACTTGTGTATATTTATCATTATCTATCAATATTTCGGTAATTTGTTTCTTCTTTGGGTTGTTTGGTAATTTACAATCTTTGGCTAAGTGTCCTAGCTTTCCACAATTATAGCAAGTACATTCTGTTAGTTTTTTCTTTTTCCTATATGGTTTTTTATGTTTATAATTTTTTACATAATATCTTCCTCTTGGTTTCCTATATTTATATTTTGAATATTTTGATTTAAATTTCTTTTTCTTTCCTTCTTTTTTGTAATATTTATCTGTGCAGCCAAATTGGGGTGCTATTCTACTTTTGCAACATGCCAAATTTTTTACTAATATTTTTTCCATTTTCATGTTTTCTTTATATTTTTCACATAATTCTATAAACCAGTTTTGTAGAAATTTTATCCTTGCTCCTAATGTATCTGCTAGTCCTACTTCGTTCCAATTTTTTATTATTTTTGAGCTAAAGGGTTCTGGTAATTTTGTAAAATATAATTTTCTTATCTCTTTACTTTCATCCGGACTATATGTTCCTTTATAATAATAGTCTCTAAATGCACAAGTATATTCATCTATATAACACATATTACATATTGCTAATTTTGTCATTAAATTCCTATTTGTAATTTTTTCTTTATTTTGTTCTTCTACTTCTGTTGTCATACTACTAAATTCATTTCTTATTGCTATTTCATATTTATTTAATATATCTGTAACTGTTGTTGTAGTTGTACCGTCAAGTTTTTTATTACTCCTTAATGTGTCTAAGCTTTCACTTGATAAATTTTGTAACCATAATTTTACAGTTCCTATAAATGTTCTTTCTATATATCCTGGTGTTTCCGCTATTGCTATTTTATTATCTATTAGTTGTTTTGAGATATATCCTATCCATAATTGTATTGTTTTATTTATATCTGCTACAAAATCTAGATCTAAAAAATTATATTGTTCAGTTATCTGTCTTGGTGCCCATTTCTTATGTAACCTTTTATCCCATAATATTTTGTTTCTATCATATGTATCATAACTTACTCTGTAATAGGTTGGATTTAATTGTTTCGGATTTTTTACTCCTGATGTGCTTGGTTTATCCTCGTTCATATCTCCTGTATTTATTTCTGGGTTTATTTTTATCTTTTCTATTTTTTCTATAAGTTCTGTGTATGTTTCACTTGTTTCTGAATAGTTTTCTCCTAGTTCTGTGTCTTTATCACTTTGTTCATTTATTTCGTTTATACTTATTTTTGATGGACTCTCCTGTACTTCTTCTAACTGTAATTTGAACTTTTCTATCTCATTTGTTAGTTTTAGTTCATGTTCTTCTTCTTTACGTTTTTCCTTTTCTTTTAGTTTATTTGCATACATCTGTTTTAGCATCTCTAATTCTTTTTCTAATTCTGTTATTTTAGTGTTTTTTACTTCCTCTATCTGTTGTATTTTTTCTTTAGCTTGCTGTTGTATTTCTTTAATCTCTCGTTTTCTATCTATTTCTTCGTTTACTTTTGTTATTCTAACCATGGCGGTTAACTATCCTCTAGTTTTACAGTTTCTTTTTCTAACATTAAGTTTAGGTTATTTCCTATTTTTTTATATCTTCTTCCTAAGTTGGAAAATATTATTGTTATTTTTAATCCTTCTGGATTCTCATATGTTTTCTCTTCTAGTGCGAATTCTTCTTTATTCATCTTTTATTCTTTAGATAACAAAAATATTTATATTCTGTTTTAGATATTATATCGATTAATTTAGACAACCTAGCTTTGTTTATTTTTGTGATACTTAAGTATTCATATTCTATGTATAGTTTCTTTAGTTTCTTTCTAATTTTCTGCGATTTCTTAGTTATTTTAATTGTTTCACTGTTTTGCGGGTTTGTACTATTAATGTCAGTGTTATTTTTCATGATTTGCTTCTTAATATAAATGTTTATTTTCCATAGCTCTGATACCAATTTGAGGGGTCATGTTTAATATTGAGATGTATACCTGTTGATACATATATCCATGGTTTCTATATTTCTCAGATTTATTTCTTTTCTGTGTTGATAACTTTCAAGTTTATCTTCATAGAATTCAATTTCATTCTATAGTTAATATAGCTTTATTACGTAATCTATTATATCTAATTATGTCTTTGCAGGTTTTAATATTGTGTTTAATTTCCAAGCACCATTACGCTATCCCTATTATCCCTACAACTGGTATACAATTCATTACCTCAACACCTGCACATAATTTGGCCACTTCAATGAGTTCCATACAGTCCAACCACTTCAATACACTATACGCATTTCAATTAATCATTACCAATCTACACTACCTTTAATCATTCACTTTTCACATGAGTTCTTACAAAACTTTCATTTACCAAAAAGGGGCTTGTGCATGACTCAATTAATCACAACACATACAATTCTTGCACAACTTGAGGAGTTACAATAGTAAAGCTTAGGGAAAACTATGGGGTGTCTTTGCACCAGATTGAACACAACATCAATTTACTTAGAGACAAGAGTTCGCACGATCACTACTAGACTCGTTCAAACAGATGGGGATATTTTTCTTTCATTTCACTTTCCTCTTCCCACGTGTCTTCCTCGACTTGTTGACTTTTCCATAGCACTTTAACTGAAGCAACTTCCTTGTTTCTCAATTTGCGGACTTGCCTATCAAGAATAGCGTCCGGAATTTCTTCATAGGATAACTCTTCATTGACCTCGATAGCCTCGATTGGCACGATGGTGGATGATTCTCCAACCACTTTCTTTAATATAGACACATGGAACACCGGGTGCACTACTGACATTTCATGGGGCAATTCCAGTCTATAGGCCACCTGTCCTATCCTTTGGGTGACCCGATACGGCCCGACATATCTAAGACTCAACTTCCCTTTCTTCCCAAATCGCATGACTCCCTTCATAGGAGATACTCTCAAGAACACCCAATCATATACTTGGAATTCTAATTTTCTTCGATGAATGTCCGCATAAGATTTCTGGCGACTCTGAGTAGCTTTCAGCCTTTCCTGAATGATTTTAACTTTTTCCATAGCCTGGTGCATGAGATCTGGCCCTAACAATTCTACTTCACCCACTTCGAACCATCCAATCGGAGACCTACATCTCCTCCTGTACAATGCCTCAAATGGGGCCATCTGAATGCTAACATGAAAGCTGTTATTGTAAGCAAATTCTATAAGTGGCAAGTAATCATCCCAATTACCTTTGAAATCCAAGACACAAGCCCGTAACATATCTTCAAGCGTATGAATAGTCCGCTCCACTTGACCATCACTATGCGGATGGAAAGTCGTGCTGAGATTCACCTGAGTACCCAAACCTTGCTGAAATTTCTTCCAAAAATTAGCTGTGAACTGGGCCCCTCGATCTGAGATAATAGAAAGTGGAGTGCCATGAAGCCTTTCTATTTCTTTGATATATAGTTGAGCATATTGTTCTGTGGTATTCGTGGACTTGACTGGCAAGAAGTGAGCTGATTTGGTGAGTCGATCCACTATTACCCAAATTGAGTCAAACTTGCACTGAGTGCGAGGTTACCCGACTACGAAATCCATGTTGATCATCTCCCATTTCCACATTGGTATTTCCATAAGCTGAGTTAACCCACCAGGCCGCTGGTGCTCAGCTTTTACTTGCTGACAATTTGGACACTTAGATACAAAGTCCGCCACACCCCTTTTCATACTGTTCCACCAATAAATTTCCTTGAGGTCACGGTACATTTTCATATAACCTGGGTGCACAGAATACCTGGAATTATGAGCCTCTACCATTACCCTCCCCCGAAGATTATCCACATCTGAAACACATAGCCTACCTTGACATCGTAATACGCCATCCTCACCACCGAGTGAAAATTTCGAAGTCTTGTTATTCAAAACGGTCTCCTTCATTTGTGCTAATGCTGGATCAATGAGCTGCTTTTCCTTGACTTCCGCTACCAGTGACGATTCTTCTCCATTACGCACCATAACCTTCCCCTCGTCTGAGGTTGAAATATGAACCCCCAGACTCTCCAATTGATAAACCTCCCGAGCCAAAGGCCTCTGATCCGCTCCCAAATGAGCCAAACTACCCATGGACTTCCGACTGAGAGCGTCGGCCACCATATTCGCCTTCCCTTGATGGTATAAAATATCCTTATCATAATCCTTGATCAATTCTAACCACCGCCGCTCCCTTAAATTCAACTCCTTCTTCTTGAACAAATATTGGAGACTCTTGTGGTCCGAGAACACATCCACATAGACCCAATAAAGATAATGCCGCCATATTTTCAAGGCAAATACAACTGCCGCAAGCTCCAAATCATGCGTCAGATAATTCTTCTCGTGATTCTTGAGTTGCCTTGAAGCATAAGCTATAACCTTCCCATGTTGCATCAACACACACCCCAAACCGACCCTGGAGGCATCGCAATAAACAACAAATCCTTCTGTGCCTTCCGACAAGGTCAATATTGGCGCCGAGGTCAATCTCGACTTCAATTCCTGAAAACGTTTTTCACAAGCGTTGGACCATTGGAACTTAACTGCTTTCTGCGTCAACTTAGTCAAAGAGGAGGCGAGGGTAGAGAATCCCTCCACAAACCTCCGATAATACCCCGCTAAACCCAAGAAGCTACGGATCTCCGTCGGGGTCGTGGGTCTAGGCTAATCTTTTACTACTACAATCTTCCGGGGATCCACCTGAATCCCTTCACTGGAAACAACATGCCCCAGAAAGGTAACGGACTCCAACCAAAATTTACATTTTGAAAATTTAGCATACAACTGGTGCTGATAAAGGGTTTGCAGAACTGCCCTGAGGTTAACGGCATGATCCTCTCGGCTCCGCGAATAAACAAGGATGTAATCAATCAAAACAATCACAAAAGAGTCTAGAAATGGCTTGAAAACCCGATTCATAAGATCCATGAAAGTTGTCGGGGCGTTGGTTAGCCCAAAGGACATGACCAAGAATTCAAAGTGACCATATCAAGTTCTGAAAGCGGTCTTAGGAATATCCTGTTTTCTGATCTTCAATTGGTGATACCCGGACCGTAGATCAATTTTGGAAAAGAACCTCGCACCTTGCAATTGGTCGAACAAATCATCTATCCGGGGAAAAGGATATTTATTCTTGATGGTGACCTTGATAAGCTGCCGATAATCAATACACATCCGGAGTGACCCATCCTTCTTTCTAACAAAAAGAACCGGGGCACCCCATGGTGACACACTTGGCCGTATGAACCCCTTTTCTAATAAATCCTTCAGTTGTTCCTTTAACTCCCTCAACTCCGCTGGCGCCATTCTGTATGGTGGAATAGATATCGGCCGCGTATCTGGCAATACATCAATCCCGAAATCCATCTCCCTATCTGGCGGGATCCTTGGAAGCTCGTCCGAAAACACTTCAAGAAACTCTTTCACGACTGGCACGGACTCGGGGACAGACACTTCTGAAGTGGTGTCCGCCACCCGGATCCAATGGTAGATACACCCCTTCCTAATCATCTTCGAAGCCTTAAGGTAGGAAATAAACCTACTTTTAGGCACCACACCATTTCCCTTCCACTCAATAACCGGCTCATTAGGGAACTCAAGCCTCATGACTCTCGTTCGGCAGTCAAGTTTAGCAAAACACGAATAAAGCCATTTCATTCCCATAATCACATCAAAATCCACCATTTCAAGCTCAATAAGATCGGTCGTGGTAGCATGACCACATACCATGACAATGCAATTCCTATAAACTCGAGTGGCTGTAATAAAATCACCAACCGGAGTCAATAAGAGCATAACAATCAATGGCCTGAACAGACAAGATACCTGTAGCAACATCTGGGGAGGCCTCTGCACTTTGGCGACCGCAAAAGGCGTAAAACCGGCTGGATACAAGTCTACCACGAGCTCCACTCCTAACTACACCGCGCCCTGCTGGGGCTGGAGGACGCACGGATGATGTGGCAGCTGAAGAACTGGATGACTAAGCAAATCCCCCACCCATGCCCTGACTGGGCGCACGGCAGTCCTGCTGGATATGACCTCTCACCCCACACCTATAACACACCAGAATATCCAAATAACAAGTCTCGGAATGGAACCTCCCACACTTGGGGCATGAAGCCCTCCCCTGCTGCTGTGATCTCCCTCCTAGACGACCGGAATGATGGGGTCTCCTACTGTCTGAACCTGATCTCAAGTGACTGCCCTGCTGATAACTTTGCATAGATGGTGGTGCATTTGCTGAGGACTGGGCATATGACTGGGACGGCCCTGATGGCCCTCTCCCCGGAATTGGTCTCCCTGAGTCACCCGCTGATCGGGCCCTACTTCTACCCTCTCCATTTATGCCCGTATTTTCAACTTCCTAGCATCTATGGCCTGAGCGAACCCCACAATCTTCCCATAATTCATATCTTAGTGTAAGTCCACTGTAGCAGCCTCATTCACAACCAAAGGACTAAGACCCTGAACGAATCGCCGGACTCGAGCATCAATGGTCGACAATAATTGAGGAGCATACTTGGACAACCTCACAAACTCCATGTGGTACTTCCAAACACTCATACTGCCCTACTTGAGGACCTCAAACTCTGTGGCACGGGCCGCCAGTGTCTCGACAGACAAGAAGTGGTCCATGAATGCATCTACAAACTCATCCCATCTAGCCGGAGGTTTTCCCTCCCCACGGGAATCCTCCCACATCTCGAACCACGAATACGCTGCTCCCCTCAACCTGTATGAAGCCAACTCAACCCCTTCCGTCTCTGTAGCCTTCATAACTCGAAGGGTCTTATACATTTCATCAAGGAAATCCTGCGGATCGGTCTCTGTGTTTGTGCCCTTGAACTCTGGAGGGGCCAACCGCAGAAACTAGTTGACTCTGGAGCTGGCGGAATCTCCCTGTCCACTGGGGGGCGCAGGGGCATCATGAGATTTCTAGGCCTAAGCGGCCACTAACTGGGTCAACATATGGATGGCTCCTCTAAGGTCCCCATTAGAAACCCCGGGACCGGAAGCTGGAATTGCATCAAGATCAGGAATATCAGTAGGAGGGATGGTAGCACCCTCTGCCGCAGCTGGAATAGGAATACTTAGATCTGGAATAGATGGGCCAGGCAGATTCGAGATCGGGGAGTCACTCTCACCCACGACATCAGGTACATGATTTACATCCACACTTGGGGTGGCATTGGCCTCGAGGCCGAGTCTAGCTCTCTTCTTGGGTGTCATTACTGAAAATTCGGAAAAATTTGGAACAGAGCACGAGTTAGATGTAAATAGTTCCATTTTTCACTTCACCGCACGATATAGAGTAACAAAGAAGAAGGTAATTTCCTAAATGCCCATGTAGCCTCCAACTTATAGATGTGGTCGACAACACACCGATAAGGAGGACTCTACTAGACATGGTTCCGAGACATCCTAGGACACTTTAAAACCTTAGGCTCTGATAACAAGTTTGTCACACCCCAAAAACCGAGGGGCGCGACCGGCGCTCCACCGGGTAGCCCCCAGCCAAGCGGACCTTGGTGCCTTTCCTATTCCACGTGATACCCTACGTTTCCATTACCCATTAACCAAGTGAAATAGCCATTTATAAATTTAAACACATTCTTACGAGATTTACATAACATACATAGTTACTTAGCGTGGTTTACAAGTTATACTGCCCAAAATACATAAGTACATAACCCATGTTTCCTGTCTATGGAGCCTCTAAATATAACTGAATAATAATACAGAAATGCCGGCAACAAGGCTACGGCTATACCTTACACAAATACCAAAATAAGACTCCGGGAAGAAAAGCGGCATGAGCCACGCAGGGCCCCGAGAGGAAAGGGGCTCACCAATTCAGCTAACGGGAGGTGAAGGAGTGCTACTATCGGTGAGCTGGAGTACCTGTTATGGAACCACCTACAATCATAGCACGAATGTAGCTCCCCCGGCAAAAGGGAAGTTAGTACATTTGAATTGTACTGGTATGTATAGACAAACTTTACCCCAAGTAAAATCAAGAAATACACAGATAACAAACAGTAATAGAATCAACAATCAAATGCACATGAAAGGAACAATCAAAGCCAAACAACTCCACAGTCTCTCTTTTTACCTTTTCAACATTATTTCATCACAATAATGGTTTCACAACTTTCATATATTTTTATTTCAATAGTGATTTCGATCACTTTTCCACCCTTATTACCTCGGCCACCCTTATCACCACAACCCACACCTTATTACTTCGTGTTGCGGCGCGCAACCCGATCCCACCGGACAATCATATTTCACACAACAACAACAACAACAATTCTTCATAAACATCAATACCAATTCCAACATATACAATAACCCATACACAATTCAAATCACAATGATAATTGCCCACAACAAGTCACGTATGATATTGCCATAGTTGTTTCAATTGTATCAATTACGATTTCTTTCCATCATTTGTTCCACAGCTCTTACCACGTAACACATTCATACCCATACGCACTTGTGTTATTGCCATTTTACTCACACCACTATAGCGGAAAACTTAACCAACAACGTTCAAGGCACATTAATCACAAGAATTTCACAAATATTCCACATAAGTAACACATACCAATTACTCGTACACCAACAAGGTGACTTTACAAAGGTTAAAGTTAGCCATACATACCTGGAGTCGAATTCCCTTTTTAACTTCTACTTTAAATTCACCAACAGCCTAGTACCGTCAATCTAGCTCACAAGTTAGCACATATAACTTAGAATTGAAGTTCACAAACTCAGCCTGAACTTACTTAGGTTTCCAACCCCTCTTTTGCAAATCTTTAGTTCTACCCGGTTCCTCTTACTAGATTCTAGGTTTTAAAGGAAATGCATGTGTATCTCAACTTCCATTTTCAAGAATTAACGCATGAGAATCCCCCTTTTTGTTTAAATCTGGAAACAATGAAAAATGGTTAGGGATTTTACCTTCAAAAATGGAGATGAAGACAATTACTTGAAATTCCCCGGCGCGAGTGACTTTGAAGAATCAAATTGATGAAGGTAGGACTTTATCTCTCAAGAATTCTCTCTTCCCTCTCTCTAGTTTTGTTCAAAAAATATGTTAAAATAAGGGGTTGGGGTGTTTTATTGAAGAAGGGGTCGGGTTTAAAATTTAGAAAATTGGAGCCCCGAGTCAGGTCTGCGATCGCAAATCTCAAAATGGACCGCAAAAGTGCTCCCAACATCTGAACACACTGCCTGGGTATGCGGCAGAAATGTGGTCCGCATACCCATTCGGCGGTCGCATAATGCACCGCAAAATTGCCCCTCACAAAAATCCCAAGGGAATATGCGACGACTATGCAGTCCGCATATCTGATCGCATATTTAACATCAAATTCGACCAACACACAGACTCACTTTGCGGCGATTATGCGGTCCGCATAACTGATATGCGACCGCATTTTTGACCGCAGAATCGCATTTTTCGTAAAACAGTATTTGTTGACTTTTTATAGCATAGATTAGTACAAAAGGGTCCGAACTACCAGGTTTTGAGTACAAGTTTTTCACAGGGCCTTACATTGATATAGCACTTGGGCCGTAAGGGTCCCCTCCGATGTCTGCACCCCCATAGTGAGCACGGGTGCCCATCATGATTTGAAAGTGAGCCCGAGGTGCTAATACTGTACTGAGACTGAACCCGAGGGGCTGATATTGTACTGAGAGTGAGCCCTAGGGGCTTATACTATTCTAAGTGATTGTTACTGTGCCCGAGGGGCGGATTTCTACTTGTTATTCACCTGCTAAATTACCTGTTTTAACTGTTTTACTGCTTGATATAGAATTGCTTTGTGCCTTTACGTGTTTTCTTGCTTTCAGCCATTATTTATATTTATTACTCACTGGGTCGTAGTACTCACATTACTCCCTGCACCGTGTGTGCAGATTCAGGCATCATAGAGTCCATTCCTAAGTGCTGATCTTCTCAGTCCAGACAGTGTTTTCGGAGACCACGAGAGTTGTTGCGTCCGCAGCCCCCGTGCCTCCCTTATCTTACTATTGTCATGATCTTGAACTTCTGTATCAGATTTCGTATCTAGTAGACTGGTATCCAGATTTTTTAGTTGCTCATGACTTGTGACACCCCGGTTTAGGCTGTGTCGGGTTGGATTTTCGCTTTGTTATCTATATTTCCGCGAAACATGTTCTATTAAATCATGTTTGAACTATTCTTATGCTAATTAACTTCTTAATTAAGTGTGTTGTGTTGGACTAGCTGGTCTTGTCTTCACGAGAGGCACCATCACGACCAGGTTTAGGGTTAGGGTTGTGACAGGCCTAGAGAATTATAGATCTCAGGATCACTCTTAAGTAGCAGAGGTATAAGAAAGATGGTACAATAGCCATATTTTATAATAGCTCTATGATGAAGCCAACTGAAGAGTATCGGCCTCATAAGAAGTCAATACGAAGCTCCCACCAGATTGTGTATGCACCAGAGGTGTAAGAATTATAGTAGAGCTTCAAGTTATGGACGTGAATTATACATATGTGGAAGGGAGGTCATGAAAGAGGTATAAGATACGATGCGAGATTTTAAGGTAAGTAAGGTAAAGGTGAACAGCGCACCAGATACTCAAGGGCAGAATATGTAAATAGTCCATACTTTGGATAGAAGGCTAGAAGTGCTGGGATTCAATATCCAGGAATCATAGCGACATCGTTAGAGGCATATCTCATAGACTATGGTTTCTAGGTATCGAGGAGACTAATTAAGACAATAAATAAGAGTTAGAGACTATGTGATGTCTCGCTTGATGTCCTAGAATGACATAAGGAAATCTATGATGCAAACAAGTAGAAAGGTTGCAAGTAATATAAATAGAGTTGTGTAGGTCGCAAACCATTGTATGGTGAAGCGACAAAGTTCTAGAAGACAGGAGTAAGGATAAGAAAGGGCGAGTGAGAATATAATAAAAATGGATAAGTCCTCAGGATTAAGACCATGAAAACAAGAAGAGCAGATGCTTTCTCTAAATTATACAAAGCTCACTATAGCCTGAATGAACTCAAAGGAGTCTAAGACTAATAGCATTTAGAATGCCACCCTGGTAATATAATGAGGGTGTAATTGTGATAGATAAAAGATGACGTTTGAGCCTTCGTTTGAATAATGACTTTAATAAAAAAATAGAAGAAGAGAAGAAGAAAATACTTTGTTGGTGGCACAAAATTAGGATACCCTCATAAGGTGAATCACATTGAGACACTATGAAATATGATTATGGATATCACTTCCAATATTCCTCAATGCAACGTAAGCCCTAGCGGTAATGTATTACGTAAGAAGTTTCAAGTCTTCAAGTAAAGGATTATAGATCAACATTAAGGCAAATCAACAATGGTCAGATATAAGTTACAAAGTATGACATGAGATTAGGCCGTGTTTCTTAAGACGAACGGTAATGAATGAGCATTAAAGGACTAAGATTTATACCTAAAGGGTAGCAACAAAAGTAACTGGGAACTTGGTAAGCATACCTCAGTAATGGTAGATTGAAGCCAAAAAAATTACGGTATAGTATAACCCATGTAAACGCAGTAAAATCATGTGAATGGGTAACTAAATCTACAAAATAAGATATGGCCATATTCGCAAGTTCTACGAAGTATTGAGCAAAGGACTTCAGTATACCTATAGAGGCCTAGAGAGGCATCCTATTAAGCCTTGTATATACAAAGTAAGGCCTAGAGATTGACTAAAAGATAAAAGGAACAAGGAAAGATGAACCGCATAAGTATACCTACAAAGCCAGGGTCATACAGGCTGCATGACAGGAGGTAACAGAAGTTGCAAGATTAGGAAGATTTCGACCACAGGTCATGATATGGGCAAAAAGACTAAAGGGGGCAAAATACCCTAGACTTTGGATTTATACACAGAGCAGTTGCTTAAATTGTAAAAAGAGTATTAATGTATTCACAAAAGCTATAAGTTACGAAAATGATAAGAGCATCAGTCAACATTCGAGGACGAATTTTCAAAATGGGGGAATGATGTTACGCCCCGCATACGTTCGGCAGTATTATATTACGACAATGTTGTGCTCTGCAGTAATATATTACGAAGATGTTACCCTCTGTAGTAATATACTACGATGGTGTTGTTGATACCCAATCTTTCCCTGTATATTTTTCATATATACAAAATACTTTCAAAATAATATATGTACGCATATATAAGCATGCCCTAGTGTTTTAGTATTTTTTTCCCAATTTTTAAAGATTTTTAAAATCAATTTATTGCTCATTTTAGCAATATAAAAACCAATAATTATTTCCAAAATTATCATTTTGGTGTATAATTTATTTTATTTCCCATATTTACACCAAAATATAGTTAAGGTAATTTTTATATATTTTTACAAATTTATTTGGTAATTTTAATGCTAAATTGCATATAATTGCAATTCTAGTCTACTTTAAGATATAATAGCATTTTTATAATTATAAAATTGGTTCCAACATTTTTAAATCAATATTAATATATTATTAACTGATCCAGTACTCTTAATTTACTTTCAAAATTATTTTACTATTTTTTATAAAATAAAAAGGGAAAAACTGGCTATTTAAAATCTAGCACATTTTTATTTCAATCATAGCCAAATTGACCCCCCCCCTAATTGACCCAATTTTGAAACCCAATTGGACCGGCCCAATTCTAATATAACCTGACCCCCAACCCAACCAATTAACTCGTCTGTCCGTTTCTTTCAATCCAGGTCGTTGATCATTTAGATCAACAGCCATGATTACCCCTTACCTTTTTTAATTCACTAACCCTACCCTAATCCCCTCATTTCCATCTCTCAGCCGCCTTTGAATACTCTCCCTCTCTCAAACTCTCTCAAAGGTTCCTGAAACCCTAGCCTCTCTTACCCCTCTTCAACCTCAATCTCATCGGAACCCATGGCTTCTCAGGCCATGGATGGCCTGTACTCACCCTCCTCCACCATTAAACCTGGGTGTTCGAAGTTTCGAGGTCCGACCTCGATAGTGTCCTTTCAGATCTCTACATATCCAAGGTTCTATGGCCTCTCCGGCCTGTCTCCGGCGTATTGAAGCATCAGAACCCTATTTCTAACCTCTCGGACTCAAGATCAGACCTTCTTCAAAGCCTTTCTCATTTCTAGGGTTTCTCTGAAACCCTAAGGTACTTGAGGTTTTTCTCTGGTTGTTTTCTTATATATATGCTATGTATGTGCTCTATTTGAGTTCTTAAACGTTTGCCCTAATTTTCTTTCAAAAATTACTTCTCTTCGATTTAGGGTCTCTGAAAAGGTTTTAAATATTTTCTGACTCCTCTTCTTCTTCTTTTTGTGTGAATCTGTCCATGTTATGTTTTTATGTTGTCTTTTCTACCTCGCATGTCGTTCCCCTGTGTTCTTATGTTTGCCTTATTTTGCATGTCCTTCTATTGTGCTCCGTTCTTTCTTCTATTGGTTTCTATATTATGCTTTCACATGTTTATCTTATGTGTTCGTTTACCCCTATGTTCTTTGATTGATTGTTACTGGTTTTTCTTAAGTAAAACCCTTTCCTCATTTTTCCTGACTTGGTTCATTCGAACAAAGCCTGCAATTTTGATTTTTACTGGCTGTTGAGTGATCCCCTTTCCTTATTTGCACAAACCATGCACCACTGGACTTTTTCCTTAAATAACTTATGTGTATTTACCCTTGTTGTGCTACTTTGGAAATGATTTTGATTAAACTCTTTCCTTAATTATCTTGCCCGTTTGAAATCAAAATCCCTTAATTGAAGGGATACCTTGTCTGATTGATTTCGAAACTATTTTCTGACCTTTTCTTACTTGCTTTCTGCACTATAAAGGTCACGACCCTTCTGCACTTTTACACACTTCCAATCCAATACTCTTTAAGACCTTGAGTTCAATACTCTGACAACACTTATTGAACACATTCAATTTTAATACTGCTACATTCTCAATTCAACACTCTACTCTCTTCTGAAATCTTTTGGCTGTGTGTTTGTAATTTGGCTTTACTACTGCTCTTTTTTTCTTATTTCCCTGAAATTGGTATGTTCTAATTTAACTTTCAGCTTCTTCCCTATGTGTTTGCTTTACAGTTTCAGCAATCTTGTCTACTTTGTTGTTAATGTTCTGTATTGAATATGCTATCTCTTTGCATCTGTTGTTGTGTGAATTCCTCATACCCTTATTCCCTTCTATGTGTTTGATTTAAAGTTCAAAGCAAGGCAACATCCAAATTGTTGCTCATGTCTAGACTTGATCCTTTAATGGATTGTAACTTCCAAACAATATGGCTAAAAGGTTGGTTGGAGTGTGCCAGCACTTCCAATTGCTGGGTATGACCACCAGCCTGTTTTGGCTTTCCCCCAAATCCCCTCTATGCACTTGCACTCTCTCTTAGATTCTATGTTCTACCCCTCTCCTATGAGCCTTGCTTTGGGAACTTGAGCTCCCTCTAAACTTGGACATTTGAGGGTTGACCCTTCCACACTGCACTATAATCCAATTCTACAATATATTTGGGTATAAGCACTGCCTGGAGTCCACTTGAAACTCTTAGGGAACTCTGACACATCCCGAATAGGAGAAAGGCTTTGGAATCTGATCTTTGGAGTTGGTTTACTTCATGCTTCAGACATAAGTCTTAATCAGACTCTCCTTGGTTGGGATTTTTAGCTTTCTTATGTAATTTTATTTTACTTTTCTTTATTCATTCTGGGCTTTAATAATTTGTAATAACTTATGGGATCTTAGTGAAAAGGGGAGGGTCACTCATGTATGCATAAGGGTAGATATCATGTTCATAGGTATTTACTGCTGCAATCATGTCCTGTTTTCACTTCTAGATTTTTCATATAGAAATCATGTTTACAAGTCCTGCACTTCTGCATTTTTCATATAGAAATCATATCTATAGGTTCTGCATTTCATACATAGATACCATGTCTATAGCCTCTGCATTTCATACGTAGATACCATGTCTATAGCTTCTGCATTTCATACATAGAGACCATGTCTATAGGTTTCTGCATTTCTTCCTATCACATAGAGAACATGTCTATAGAGTTTCCTGAATTTTGCATATGCATCTATCACTAGGAAAACGCATTTATAGGCTTAAATAATAAAAATCAGCGTTTTAAACACCATGCCTATAAGATTTCTGCATTTTCGTAAAGGTTATACTCAATAACACTTAGAAAGCATGTCTATGGGAGTAACCAACTGATCTAAATCGTTTACAAGTCTAAAATCAGTAGTAACATTACTCAATATCTGCAGAACTTATGTTTTCTATAATCAACAGGCCTTTTTCTTGTAAAAATCAGTACAATTCTGCATTATTAGATGTCATGCCTGTAGGTTTCACTTAGGCAAGCTATAAGATAAAATTAGCTAATTGAATCAGACTCTGTTAATTCCAACTAGCGGGCAGGTCTAATTCCAATTTCTTATCTGAAATGTGTAATAGACCAGTCTGCCTCCTTAACGTTTAAGTTTAATTTAAACCATAACCAGTATCTGCAAGACAAGCTAAACAATCTGTCTTTAAGTAAAAAGGCCCATCTGAGCCTCTTAAATTATTATGTGTTTCCCATATCTGCCTTATGTGTTAATGTTTGTTGCTTTAGAATTTTGTACTTTTAAACCATACAAAGCCCAAATCTCCCTTTTCTTTAAGACTAGTAGTCCCAAATGCCTCCGGTACTGATAGGATTGGGGCGGGTACTAGCATGCAATAAGTAACGAAACCATTCCGCGTTTAAATACCTCAACAGGGTGGGAAAGGGTAGATATGGATATGATAACCGGTGCGCTAATACCACGTGTAACCCCTCTTCTGAGGAGTGATTACCGAGTATTGCATTGATGTGATCCATATTATTTATAAACCTAGGACCCCCTTCCCTTTACTTGTTTATTTTATTACTTTCAAAATTTCAAACTCCTTTTTCTCAAATTTCAACTTCCTTGTTTCTTCAAACTTTAACTTATTTGCAATCACAATCTGACAACCACACATATTTGAAACCCTTAATTGCTTATTTATTGTTTGTACTTAAGTCACAATTGTAGCATGACTGGGAACCACACTAGTGGATCTTGAGGGGTGCCTAACACCTTCCCCTCGAGATAATTTCTAGCCCTTACCCAAACTCTGGTTTTTCTAAACAAATTCTTCCTAGTGTTCTAATGCACTTAATCATTAGGTGGCGACTCTTCAAATCAAAAAATCCAATTCCCAAAAGGGAACGAGTTGTCCTCCCAAATGTCATAAACCCGATTTCGTGAGAAAAAGGGGGCGCGACAGCATGGCGACTATGCTGGGGATTTCTTTAAGGCTTTTACCATTTCATGCTATTTGTGACTTTATGCTTCCTTGAATGTCTTTAATGCCTTTAAGTATTTATTTTGCTCTCCTACTTCAATAACTGACTTGGCTCTTTGTTTTTTCTCTTTATTTCTCTTAATTCTTTCTTTTACCGCTTTCCTTTAATATTGTTGTAATTTTGAGCAATTATTGTAATTATTACCTTATGAATGTGCAAATACATGACAATTTGTTTAATTATTGTAACTGCATATTAAACATCATATTCCACTCGTGCCAAACAAAATACCATATCAACACTTGTAATGAGTGGTTGCGCCCTTCCGATATTATTACCCCCTAAATTTGGCAAAGGCGTATTTGCGGTAAAACTAGTCGATCAACGGTGTAGTCGACGGTTCTGTGCCTTTCCCTCTTGAGTTGTCCGCTCAAAGGTACCAGTCCAATACCCCATAGAAACCCTACTCTATTTAATTGTGCATGCATCACTGTCAAAACCTAGCTGAGTTAGTTATGTTGTCCACATAATGACTCTTTAAGATAGCCTTGTCCAAAGTCCACTGGGTTTCCTTGGAACCCAAACGGACATTACCACATTCTGTGCATTTATTTGGAGAATTAAATGCTGCTTATGCCAATTATTGATAGTTAAATAGTTGAGTCCGGCGGGGGTAAGGACCTAACCGTTTTGTCTTGCAGAAACATGAGGCACGAGGTCCCCAACTTCGGTATGGTTAGCACACCCTCACTCTTGCTGGACTGGTGGAGGAGTCTTTCGTCAAATGACCAAATCAACGAGTGGAAAGAGAGGGATGCCAAAGCTAGCAAAAAGTTGGAATATCTGGAGTACAGTCTGCTGGAATTGGTAGGGACAGTGAGGAAGAAAGTCACCGACTGCCAGAACGTTGAAGGAAACGAAGGTAAACACATGGCAAAGGCATTTCTACTAGTGAACCTACGCGAGCTGGAAGATTTGATTAACGAGAGCATTCAACCTGAGGAAGGTCCTTCTGGGACGAAATAGATAGGAGTTTTCTTTTACTTTATGAAATGTAATAAGGCCAAAGGCCACTAGTGACATTTTATTCCTTGTTATTTAGTGTCGTTTTAGGATTCGTCTGCTTTTTATCAATAAAATGAGACATTTAGCATTATAAGTTCTCCAAATCAACTTGTCGCTAGGCTTACCTCGGGCACAACAAGGCTCCCAAATTAGGACATGGTTTATATTCTCGCACTATGTGTTTAAATATCTCAACATCTTTTCCTTATAATCCGCACTAACTTGCTACCTTTTTGTTTTTATTTTTGTTTATTCCCCTCCCCAAAGGTTAGTTTGTGCACTCTGGCATCGTCATCATACTCCACAAGATCTAAGGGCCCTCCACCCACTCCTCCTCCTAGTCCCGTCAGAAACAGGAACAAGGAAAAAATGGAAGGTTTGAGCAACATCAAAAAGGAAAACTCGGTTGAACGGGTAGATATAACTCAGGGTACTCAAAGAAGGTGCATCCCAACTCGAGCAGAAACTGCTAAAATTTCAGGAGGAACTTGATCAAGTCCGGAATTTGGCAAGCTTGTCGTTTTCCCTCACCACCCCAGATGTCAACTTTCCTAACACTCAAAAAACCACACCTCCACAAAACATCCCGAAACCATAAAACCATCCCGCTCCCCATCACCATTGTAACACTTGCCACACTTCCAACAACACCCCGCTACTCATCCCTAAACCACTGTACTCCGCAAATGATCATCTCCACACTCACCACAACACCCCTATCTATGTGGAAACCATGCCACCCTCCACCCAAACTGTCTCAAGCTCACCCGAGTCTGATGATAAAGACTCCCTTATCAGGAACCTGGCCGCAGAACTCAAGAAGTTGAATAGCCGAGTTCAGGGTGTTGAAGGAAGTAAGGGAATTGAGGGATTGAACTCCGAAGACCTCTGTATACAACCAGATGTTGAACTGCTCGAGGGGTACAAACCTCCTAAGTTCAAAATATTTGATGGTACAGGGGATCCTAGAGTCCATTTAAGGACATACTACGACAAGCTGGTCGGAGTAGGGAAGGACGAAAAGATTCACATGAAGCTTTTTATGAGATGTCTGAAAGGATATGCTCTGTCTTGGTACATTAGCCAAGACCCGAAGAAGTGGTCGAATTGGGTAATTATGGCATCCGATTTCATGGACAGGTTCAGGTTCAACACGGAGAATGCGCCAGATATGTTCTACATCTAGAACCTAAAGAAGAAACCCACAGAAACTTTCTGCGAGTATGACACTCGTTGGATATCAGAGGCTGCTAAGGTCAGACCGGCTTTAGAAGAAGAACAAATGAACAGGTTTTTCGTCCGGGCTCAAGACCCACAATACTACGAAAGGTTGATGCTGATTGAAAGATAGAAATTTTCCTACATCATTAAGTTGGGGGAGAGGATCGAGGAAGGTATCAAAAGTGGCATGGTCACAAGCCTTGAAGCTTTGCAGGCATCCAACAAGGCTCTACAGTTTGGTGGCACGACCAGAAAAAGAGACGTGAGTGTCGTAATGGTTTCACAGAGAACAAAATCCCCAATCAAATATCGGACCTACCCAATACCTCCACTCACATATCAACCTACCCCAAATTACCAAGCACCCTCGCCCTCTTACCAAGCTCCGCCACCTACTTACCAATCACCTCCACCACCCACAAATCAACCTACTTCACCCAGATACTCCCAACCTGCACATATCTACCAAGCCTACAACACCCAACCGGCCCACTATCAATCACCTCCCCCTAGCCAAAACTTTCCTAGACCCCGACCAAATTTCGACCGCAGACCTCCTAAACAGTATACCACCATTACCGAACCAATTGACCAGCTGTATGAAAGGCTCAAAGCTGCTGGTTATGTCACCCCTATCCCTACCTTAACCCTCGAAAACCCCTCCCAATGGTTCAACCCAAACAAAACTTGTGCATTCCATTCCGGTATGAAAGGGCATACCATTGATGAGTGCCTTTCTCTGAAGGATAAGATCCAAGCTTTGATTGACAACAAGTGCATCGTGGCAAAAGAGCATACCCCAAACGTCCGCAGCAACCCTCTACCAGACCACAAGGGTAGAGGCATTCACATAATTGAGACAGAGGATGATTGGGACCCCAAATGATTGATCAGATTAATCGCAGAGGGTGACGAGCCAAAGAAATCAACAGTCACCCTTAACCCGATTATGGTCCAAATTCAGCCTTCTGGGGATGCCGAGGTGAATATGTCTGTACCACTTGAGTTTGAAGCACCACCCCCTACAAAGACGCCAACACTAATTGAGGTCAGGTTTGGGTCCCCAAAAGCACTTGTACCATTTGAGGTTGTTGTATTACCTTCCAAAGTAAGGGTGCCCATTCTGGTAGCAATGATAGCCATAACACCATTCCACAAAAAAGCCATACCGTAGGATTACACAATCGAGGCAAGAAGTAAAAGGAAAACCAAGTTTGGAGAAGTAGTTGTAGCATAGGGTATGACAAGGACATGCAGGGTTTATACTCCAGAACACTTGGTTGAGTCGAGCAAGTAGGCATCTGGATGGCCAGCCATCACTGAAGTTGGGCCCGACGACCTCTAGAGGAAGATACAGGCCAAAAAGTATTCAGTCATTGATCAGTTGAACAAACCGCTAGCCCAGATCTCTATCTTAGCTCTGCTACAAAGCTCTAAGGCACATAAGAATGCCTTATTGAAGGTGTTGAGTGAGGCGTATGTACCAAGCAACATCATCGGAGGAGAAATGGCAAATATGGTGGGATAGGTATTGGAGAGTCACAAAATCACTTTTCGTGAAGATGAGTTGCCACCAGAAGGGCTGAGCCACAACAAGGCATTGCAGATCACCGTGCAATGCGAAGATTATTTTATCACCAGGGTCCTGATCGATGGAGGGTCCAGCCTCAACATTTGTCCGCTTGTAACACTCAGAACATTAGGGAAAGGGATGCATGAGATCAAAGGCGGGGCTATTAACGTCAAAGCCTTCGACGGTTCCCAAAAGTCCACTATTGAAGAAACATGGTACCACCTTCGGTCTGGGATACGAGTATACCTGGAAAGAATTCAATGAATGGTCGCCGCCATGGCGTGGGCCTTATTATCCACTAGAGCACCTGATACCTCACTTGGAGATGATTTTCCAGCCAGCTGATGTTATATATGGGTCAACAGAAGAGGAAGCAATTGCAGCGATGAGGGATTTATTTTTGGAAGAGGATGACATGGATTGTTGTGTTATTTTCGAGGAGGAGAGGGAGGAAGGCCCTTCCATACAAGCCGTGAGCCGAGGAGCGTGCCTCATCAATTTGTCCATCAGAACTACCAGAGCCCGTAAAGCCTCAAGGTAGCAAGGCTGAACAAGTATCATGCACTATTTTTTCATTTTTGACTTTCCTTTTGCCTTTTAATTTTGCAATTAGATCTTCAATGTTCAAAACAGTTATGGAATTTTTTAAAGCATTTCAATTTTTCTTATGAATCTTACATTTCAATTTTTCTTATGAATCTTACTCTTATTACTTTCTCTCATTTACTTTATTTACAGTATTGCTATTACTTATCTTGATGAACCAACGACTGTGTCATGTAACGAGACAATGCGACAGATGGACTTAGAGGAAGATGATATACCAGAAGAGGTTGTTAAAGAGGTTGAGGATTTTGAGAACAGACCTAAGTCCAACCTAGACGAGACCGATATTGTTAACCTGGGAGATGTAGAAAATTTCAAAGAAACTTGGTTCAGCGTTCATTTGTCACCGGCAGAAAAGGAAGAATACACAGAATTTTTAAAGGAATATGAGGACATATTCGCCTGGTCGTATGATGACATGACTGGTTTGAGTACATCTATTGTGGTGTACAAGCTACCAACTGATCCGAAATGCCCACCGGTAAAATAGAAGCTCAGGAAGTTCAAGCCTGACATAAGTTTGAGAATCAAGAAGAAGTCACCAAGCAAGTCAAAGCTAAGGTTCTCAGAGTAGTAGAGTATCCAACATGGTTAGCCAACATCGTGCCAGTACCAAAGAAGGACGGGAAGGTCAGAGTCATTGTCGACTATCGAGACCTCAACCGGGCCAGTCCCAAAAACATTCTAATTGACAACTACGCCAAGTATGAGCTGCAGTCGTTTGTTGATTATTTTGCTAGGTATCATCAGATATGGATGGATGAAGAAGATGATAAGAAAACGGCTTTCATTACGCCGTGGGGAATGTATTGTTACAAGATGATGTCTTTTGGATTAAAGAATGCTGGGGCCACCTACATGAGGGCCATGACTACCATTTTCCATGATATGATACACAAGGAGATCGAGGTATATGTAGATGACATCACCATCAAGTCCAAGAAAGCCACTAATCACATGGAAGATTTGAGGAAGTTCTTCAATAGACTAAAAAGGTACAATTTGAAGCTGAATCCCGCAAAATGTGTATTCGGGGTTCCTGCCAGAAAACTACTTGGGTTAACTGTGAGTCGCCGAGGAATAGAACTAGATCCGTCAAAGGTCAAAGCCATTCAAGAGTTGCCACCGCCAAAGAACAAGAAGGACGTAATGAGTTTCTTAGGAAGACTCAACTACATCGGCCGGTTCATAGCTCAATCTACTGTCATCTGTGAGCCAATCTTTAAGATGTTGAAGAAGGACGCCGCTGCCAAATGGACTAATGACTGCCAAAAAGCCTTCGACGGAATCAAGGAGTACCTGCCCATAATGCTAGTCTTGGTCCCGCTCGAGCTGAGAACACCTCTATTGCTCTACCTTGCAGTATTGGATGGAGCATTCGGTTGTGTTCTGGGAAAACATGATGAAACGGGAAGGAGGGAGCAGGCCATCTATTATCTCTACAAGAAGTTCACCCCATATGAGGCCCGATATTCTCTGTTGGAACGCACCTGTTGTGCTCTGACTTGGGTAGCTCAAAAATTAAGGCACTATTTCTGTGCCTATACTACGTATCTCATATCAAGGATGGATCCGTTAAAGTACATCTCTCAGAAGCCCATGCCCACTGGCAAGCTAGCCAAGTGGAAAATCCTGCGAGTGAATTCGACATTGTCTACGTGACTTAGAAAACAATCAAGGGACAGGCTTTGGAAGATCATCTGGCCGAGAATCCCGTGGACGGAGAATACAAATCCTTAAAGACGTCTTTTCATGATGAGGAGGTGTCCTTCATAGGAGAAGACATTGCAAAAACCTATGATTGTTGGAGAATGATTTTTGACGGAGCGACAAATGTCAAAGGAGTTGGCATAGGAGCAGTTCTAGTATCATAAATCGGTCAACATTATCTGGTGTCCGCCAAACTCAGTTTCCCGTGCACCAACAACATGGCCGAGTATGAAGCCTGCATCTTGGGACTCATGATGGCCATTGACATGAACATCCAAGAGTTGTTAGTAATCGGGATTCAGATTTGCTTATACATCAGGTCCAAGAAGAATGGGCAACCAAGAACTCCAAGATACTCCCTTATCATTATCATGTACAGGAGTTGAGAAAGAGATTCACAAAGACAGAATTCCAGCATGTTCCCAGAGTCCAGAAATGAGTTTGGCTACCCTGTCCTCTATGATACAACATCCAGATAGGAACTTCATTGATCCTATTCTGGTGAAGATTCATGATCAGCCAGCCTACTGTGCTCATGTCGAGGAAGAAGCGGATGGAAAACCTTGGTTTCATGATATCAAGGAATACCTGGCAAAAGGAGAATACCCAGAGCTTGCCAATACCTCTCAGAAGCGCACACTTCGGAGGTTATCTAACAATTTCTTCCACAACGGAGGAATCCTGTATAGGAGGACTCCTGATTTGGGATTATTAAGGTGTGTCGATGCAAGGGAAGCATCCAAGCTACTAGAGGAAATCCATGCTGGGACCTGCGGTCCACATATGAATGGTTTTGACTTAGCTAAGAAGATACTCCGGGCTGGTTATTTTTGGATGACTATGGAAATGGACTGCGTCCAGTATGTCCGAAAATGCCACCGCTGTCAGATACATGCAGACATGATAAATGTGCTCCCAAATGAGCTTAATGCAACAAGCTCACCGTGGCCATTTTCCGCTTGGGGAATGGATGTCATCGGACCTATCGAGCCCACCGCATCAAACGGGCACAGGTTCATTCTAGTGGCAATTGATTATTTCACCAAATGGGTTGAAGCAGCATCATAGAAAACAGTGACTAAGAAAGTTGTGGCAGACTTTGTCCGTGACCGCATCATTTGTCGATTCAGGATCCCAGAATCAATCATTACTGATAATGGTTCCAATCTCAACAGTGACTTGATGAAGGCCATGTGTGAAACCTTTAAGATCAAACACAAGAATTCTAGAACTTACAGACCTCAGATGAATGGAGCCATAGAAGCTACCAACAAGAATATCAAGAAGATACTAAGGAAAATGATAGAGAAGCATAAGTAGTGGCATGAGAATCTCTCATTTGCTTTATTGGGATACCGCACCATAGTCCGCACATCAACTAGGGTAACTCCCTACATGTTGGTATATGGTACAGAAGCAGTCATACCCGCTGAGGTAGAAATTCCTTCCTTAAGGATCATACAATAAGTAGAGCTCTACGACGCAGAATGGTTGAAGAGTCATTATGAGCAACTAGCTCTTATAGACGGAAAGAGAATGAATGTGGTTTGCTACGGTCAGCTTCATCAGAACAGAATGTCCAGAGCCTTCAACAAAAGAGTCAAGCCAACACAACTCGCACCGGGGTAGCTGGTGTTAAAGAATATTTGTCTGCATCAAGAGGAAGCCAAAGGGAAGTTCTCTCCCAACTGGCAGGGTCCGTACATGGTTCACCGGGTTCTGACGGGAGGAGCCCTCATACTTTCAGAAATGGACTGAGAAGTTTGGCCAAAGACGATCAATTCAGACGCAGTCAAGCAATACTATGTGTAACCTTTATGCTTTCATTTATGATGTAATTTGATCTATGCTTGACCTGATTCCCGTTTAAAAGGGGATACGTAGGCAGCCCTATGGGTTCGGTCACAATTTAATAAAATTTCCATTTTTCCCGCCATTAGAAACTGGGGCAAAATTTTGAGGAGGACCCTCAAAATTCCAAAGTCGATTCCAACCATTTATCATTAACAGTCGTATACTGGAGCAGAATTTTGAGGAGGACCCTCAAAATTCCGGAGCAAGCGAAGTTGCAATGTTTTGATCCACGTCACAGTCATCGGTTCATCTAAAGAAAATTATTCTTAATTATGCACTTATATTATGCTTTTACTAAATCATGCATGTTTGTTACAAAAATTTCTTTTTTTAGTAACACTACCCTAATGATACGCACAATATCACCGAAACAGAGCCGAGCAGGTCAAGCAAAGTCAGCAGAGGTACGAACTAACCTTTACCCTTTACAAAACTCACGATTTTTCTTTGGATGCAGGCACTTGAGTTGGAAAATCATCGAATATACTATACACACATACTGACCAGGAATACAACTCTCAGAACTGTCACCTACTCACAGTTGCTATATGCACACAATATATCCCCAGCAACCACAATATTGAAATCAGATATCAGCTAAGAAAACTCTACTGCCACATGCCTTTTATTTCTTGCATAAGGCTATCATTATACCTTTTGAGACTAAACACTATCTCCATATGCATTCTTTGCATTGCATAAGGCTACCATTCCGCCTTTCAAGACTAAGCTCTGTCTCCATCTGCATTCTTTGCATTGCATAAGGCTACCATTCTGCCTTCCGAGACTAAGCTCTGTCTCCATCTGCATTCTTTGCCTTGCATAAGGCTACCATTCTGCCTTCCGAGACTAAGCACTGTCTCCATCTACATTCTTTGCATTGCATAAGGCTACCATTCTGCCTTCTGAGACTAAGAACTGTCTCCATCTGAATTCTTTGCATTGCATAAGGCTACCATTCTGCCTTCTGAGACTAAGCTCTATCTCCATCTGCATTCTTTGCAATGCATAAGGCTACCATTCGGCCTTCCGAGAATAAGCACTGTCTCCATCTGCATTCTTTGCATTGCATAAGGCTACCATTCTACCTTTCGAGACTAAGCACTATCTCTATCTGCATTCTCCGCATTGCATAAGGCTACCATTCTGCCTTTCGAGGTTAAGCTCTACCTCCATCTGTATTTCGCTGCATCACATAAGGCTACCATTCTGCCTTTCGAGACTAAGCCCTGTCTCCACCTACACGGCTGAAATATCGCCGCCACTTTATTTATGTATCGCATGGCTAAAATATCGCCACCTTTATCTACATCTTGCACAGCTGAAATATCGCCACTTTTATTTTTTCTTGCAGGGCTGAAATATCGCCACTTTCTATTTACATCTTGTATCAGCTGAAATACCGCCACCACATTTACATTTTTTGCATTGGTTGATAGATCGCCTCCTTTTGCATCTCATGGGCTAAAAGATCGCCAAATTGTCCGAAGGCATCATTGTTCGGAGGCACCATTTTCATAGCCCGAGAACGCCATGCAATGGCCTGAGGACCCTATTTTATCTTTTGCATATCATTATTCAAATGCATCATAGCTCGGAGGCATCATCTTCATAGCCTGAGAGCATCATTTTATGGCATGCAAATCCTTTATTATACGCTGCATGGACCAGGACTTCATGGTCTGAGGACGTCATCTTAACCGTCCAAAGACAGCATTCATGGTCCAACGGAACTTGCATCGCGTTTAAATCTTGCACCATATACATTTGTATTGTTCATTCGCAATTAAACCAGCTATCAACGGCTTTCTCAGTAGCAGCGATCCTACTCCAGTTCTCGCAGCCCGGATTAGACCTTAACTATCCTTCCTGACCTGAATACCGCGTCCGTTCTTGTAAAACCTCCGTCAGCATATTCCGCCGATGGATCCTGTACTACATTTGGCCTGATTCCTATAAGACCAGGGATATGTAGGTATCTCAGGAACCAGAGCAAGGTCAAATTCTTCAAACCATCTCGTTCGGTCAAAATTGACCATCGTATCTTTACCCAACAACTCTTTCATCCTTCCCGGATAGAGACGGGCAGCTGTTGATGCCCAATTTTTCCCTCTATATTTTTCATATATACAAAATATTTTCAAAATAACATACGTATATAAGCACACCCAAGTGTTTTAGTATTTTTCCCAATTTTTAAAGATTTTTAAAATCAATTTTTTGCTTATTTTAGTAGTATAACAACCAATAATTATTCTCAAAATTATTATTTTAGTGGATAATTTGTTTTATTTCCCATATTTATACCAAAATATAGTTAAGTTAATTTATATATATATTTACAAATTTATTTGGTAATTTTAAAGCTAAATTGCATATAATTGCAATTCTAACCTACTTTAAGATTTAATAGCATTTTATAATTATAAATTGGGTTCCAACATTTTTAATCAATATTTATTTATTATTAACTGATTCAGTACTCTTAATTTACTTTCAAAATCATTTTACTATTTTTCATAAAATAAAAAGTGAAAAACTAGCTATTTAAACTCTGGCCCATTTTTATTTCAATCATAGCCAAATTGACCCCCCAATTGACCCAATTTTGAAACCCAATTGGACCGGCCCAATTCTAATCTAACTCGACCCCTGACCCAACCAATTAACCCGCGTGGCCCTTTCTTTTAATCCAGGCGTTGATTATTTAGATCAACGGCCACTATTACCCCTTACCTTTTTAATTCACTAACCCTACCCTAATCCCCTCATTTCCATCTCTCAGCCTCCTTTGAATACTCTCCCTCTCTCAAACTCTCTTGAAGGTTCCTGAAACCCTAGACTCTCTCACCCCCCTTTAACTGCAATCTCACCGGAACCCATGGCTTTTCAGGCCTTGGATGGCCTGTACTAACCCTCCTACACCATTAAACTCTGGGTGTTCGAAGTTTCAAGGTCTGACCTCGATTGTGTCCTTTCAAATCTCTACAGATCCAAGGTTCTATGGCCTCTCCGACCTGTCTCCGGCATATTCAAGCATCAGAAGCCTATTTCTGACCTCTCTGATTCAAAATCGGAACTTCTTCCAAGCCTTTCTCATTTCTAGGGTTTCTCTAAAACCCAAAGCTTTTCGAGGTTTTTCTCTTGTTGTTTTCTTATAGCTATGCTATGTCTGGATCTACTTGAGTTCATAAACGTTTTCCCTAATGTTTTTTCAAAAATTACTTCTCTTCGATTTAGGGTCTCTAAAAAGGGTTTAAAATGTTTTCTGACTCCTCTTCTTCTTCTCTTTGTGTGAATATGTATGTGCTATGTTTCTATGTTCTCTTTTCTACCTCGCATGTCCTTCTCCTGTGTTCTTATGTTTGCCTTATTTTGCATGTCCTTCTATCGTGCTCCGTTCTTTCTTCTACTAGTTTCTATATCATGTTTTCACATGTTTATCTTATGTGTTCGTTTACACCTATGTTCCTCTACTATATTTTCTACTAATCTTTTAGGTCTTTAGTTGCCTTCTTCTGGATTTTGTTTGAGTTCTTTGATAAACATGTTTCCTCTACTGTTCTCTTAAGTGCTATACTATCTCGTTTCTCTTCTGAAACTTGTTTAAGTTCCAAGCTTTCTTAAAACATGTTCTTTATGCTTCAAATCAGTTTTTCATTCTATTTGCCTTGAACCTGCTATTTTATCTATTTGTTTTCACATGAATCCCTGAAAGAGACCTCTGAGCCTGTTTCAATTATTTGTCTTCTCTTCTCTGTATCTGACTCGAGTTGAAAACCCTGGGATTTGTGGGTTTTTTGGCGAGTTTGATCTTGTGTTTTGGACTAGGGTTCTATTTGGGACCCTGGACACTCTCAAACTCATTCTGAGTCAATGTACTAGATTTGAGACTCTTTGTTATGACCCGAAACTCTTCTATACTATGCTTTTTTGCATGATAGTTCTTTCTTGTTCGATATGTCTGTATGCTTTATATATGAGGAATTTTTCCTTCAAAAGGTTTTGTCAACTTGTGATTGTTTTGGAATTCCTCTTAATAAGGTTTGATTGATTGTTACTGATTTTCCTTAAGTAAACCCTTTCCTCATTTTTCCTAACTTGGTTCATTCGAGCAAAGCCTGCAATTTTGATTTTACTGCCTGTTGAGTGATCGCCTTTCCTTATTTGCCCAAACGATGTACCACTGGACTTTTGCCTTAAATATCTTCTGTGTATTTACCCTTCTTGTGCTACTTTGGAAAAGATTTTGATCAAACTCTTTCTTTAATTATCTTGCCCGTTTGAAATCAGAATCCCTTAATTGAAGGGAGACCTTATGTGATTGATTTCGAAACTATTTTCTTACCTTTTCTTACTTGCTTTCTGCACTATAAAGGGCATGACTCTTCTGCACTTTTACACACTTCCAATTCAATAATCTTTAAGACCTTCAATTCAATACTCTGATAACACTTTCAATTTCAATACTTCTACATTCTCAATTCAACACTCTACTCTCTTCTGAAATCTTCTGGTTGTGCGTTTCCAATTTGGCTTTACTACTGCTCTTCTCTTCTTATTTCCCTTAAACTGGTATGTTCTAATTTAATTTTCAGCTTCATCCCTATGTGTTTGCTTTATAGTTTCAACAATCTTGTCTACTTTGCTAATTATGTTCTGTATTGAATATGTTGTCTCTTTGCATCTGTTGCTGTGTGAATTCCCCATACCCTTATTCCCTTCTATGTGTTTAAGTTAAAGTTCAAAGCATGGCAACATCCAAATTGTTGCTCATGTCTGGACTTGATCCTTTAATGGATCCTAACTCCCAAACAATGTGGCTAACAGGCTGGTTGGGTGTGTCAGCACTTCCAATTGTTGGGTATGATCACCAACCTGTCTTGGCTTTCCCCAAAATCCCCTCTATGGACTTTCACTCTCTCTTAGATTCTATGTTCTGCCCCCTCCTATGAGCCTTGCTTTGGGACCTTGAGCTCCCTCTGAACTTGGACATTTGAGGGCTGGCCCTTCTAATTCTGCAATATATTTGGCGGTAAGCACTGCCCAGAGTCCACTTGAGACTCTTAGGGAACTCTAACACATCCCGAATAGGAGAAAGGCTTTGGAATCTGATCTTTGGAGTTGGTTTACTTTATGCTTCAGACAGAAGTCTGAATCAGGCTCTCCTTGGTTGGAATTTTTAGCTTTTTGATGTAATTTTATTTTATTTTTCTTTATTCATTCTGTGCTGTAATAATTTGTAATAACTTATGGGGTCTTAGTGGAAAGGGGAGGGTCACTCATGTATGCATAAGGGAAGATATCATGTTCATAGGTATTTACTGCTGCAATCATGTCCTGCTTTCACTTCTGCATTTTTCATATAGAAATCAGGTTTACATGTCCTTCACTTCTACATTTTTCATATATAAACCAAGCCCACAGGTTATGCATTTCATATAGAAATCTTGTCTATATGTTCTGCATTTCATACGTAGATACTATGTCTATAGCCTCTGCATTTCATACATAGATACGATGTCTATAGCTTCTGCATTTCATACATAGAGACCATGTCTATAGGTTTATGCGTTTCTGCCTATCACATAGAGAACATGTCTATAGAGTTTCCTGAATTCTACATATGCATCTATCACTAGGCAAACACATTTATAGGCTTAAATAATAAAAATCAGCGTTTTAAACACCATGCCTATAAGATTTCTGCATTTTCGTAAAGGGTATACTCAATAACACTTAGAAAGCATGTCTATAGGAGTAACCAACTGATCTGAATCGTTTACAAGTCTAAAATCAGTAGTAACGTTACTCAATGTTTGCAGAACTTATGTTTTCTATAATCAACAGGCCTTCTTTTTGTAAAAATCAGTACACTTCTGCATTCTTAGACGTCATGCCTATAGGTTTCACTTAGGATAGCTATAAGGTAAAATTAGCTAATTGAATCAGACTCTGTTAATTCCAACCAGCAGGCAGGTTTGATTCCGGTTTCTTATCTGAAATGTGTAATAGACCAGTCTTCCACCTTAACGTTTAAGTTTAATTCAAACCATAACCAGTATCTGCAAGACATGCTAAACAATCTGTCTTTAAGTGAGGAGGCCCATCTGAGCCTCTTAAATTGTTATGTGTTTCCCATATCTGCCTTATGTGTTAATGTTTGTTGCTTTAGAATTTTATCCTTTTAAACCATACAAAGCCCAAATATCCCTTTCCTTTAGGACTAGTAGTCCCAAATGCCTCCGGGACTGATAGGATTGGGGCGGGTACTAGCATGCAATAAGTAAAGAAACCATTCCGCGTTTAAATACCTTAACATGGTGGGAAGGGGTAGATATGGATATGATGACCAGTGCGCTAATACCACATGTAACCCCTCTTCTGAGGAGTGATTACCGGGTATTACATTGATGTGATCCATATTATTTATAAACCTAGGACCCCTTCCCTATACTTGTTTATTTTATTACTTTTAAAATTTCAAACTCCTTTTTCTCAAATTTCAACTTCCTTGTTTCTTCAAACTTTAACTTATTTGCAATCACAATGTGATAACCCCTCATATTTGAAACCCTTAATTGCTTATTTATTGTTTGTACTTAAGTCACAATTGTAGCATGGCCGGCAACCACACTGGCGGATCTTGAGGGGTGCCTAACACTTTCCCTTCGAAATAATTTTTAGCCCTTACCCAAACTCTGGTTTTTCTAAAAAAATTATTCCTAGTGTCCTAGTGCACTTAATCATTCAGTGGCGACTCTTGAAATCAAAAAACCCAATTCCCAAAAGGGAACGAGTTGTCCTCCTAAATGTCATAAACCTGATTTCGCGAGAAAAAGGGGGCACGACAGGTGTTGCATCCGGCAGTAATATATTACGATTGATGTTGCAGTATTAAGTTACGACATAGTTGTACCTAACAGTATTACATCATAGTGATGTTACGCTTCGCAGTAATAAGTTACGACGATGTTGCACCCTGCAGTAATATACGTTGAATTTGTTGTATGGTAATTGACATTAGTCCAAGGAAAAGATTATTTGGGGATTATAAGAATTATGCTATATCACAAGTGATTAGTAAATTCATAAGGGTGAAAGGGGGAGCAAGTTTAAGTAAACAAATTTTGTCAAAGATTGGCATTTTGGGATAAAATACGGCCCGAGCTAAAATATCTGGTATTTATGGACTTGTGCCGTACAAAGTATGACATGGCCATTATAGTAAGGTGTATAAGGTATGTGGAAGGTGAGTAATATTTTAAGTAATTTGAGATAATTTTTAAATTATGCGGGTAATTGATTAATTACCGGGTAGCGGGATATTACCTAATTAAATTAATTGAGAAAATTGGATAAGGATTAAAGGGTAATGTGACAGCACCCATAAACATCCTTGACGACTCTTTAAATCATTGTAGTATGTGGAAATTAAAGACTACAAGACTTCGGCATCATTTCATGAAAAAAGGAATTCAAGACAACAAAATTCATTCTTGGTTTTGAGACCAAGAATGTTGGTCAGCAAGTATTTCATCCAAATTCTAACTTCAATCCAAGTTTGATTGAATATTATTTTAAGGAATAACAGAAACATGAGGGTAAAGAGGCAAGCAAATCTTTCAATTTCAAAAGAAATTCAAGCCAAAAAAAAAATAGAAGCAGAAAAGTTTCATTTCAATCCAAGTGTAATTTCGTCCATATTTCGTAGAAGCAGATTCATTCAAATAATTCAAGAAATAGGTATGTTAAGGCTATCCCTTATTTCTTTTGGTATGACCCATATGATACAGACGAAACATGCAAATACACAAATTCCATAAATGACTCTATTTGTAGAAGTATTAGAGATATCTATGTTCCTAAATTTCCATGTTTCATAATATTTTATCATTTGTTCATGGGTCTCAGAAAGATATGAAAGTTGAAAAAAAAAGGTTTACTTTATGATATTGCTCAAGACAAAATGGTCTTATGAAGTTTCGAAAGATTTTATTAACATACTTTCATGCATTGCAATCATGTGCATTGACCCATGACCAGATGGCATTATATACGCGTATATATGTAGATATATGTATATGGGATATGGGAAAAGGTTACGGCGTTATATACGCATCACCACCCAATCAGCTGGTATATAATGATGATGTTGCCCGCAGTGGCTGAAATATGATTCATACAGCGTTATATACGCGTATATATGTATGTGTATATATGTATATGGTATATGGGAAAGGTTATGGCGTTATATACGCACCACCACTTGATCAACTGGTATACATTGATGATTTTTCCCACGATGGCCGATATTATATGATGGGATATCCATATAAACTGATGATGTTATGAAACATGTACCTATGCACGACATGATATTCATACGCATATTCATGTTGTTAAAAGTATTTTTTAATTTACAAAGTTATTCAGACTTACAGGTCGTGTCATGTACTCTATTTTTCTTCCATGTCTCTTATATATTTATTTATGTGCCTTCCATACTCGGTATATTACTCTTACTAACGTCCCTTTTGCATGGGGATGCTGCATTTCATACCCGCAGGTCCCGATAGATAGGTCGAGAGCCCTTTAAGCAGGCTATCAGCTCAGCGGAAGATGTTGGTGCGCTCCATTTGTTTCGTAGTTGCTCGTTTAGTTAGTATGATTTAGAAGTGTATTGTTTAGTAAGGCAGGACTCTATCCCGACCTTTACGACATTTATGTACTCATAGAGGCTTGTAGATGTATGTTATGTACGTGAAATTAATAATCATGTTGGCCTATTAGGCCCATTTGTGCCGTGTATATGACGATATAATAAGAAAGATACGCTACATTGGTACTCGGTTGAGTAAAGTACCGGGTGCCCGTCAAGGCCCATCAGTTTAGGTTGTGATAGACAGCAACGGAGAAACCATCTTCCTAGAACCAGTAACCACGGACGCGACAGGCTCGAACGATTTTTCCACTCCGAAGCCTTGATCCTGTTTTGCCTTGCTTTGAGCACCATCACCATGTAAAAGCATCTCTTGCTTATTGTTGTTGTTATTTAGCCCGGAAGTTGGAAACCCTTTCCCATTTCCAGAGGAGCGCGGCCTCACCTCGAAAGGCTTTCCGATTCCTACAACAGTAGGATTAATATGCATAAAGGGGAAATGTCTCTCCAAATGAAGGAAGGTAAAGGAAAAAATAGCACAACACGAACCATGATGTTTTGCTTCCCATCTGCCTCGAGAAAAAGCTCGCAACTTGCGCTCATCATAGGTCAAGTGGGTCACCAACTTTCGAACCCAATCCGGCAAATTAGGAATGTCGCCCGGCACCCATGAAACTCTTGAAGAAAAATAAAAGAAGGCACAGTTATGAAACCAGCTTTTGCCATAGACAAAACTTAGAAGGAACGGAATGCACTACTTGCATGTATAGTTTCATTCCTCAGGGAATGGTATAAGCTCCATGAGGATAATGCCAGCAGTACGAACTTGGACTAAACGATTCATCCACTCTCGGTCTCTATCTTCCTCATCATCAACAATGAAGGGCGTGGTCGATCGGCATCGCAAGGTAAGCAGACCTCGATGGTAAAAGGGTCGGTACAACCTAATAAGATGACTGAGCGTAAGTTCAAGCCCCACATTCTCCGCAAACAATTTCATCATCAACACTATTCACCATTTGACGGGTGGATCTATGCCAGGGTAACCCGATACCTTAAACAGAAGTCGAGCAAAAATCTATCGGCGCGATCCGTGATGCCCTTATCCGAGGAAAATGTCTGTAACACTACTTTCTCCCCCTATCTGTAGTCTTTTCTCACTAACTCAAGGTGCCCTTCTCCTATAAAAGAAGTGACCTTCAAGGTATACTCCCATTGGTCTTGAATGCCAGAGGCAGAACTCTCCCCTTTCTGTCGAACAGACCCAGATGTAGCAGTTATGGCCATGGCAAAAATAGAAAACTAAAGTAGGAATCTGTGCAAGTACGTTAGTACTGAAGTAATGAAAGACTTGACGTAGAAAAAAAAGGTAACTACTTAGAATGATGGGATCTCCAAAAAAGCATAAACAACCATATATATGGAAAAAACAACATCATCACAAGTCCCGAGGTGGTAACCAACCACGAGGACCTATACCAACGAGAAGTTAAGCCCTAAGAAGCCAACGACATCATCGCTAGTCCCGAGGAGGTATCCGACCTCGAGGACCTCCATCAAAGAGAAGTTAGGCCCTAAGAAGCCAACAACATCATCGCCAGTCCCGAGGTGGTACCCGACCTCGAGGACCTCCATCAAAGAGAAGTTAGGCTCTAAAAGGCCAACGACATCATTGCCAGTCCCGAGGTGGTACCCGACCTCGAGGACCCCCATCAAAAATAAGTTAGGCTCTAAAAAGCCAATGGCATCATCGCAAGTCCTGAGGTGATACCTGACCTCGATGACCTCCACCAGAAAAAGGTTAGGCTCTAGGAAGCCAATGGCATCATTACAAGACTCAAGGTGGTACCCTACCTCAAGGACTTCCATCAAAAAGGAGTTAGGCTTCAAGGAAATAAGCACTTAAACTCCACCCGCGGGGCCTAGTTGATAAATCACGGTCTCAAGGCTCGAAGATTTACTTTCATTCAACTCGAAGTAAGGGTCCCAATGACCCAAGTTTATCGGTTCAATCCAGGCTAGATCGAAGGAACAGTGAAAGGTTCCACGAGAGGTTGTATTAGTCAATGAAAGGTCAGAAAAAGCACTCACATCTGGGTTTGATATTGGCAGTAGCCGATAGAGTTACGCATTCAGAGACTCCATAAGTGAAAATGAAAGGAAATATAGCAAGCATCGAAGATAAACTTGGGTAAACATCTTTGTTTTTAGAAAACACTTGATTACAAAAGCCCTTGAGGGGTCATACCATATGATTACAAAAGCCCACGAAGGGTCCTTACACATAAAAAAAGAAGCAAAAGGGTAGACATAGAGTAAAAAGCCTAGAGCCTAGCCTACTTTCAAAGGTACATCCTCGGAAGCAGCATCTTTGAGCACCATCTCTTGGGTCATGCATACCTGGCGGCAATATCTTCGACCGCCACCTCCTCTGGGGTTTTATCTCGGCCCTCCAGAATAATATCTCTGATGGAGAAGATGAAGAAGAGGATAGTGGGAAGAAAAGGATGGAAAGGTGTTAAAAGGCACTTGGATAAAAAGATAGTACCGGAAGGCCCCCATTTATATGGGGTGATAGTATGACATCAATGCCATTGAAAGAAGGATCGACAGGCACAATCAATGCATCATTAGAAACAGGGTGGATGTTGATATGGTCGCTTTGAAGAATGGGAATCGACAACGTATAGAATGACGCTAAAAAGACAAGTCCATGGGAGGTCCCGATTATCGTGAAGGCTTACGTCATAAGTATGATATCATAAACGTCACATCATCGCGGGAAGTCCGAAGAGTTGGATGTCAAAATCGTTTCTTGTCGCTCCTCTCTAAGAAATGCGGGGACTATCTGTATAAGGTGAATTCGGAGGGTCCAATTCCTCATCATCGAGGCACCTCAGAAGATCATCTCGAAGCCTCGAGACTACAAGGTTATGGTCGATTTTCCTCCCTCGAGGTTCGTTGACGCCCGACCTCGGGACAATGTTAACCACGGCTATGGTTGAAATGGGGAGTTCCCAAGGTACACGGCTAGGACTGACAGAGCTTAGTGGACTGCCCTAACCCTGAATCAGGGTGTCATCTAGTTGTCCCATCTCCGCTTCTTTATCATTAATGTATTTTTACTATGTTGGGATTCAACTCCTATGTAAGGGGGATCCTTGTAATTTTATAAACCTATGTTGCTTCAGTTTCTCCACACAAAATATAAAAGAACATTTTGCTTTCCTCTCTAACACATTCTCTTGATATTCTTACTTCCATTTATTATCTTCATTATTGTTCATCATTAACGATGTGGCTGGTAAAACTGGCTAAGGCCTGGTCAGCTAGACTGACTACTGAAAGCACCCCACACAGGAGGTGCACCAGATATTGTTTGTGCATAAAAGGCAACCTGAGACCTAGGAGTACCCAAAGTACTGTTGGAAGCTGGAAGTGTTGAATGAACTTAACGACTCACATAACATCTACCATGAAAGGCTATAATTGGGGCACGGGAACCACTATATCCGCCAGAAACTTGGGCCCTTTTGGCCTCTCTGTCCTCTCTCTTCCTGCCCCAAATGCCCTCCAATCTCTAAAAGATCTCAAACACCTACTAATATGGGGTATATGTATCCAACTCTCAAGCTATGCTTGAATCAAATACCATAGTTTATCCCCTCGATAAATTGATGGACTTGCTCTCTGACTATGGAAACCAAGGCAGGTGCATGTCTCGACAACTCACTAAGCTTGACAGCATACTTTGACACGATCATAGAACCCTGGCGCATCTATTTAAACTCCGCACGCCATGCATCCCAAAGGCTTTGGGAACAATCTCTCTCAAGAACATCTATGAAAACTGAGCCTATGTGTGTGATGCTATATCAGCTGGGCTACCCTTCTCATAAGCCCGCCACCACTGATGCGCTGGTCCAAATTGTTGTAGTGTAGTAAAAGAAACCCCACTCATCTCCTCAATCCCCATTGTGTGGAGAATACGATGGTACTTCTCTAGAAAACCTTGTGCATCCTCTATATCTAGGCCACTGAAAGTAAGAAGGGGTACTTCTTGTACCTCTAAAGTCTATGTTGCTCCTCCTCATGATGATGATTTCCTATCCTCAATATTAAGTAGGACAACCGGCTGTAGTGGTATAACCTTTGGGACCTGGTCAACATGGACACGTTGCTCTAGAGGTAATGGCCGCAAGATTTTGAGCTCCTCTGCCTGCCTGGAAAGTGGATGGTGCCAGTGGAATCAACCGCGCCTCAGCTAGAGTACGAAACATTGTGTGTGATATGATTCCTCTGTCGCAGCTCGGGAAGGTGATATGGCTGCACCACGTGCCCCTCTTCATCTGTTTCCCCAGCCTCTCGCGACTCTAGCTCGGGGCGCAGGTGTCTAATCGTTGGATCCAACATTGTGTGTTCTCACCATCTATGAGAGAATATAAAGACAAAGTTTCAGAATATCGAAGTCAACCATTCAAACTATAAGAAATCAAGAAAGTGAGGTTTTCTAACAGTTCCATAGCCTCCCAAAGATAAGTACAGACGTCTTCGTATCGATCCGTGAGACTCTACTAAACCTTCTTATGACTCATATCAACTATAAAGCTAAAGCCCTGATACCAACTTGTTACAACCCCAATCTCCCTCTGTAGGATGTCGTGGTGGCACCTAGTTTCCAAAAGTAGGTAAGCCTAACATACATGAAGAACTAACAAAAATAGTAATAAAACTTCCAAATTAGACCATCAACTATCATAAAAGGACTCCACAAAATAACTTAAAGTAACACCCAAAATCTAGTGAGACCGAGTCACAAGCTTAACACAAGTCTACCGAAACATCCCTAACACATCAATATCTATAATAGGAGTATGCAATAGAAACTAAGGTAGATGGTGATTCTGAGGCCTACGAATGCCGGCATATACCTTGAAGTCTCTGGCTTAAGCTCAACACACAGATGCATAGTTTGTATCAAGTACCTGAATCTGCACAAAAGATGTGCAGAAATATAGTATGAGTACACCATAACAGTACCTAGTAAGTACCAAGCCTAACCTCACTAGAGCAGTGATGAGGTCAGGTCAAGACATCTACAGGAATAAATAAGGAAACCAAACAAGTATAGTACAATGTAAAAACAGAAACAATGGAAATGATACAATGAAGAAGTACAACAAGAATAGCTACACTGAAATTAAGGCAATAAAGACATCACGAAAGAAGCACATAACAAGAATGCAAAGGAAATGATGCAAACAGAACACCAGTGATGGAAATGAAAGGTAGGAACAAGAATTACTACCGAGGTACCAACCCGTAGTCTCATTTCACAATCAAAATCGTAATGTCTCCTTATATCACCGCGAGAGCCTTACATTTAGCTTTGAAATCATTTTTCCCGAAATAGCAGCCTGCATTTTAGCCCACCATATCACACTGTGTGGCTTCAAGTATATTCCCTACTAGTAACACGCGTATCAAGCCCACCTTATCTCACCGCATTCATATAAACCCCTATCCTTATACTACCATATACGTATCAATATCACAACATATCAACAATAACATCTCTAGTGCCCGATATCACAACTTGCCAAAGAAGTCAACACTAAAAATAATTCCACAATAAATAGCCAATGGCTCAACCACAATATGTACAAGAGTCTCAAAAATAGCAACAAAAAGTGAGTAAGTGAATAACTCAACAAGAATGATATTTCAACAATTTATAACTTCGTGTCAATGTGATCACGGCTTTTACAACTTCAACACCAAAACTCAACAACACGATTTTCCATGAAATAAAAAATTCAAGTAAGGTAACTCAACAATTAAATATTTAACAAGGCAATGAGAAAACAATAACTTCAACTAAGCATGTAAGGGTAAATAACAAGTAAGAGATGAGACAAGTTTTAACAATGTCATGTGAAGCAGGTTAGGATGGATTATTGAAGATGAATATAACATGTTATGACAATATAATTAAAGGAATAAAAAAATCTACACAGCTTAAAGTGGTCAATTACCACATTTAGCCCATGTACCCACTCGTTTTCTTGCATACACGGATTTCACGTACCATAATTAACACAGATCAGCACCAATCATAAGGGTTAATTCCCCCACACAAAGTTATGCAAGACGCTTACCTCACAACATGCTAACTCAATGCACAGGTACGCCTTTTTCGCGAATATCTAACTCCAAACGGCTCGAAGTCAACAAGTCAACCCATGGTCACGTCTCAGAAGCTGAAAAAATTTATAAAATTCAAACACACATTCGATAACAAGTCCAACCATACTAAAAATACTCAATTCCAATCTCAAATCGACCTTCAAATCCTCAAAATGTAATCTATGAAGTTTTCAAAATTTTCCCTAATTGTTCCAAGTTAAGATACTAATTTAATGATAAAAACAGCGATGGATTTCTGTATAATAGCCAAATCCAAGTTAGAATCACATACCCAGATTAATTTCGTGAAAATTCCTCATAAAATAGTTCAAAATCGGGCCCTTGAAGTCAAAAGATGAAGAATGAAATAAAACCCTTGTTTCTAGTCTTTTCTACCCCGCGATGTATGCTTCTGCAAAATATAGGTCGCTTCTTCAACTCTACATCTGCAGTTACGTACCTGCAGGTGTGCACTTACGGTTGTGCACCTGTGTGAGGAACTCTGCACCTGTGGACCTAGCTCACCTAGCCACATCTCACATCTGCGATGACTTTCCTACACCTGTGTGTCCGCACCTGCGTCTGCTTCCCTGATTGACACTCGGGGCCCTCGGGACCCCGTCTGAATATATCAATCAGTTCCAAAATTCATAATGAACCTACTCGAGGCCTAGAATCACATAAAACAACATCAATTCTATGAATGCCAACCCAATTCAAACATATTGAAACCATGAACATCTAAATTCCAAAACTAATGTCGATTCATACCAAAACAACTCTGATTGACCTCAAATCTTGCACACAAGTAATAAATGACACAACGGACCTATTCTAACTTCTGGATTTGTAATCCAACCTGATATGAACAAAGTCAACTCTCGATCAAACTTCTTAACCTTCCAAACCTTCAACTTTCTAACTTTTGCCAATTCAAGCAAAAATGACCAACAAACCTCCAAATAAATATCCAGGCACGCTCCTAAGTGTAAAATCACCATACAAAGCTATTAGAATCATCAAAACATCTATTCCAACATCGTCTACATAAAACTCAAACTTCGGTTTTGGGATTAAGTGTCCTATTTCACTTTGAAACTCACTAAAAACCATAGCTGACACCCTGAAGTAAGTAAAATAACCACAATATAACCTAAAGGAGGTAATAAATACGGGAATGAGGCTAAAATACTCAAAATAATTGGAAGGGTCGTTAATCTTTTAGGCTATCAGGTTCGGCTTATTGTTCGAGGAGTTTGAATATGTTCTTTATGTTATTTGGAACGTGGGCGCTAAATTTGATGTCATTTAGAGTTGGTTAGACGTGGTTTGGCATGCATTTGAAAGTTAAAAGTTTGAATATTTCATTAGGCTTAAATTTGTCATTGATTCATGGTTTTGATGATAGTTGTGGTGTTTGGAGCAGTAAGATATGTTTGGATAAGGTATTGGGACTTTTTAGAATGATTGGACAAGGCCCCAATGGACTCAAGTGTGTTTCCGGGTGGTTTTGGCTTATTTCTTCTTCGTATTGGATTGCTGGTCTTCTAGTGTATATTAGAGCTCCATAATAACGTAGCTTATCTCGCGATCGTGGAGAAGGGTAGATGGCCGGGCGACTTAGAAAGCTCAATTGCATGATGGATGTGTCATGTTCGGCGAGTGAAAGTGAGCTGAGGCACCGTATTTGCATGCAGAGATGTGCGTTACCATTGCTATGGTTCCTAGAAACGAAATTGCCTTTGTGTTTGTAGAGTGAGATTGGCATTCGCGTAGGCTAGCCAAGCCAGTGCTCCATGTTCGCGATTGGAGTCCCACATTAGCAATGAAGGGCAGCAACTAGATAGGATTTGGCCATCACAATCCCAAAAGAGGTCCCGCGATCACGAAGTTTATAGCTAGGCAATGCACTTAATGATATAATTTTAGGATATTACCTATTCTCTTATATTATGAACTCTTGGCTTCAATAGGTCGAGATTTTAGAGAGAAAACTCACTCCTACTTTGGAGGTAAGCAATTTTCACTTGGATTTGACTTTATATCGTGATTTTTCATGGATTTACACACCTAAAACCTTGGATATTAAAGTAAAATTTTGAGTTTTTTGGAAAAAAAAAAGTGAGAAAGCGAATAATTAGATTTGATCCCCGATTTTCCATGAATGTATGTTCGGCATTTGTGAGTTTTTTCAGATTCGAGGGTGCGTGCCCAAGTTGAATTTTTTGGTTGTTTGTGTATTTGTATAAAGATCAAAGCTTTACTTTTTAGGGTTGTTTCTTATGGTTTTATTTGATGTTATTGAGTCATTTTTAATAGATTTGGGTCATTTGGAGTTGAATTTAGACAGTTAGGCACTTTTTGCTTGATTTTTGTATTTTGGGCGGAGGTATGTCTCTTGTCTATCCTTTTAAGAGGAAATTCTCCCAATAGGTTACTTGATTGATACTTAATTCTTGATTTAGGAACCATGTATATGCATGTAATGAGCGTATATGCTTAGCTAGGTTTTGGACCATACCCGATATTTGTTATTTATATCATAAAACAACTAAATAGTTTAATAATTGGATTCTATTGTTGTTGTTATGTGTTGGCTCACTTAGAGAGCAGCTTAGGTGCTATCAGAGTCTTTGATGGAATTTTGGGTCGTGACAGTCTGGCTACCACAATAGGCTGCATGTTGCCAACTAGCAATGCCCTTAGTGTTTCAACCATTGTGGCTATTTGCTTAGGAGTATGAGTAATAGGGGTAGTTTAAGCTCCCCCTCTAGCCTATGATATGGATGGGGCCATTGTAACCACTTTAGCCTATGTCAAGGCATCAATAAATCTAACTATATTGGCCATAGCTTTCTGGAATACTGGTGTAGAAATAAAATTGTCGGGATACTAGGCATGTGCTTGAGCCTCAATATTCTTATCAATGACCTAATCCTCTACCTAATAAACACGTGGGTCCACTAATGATTCGCTAGAATGCTAATGGGTTACAGTAGGTGCTCTACCTCTCGCCGCAACTATGAGACCCCTAGAAGGAGTCTTGGCCCTACCCCATCATCTACCTTTCTCAGCTACGACAAGTTATGCTGCCTCTCCAGTACTTACAAATGCTATTGTTGTGCACGTTCTAACCATCTGTGAGAGAATAAAAGGGAAAGATTTATACTCAAGATAATAATCAACGCACAATGAGAAAATCAAGAAAGGGAAGTTTCCTAATGTAAAGACGTGACAGGTAATTTTGAACTTTAGTATTTTGTTTGGCAGTTTGAGACATTGAGTAGCTTTTCTTGATACATTATGACTTTCATGTATTGTTGGGTTTGATTTTAGATAGGTTCAGAGTTTTGGAAGAATGATTCTCCATTTGGAAGCCTTACGTTGAAAGAGTTGACCAAGGTTTGACTTTTAAGTAAACAACATCGGAATCGGGTTTTAATGGTTTCAATAAGTTTGCATTGTGATTTTGGACTTGGGTGTGTGATCGAATTTGGAATTGGAGGTTCCTAGAATGTGAGAGTACAAATGTTTTATCGGAGTTGACTTTAGTATTATCGGGCTTGGATTGATGTTCTGAATTTTAGACAGGCTCATTGGTTTACTTGGACTTGTGTGCAAAGTTTGGTTGCAATCCGGTACGCCTTTGTTTAATTCGGATGAGTTTGAAAAAGTTTGAATGTTTGAATGACTAATAGAATGATTTGGTCTTCGATTCTTAGTTTTGATATTATTTATGATGTTTCGATCCTTTAGATGAGTTTTGTTTATGTACACTGAATTATTGGCATGTTTGGACGAGAACCTGAGGGGGCTTGAGTCAGATTTGGGAAGGTTTTGGATAACTTTAAGTCACTTTGAGGTTGCTGATTTTCTGGTGTTATGATGTGCTTTGCGTTCACGGCCATAGTATGTGTTCGCATAGGTTAATTTTGGTCGCTATGGTTTAGTGCATTGAGTTAGCGAGAAGGTATATGCATTCGCATAGTGTTGGAAATAGATGCTCTGCATTCGTGAGAGTGGAGCGCATTCCTGAAGAGGGAGTGGCCAGCTAGAAGGTCTAGCCTTCGCTTTTGCACTAGGTAGATCACGTTTGCGGAAGGCTGGTCGGTTTGTCATTGAATTCACGATGATGGTACCGTATTCGCGATGAAGTCATTCTGGTTAGCAGAATTTTTGTTCTTCATGATGTTGAAGTATTGGACCGCAATCGTGAAAGTTTTACCTGCAACAGACGTTGAACTATTATATTTCAGTTAGATTTGGACCCAAATTTTAAATCTAACCTCATACTTGCACTTGCGGGGTCATGGGTAGCCTGGATCTACCCCTTGACTCAGGTTTTGACTGTGTGAGCCTATGTTGACTTTTATTGACTTTTGGGAATTTCACTAAAGATTGAAGCTTTATTATTTGGAGTTGTTTCCTATGGCTTTATTTGAGATTGTTTAGTTGTATTTGACTATATGCAAGTCGTTTGGAGTTGGATTTTAATGGTCAATGATTGTTTCTTGATTTTATCTTACAGGACAGAGGTAAGACTCTTGTCTATCCTTGTAAAAAGGAAATTCTCTCCATGGGTGGTCTATTTGCAATTTGATCCATGATTTAAGAGCCATTTATATGTGAGGTAATGAGCGTATATGCATGTCTAGGTGTTGACCATTTCCGGTATTGTTGAGTTGAATTGTGCTTTGTTGAATTATGTGGAGTTGTTATCCTTGTTTAATTTATTCTATAACTACATGGTAATTGATACCCATGGCTAAGGACTATCACGACCCAAATCGGAGGGCCGCAATGGGCACCCGCTGCCTTACCCAACCGAGTACCAATGTAACGTATCTTTCTTATCATACCATCATGGGTAAATGGGCTGGAAGGGCCGTCATGATATAACCAGAATAAAACATATGGGAATACTTGACAAAGGACGACCCAAGATGTAATACAAACTTATATATGGGACATACGGTTCCATAAGACCCAAAATGAACACTCCTACACAGAACATAGGCCAACAAGGCCATACAATTGTTCATATACATGACATCTGTCTACACACCTCTAAGAGTACATACACATCATAAAGATCGGGACAGGGTCTCACCGTACTAATCAGTACATGTCCAAATCATACTGAAAAAATAGGCAACTCCGGAGCAAGTGGAGTGCATCAACACCTTCTGCTGAGCTGATAGCCTACTATGAGGAATGTCAACCTGTCTATCAAGACCAGCTGGCATGAAACGCAGTGACCCCAAGCAAAAGGGATGTCAGCACGAATAAAGTAACAAGCATGTAAGGCAGGAAAGCATAAACAAGAACAGTAATGTAAAGAGAGATAGAGGAGACACAACTTGTAACATCTGAGTGACTCTGGGGGATACTAACATGAAATGCATAATACATATCAATACATAAACGTTTAAAAACATAAGCCTCTGTGGGCATCACCATCATCATATCATACCCGGCCTCAAAGAGGACTCAGTGAAAATGTACCCGGCCATCATAAGGCTCGGTAGTATCGTACCCGGCCACGTAGAGCTCGGTAAACCCAACTGATCAGTGGTTGCACAATAGGTGTCGTACCCGACCGACTATAACACGACTTGGTAGAGTAAAATAGATATTATATATAATGAATGTTAGACTCATGGAATCACTTTCTAAACCTTTCAGAGTGACTTAAGGTCGTTGCACCTTCGATTAACATTATGGACATCCGTACCTTCAATATGAACCTCAGTAGGATTCAAGGATCATACACACTTGCTTAGAATAACTTTATAAGGAAAGAACAACATGGACAACCGTAGTTGCTAGGAGTAGATCTGTTATGAAATAGCATATTCATTTCACTTTAGATCACGCCTAAAGAAAGAAGGAAGTGCATTCACATACCTTAAGACCGTTTAGTCCTTAATACCTTCCAAGCAACTCTTCAAACAAGTCAACTCAATCTATAATAGTATAAGGAGATTCAAAATCAGTGCTGAGCAAAGGCTAAGTCTGTAACTTAAGCTAGTAGCTCATTTACGTAAATTCGGGCAGCATTTTCCCTGTAACAAGTGCCTCCTTCAATACCATATACCAACAACAACAACAATAGAAATTCATCAACATATAAATATCAATAACAAGACACCATATAACAACAACAAGTCACACCTACTTCACGACGAGCGGCAAGCTCCAATTGGAATCCGTATAACCCATATCACCCCTTATAGACTACGTACATTAACTTAACAATATCATTAACATGATAATGAAGTCATTCATCAATGATTCCATCTTTATACCATATATTTATAACAAAGGAAACAATCCACAACTCCAACTATCTTTTATTAGTAACTTTGTTCACTAGTTCATGTCTACTCCATCCATTTAACTTAATCAACATCAAGATAAACTTAAGAACATGCAAGAACACAATACACATACCTCCTAAAGTAACTTCAAGTGGAAATCCAAGTTATATTCAGCTTACAACAACCCATAATGGCAATACAATACCATAGAAGTTACTTAAGCTAATCCAAGTATTATGTTGTAGTATATCATCCTAACAACTTAACCAACATACAAGCATGCTTAAGCCCAATTAGTAGGCTGTTATACTAACCATAGACAGTAGCAAAAACTTGTAATTTCAGCAAAACACAGCCTACAACAATCCTCAATGACAACACAACCTCAAAGAGGTTTTGTTCTTCACTAGAACTAAGTTTTGATGTTGAAATATGGTGTAATCACTATGGAATTACTTCAAACCCTTGTGGTATATATTTAGAAGTGTTAGGAGAAGTTTAGAGACGAAGTTGAGTTGAAACTGAGTTAAAAACAGGCGTCCAAATCGTTTATAAAGTGAAGTAGGTCGACCACCGCCTAAGTGGGTCCCATTAGGAGCTGCTTCTGCAGTCTCGCAAAAATGCAAATATCTCTCTACTCTAATGCCGTATTGACAAACGATTTCATTCTTTAGAAACTAGACTCGTAGATATTCAATTTGATAGGTAGATTACCCCATAATTCCAAGTATATTTGGAGAAAAGCTCAGCTACATTTGACGTAAGTTTCAACACATTTATGAATGTAACTTTTGATGACCTTTGCCAACTTTTGTTCCACAACTTGCTTGCCTTCAAAACGTAGCAAATGACTATCATACGACTAAAATAACTCATAGAATAACCTCCTTATAATGTTAACAACCCTAGTATCATCCCAAAATACATGTTATAATATTCCCAACTTGTCAACTTTCGACGAAACTTATTTTCTTCAATTGGTTTAGCTTCTAAGCTTTCCAACCCTCTTGGTACTCGTTATTCATGATCTTAAATATTTGTAACCTCCAAGGTAACATGATTAACTTACTTTATTTTCTTCGAAATATAATCTTATTTCTGAGCATACATAAATTGACTTACGACGTACTCTCACGTACAAAAAAATGGGGTATAACATCATTCCCCCTTTAGAACATTCGTCATCGAATGTTTACTAATGCACTTATCCGTATCTCAAGAAATAACTCTTACAAATAATTTTATATTGTCGTTGCCATCTAGGGAGCTATTCAGCGAATAAATCCAAAGGCTAGGGCATTCCCCCCTTTAAGCATCATTCTCACACCACGACTTGTGGTCAAAACTCTTCCAATATCGTAACTGTTTCTACCTTCTTTCATGCAGCCTGTACGATTCTGACCTTGTATGTGCACCTATGCGACTCTTCTCTCCTTTTCCCCCCCAGCTTTTATCCAATCTCCATGCCTCACTTTGTGAACATATATAGTACTATGACAAGCTGTCCCTTTGGGCATCTATAGGTGTACTAAAGTTCTTCGCTCGGTACTTGTTGAACGTATGACTTTTGCTATATCTTATTTCATAGCCTCAGTTATCTATGCTTATGGATTGAATACAGCTAGGTAGGTCATACAATACCATAACTCTTACTTCGGTTTATTATTACCGAGGTCTGCCACCCAACTCCAGGTTACTCTCTCACCACTTATCATGTATGTATAAATCTAAGTCCATTAATACTTCCTAATTATTGTTCATCTTAAGAATGACATTCTAATCTCCTCTCATACTTTTTAACTTTTATCCGTCCGTCATTGATCCAGCTTAATTTTGATCTTAATCTACCACTCATAACTTGAAACCTCTTACGTAATACATTGTCATTGGGGCTCAGTTCTTATCAGGGAACATCTTAAGTGATTTTCTTGATCCACTTAGGGATATTAATATACTACAATAACTGTAATTCATAGCATCCCAAAATGATTCATCTTATGGGGGTATTCTAATCTTGTGCAATTCATGAAATCCATTCTCTTTAAATCATTACTCAATCAAAGGCCTAAACGTTATTCTCTTATCATTTATCAAAATTACACCCTTGTTCTACTACCAGGGCAGCATTCCATCTCTTCTAAATGCACCTAGTCTTAGACTCCTCTGAGTTCATTTAGGCTGTACCGAGCTTTCAATAACTTACGGAAGCCATCAGCTCTCTTGTTGTGATGGGTTTAATCCCAAGGACTCACCTATTCTTGTAACCTTCCCACTCATCTTTTCTTATCCTTGATCCTATCTACCTAAAACCTTGTCACTCTATGATATTTTTGCTTGCGACCTACATATATCTATTTATACTATTCGTAACCTTCCTTTAACTTTCTAGCACCATAGATTTCCCTTCATGCCTTCTCAGTTGCCTTTAAACATAGGCAAATACTTTTTCTGGTCGTTCTGCCAATTGCTGCATGAATGCTTGGCTTATCTTAGTTCCCGCGAATACTGGAATTTCCTGTAACTCGTATGATCTCAAATATCAGCTTTGATTGTTACTTCCCATTCACTAGCCACGATAGGTACCACTTTCTTATGGAGTGTATACAATATTGAAGTGAGACTATTGCTACAAGACCATTTCTTCTTCAAGTTACTATGCTCAGGTTGAAGCCTTCTTCCTTTTTCCTTGGCTAGTCTTTCATTGTAGTACTTAAGGGATATCCTCTGACTCTTATAAAGCTACAAGCTGATTACGTGGTATACTCGAAAGAATTTTTAATGTTCTTACTTGCCTATGATTATCCTTAGTTACCTACCTCCACACTCTTGTGCTTGTAGGGTTACTTCTGAACTGAAAATTTGGCTATCTTCCTATAGGCACTTTCTTTTTGTAAGGCCCCAGGAAATTTTGCTAAGTAATGTAGGATTTCGAGGTGCCAAGTAGGCTAATTACAATATTTTATGCACTATTAACATGATGGATATCAATTGCATCTGGTAAATAAGTGTATAAGTCTTATAATAGGTAATGTATGGTCTAATGGGATTCCTAAGTCTAAGTCAAGTTAGAAAATTTCATAATAGACTAAAATTCCAAATAAGTTTGCAGAAGTCCACACTTTCAATGAGCATATCTAAATATAAATATATAAGGTTTTATGTGATGAACAACCTATTATATGAAAGGTCTTCGATTCTAGTTTCCAATGCTTCAAACCGTTCATTATTTGGATATTCCTACACAAAGTTATGATCAAATTACCAAAGGCTTGAAAAATGCAATCATGTGTAAGTTCTACGATCACAAAATAATTATGCGGTCCACGTAATTGATTTGCGACCTCAAATCTGGTCGCAAACTAGACCAGTGTATCCTAGTTTTGGGCACCAATTCTGCAATGCATTTTGCGACCCACATTCATATTTTGCGGTCCATTATGTTACCGCATACCCGATTTCGGAGGCTTATTTTTCCTATTTTTATAAACCGCCCCCATTTTATTATATAGGCTTTGGGACTTAATTTGGGGTCATTTTCTACTGATTTTGGAGAGAGTTGAGAGCATATAGAAAGAGAAAGAGAGAGAAGGATCATAGCTTCATAATCACCAAAATCTTGCTCAAGTTTTCAAGAATCAAGGAAGATAACCACTTGATTGTCCTCCATTCGGGTAAGTCTTTCTTCCAAGATTTCATGTAAGAGGTTAAAGGTTCAAATATGTTGTGGGGTTAGAAATAGGCCATGCATGTGGGACTAAGTTGTAGTATGTGAGATTAAAGAACTAATTTGTGTAGTTCCTGTTAAAATTGGTTGGGGTGAAAAGGAATGTCCATTTTCAGACCTTGTAGACTACTTCACATGTTAAGTGTTTGATGAAATTCCTGAGAGAGTTACACCATGGGTAATCTTCCTAATTATTAATCGATTCCCGCCATCTCATTATATATTGTTATAGCTAGAGGTGTTGGTAGATTGTAGAAACTTAAGGAAAAGCTCTTTAAGGTATGTATGGCAAAAACCCCCTCTTCTTAGAAATTGAGCTCCCATGGTGTCCATGTAAAATTGTAAGTCCAGAATTTGATTGACGTAGTATTTGTTATTTTAAAGGAATTAGTGTTGCAAGAATATATATGAAAAGTGTGTCCCAATATGTACAATATGGTATTCTTGATAAATTTATGATATGTGAAGAATGTGGACAATATGCTAAATTGCCTAGATTTCAAGTCAAGTTTAAATTGTGATTATTATGCCAAACCATGTGAATCTCTCTCTATGCTTACAACTTGAATTGCTCTTGTATGTGCCCATTATCTTAAATTGCAAGTTTTATCCTGAAAGTGAAAGTGATGTGGAATGTGAGTTATGAAATGTGGCCTATTGCCAAGTATGATGTGATAATTATGGCCCTAAGTGCCTATGAATTGATACATGTGAAATAAATATTGAAATGAGATGATAAATGAGAAAGGAACAACGCCTTGGTAAGGCGGCCTAGCCGATCGGGCCGTAATCTGGTGTCATGCCGCACACATGGTGATAATGTGTTGATATTGAATTTTGGAAAGTGAGAATGAATTGGGATTAAGGTACATGTCTCAAATGAGGCAACCTAGCCCATCGGGTCGTGATCGAACTCCGCTCAAGAAAGCGGTGGTATTGTGAATAATGATGAATAGTATTAAATTCCCAAACTAAAGCTATGGAAATTATGTGAAAGCTATGTGATTCTTTTTATTTGATGATGTGGTGATTGTCTAAAGCTTTTGTTGAATCCTTATGATTTCTTTGTTCCTGTTTACCGTGAAAATGGTAACGATAATTAAATTTGTAAATGCGATTCTAAAAATACGTGATCTATTCTTGAGGTAGTTATTTAGAGCAATTGATGCTAAGAATATGAAGATTAATGATGCAATGCAAACTAAGAACGGGGCGATAACCAAACCTAAAGGCTTACTGTCCAGGCGTGTTTTACCCAGGGGATACGGTATAAATCGGGGAGTTGAATGAAGCGAGAAACGCTACTGCCCGGGTGTAAGACTGGTCGATGAGGGACTTCTAGGTCAATGTCTGGTTTGAGCACGAGCTATCATGTATAGTCGGGAATGAGATAATAGTTATATTATGATCCAACAAATCTTCTATACAGCCAAAACCAAGCGATAAATAAAGAACAAGCAAGAGGGCAAAAAATGCTAAATGGACTCGAGCCAGTGAGAGCAAGCGAGTTAGAGAGAAGAAAGAGAGAGAGATATTATTGCACTTGAGTAGAATAGTTGGAGCTCTTATTTACGAGGTGTTAGTGACTCCCCTTTTATAGAAAGGGGGAACCCAAACTTTGTGCAAGATACGTTGCATGATAAAAGAAATGAGATGTGACAACTGGCTAGCTTTATGACGCACGCGCGGGCTGATGTCGAGCCGCTCGAATAGACCTGATTGACCCCGGGTGCATTCCTCGGGAGATTTCTGCGTTCGTCGAGACTTCGATCGATATTATCCTTGGTAGGGCACCGGCCGATCTTGAGGGAGGTGACTGGCTCGAGATCCTATGCTTCCGGAATCACCCTTCAAAGTATTTTGTTAAGGAGAAATCGGCCTCCCAGATATCACCGCGCACAGATAGTCTCCTCGTTTCTTAGAGGGAAGTGATAAGAAATAATTTTGACACCCCACTTCTCAGTCTCCCATAATGACATTGTGCTGATGGTGCAGTCCCCCTTTTACAAGCGTCGAGGCGCTTCTCCTTTCTGCTTCTCCAGGATCACCCAAAATGTTGCGGCTCTTTGTTCTTCGGAGTTATGTCATTGCTACCGTTTCAGCTTCCATGAACGCATTGATTGCACCTGCTGTTAAACTTTTTGAGGGCAATAATGGCGCCATCGGTAATGGCGTCGTCCTATAAATGGGGCTTTTTGTGGCCGACTTCTTATTCAAACATCCTTTGATACCCATCTTTTCTTCCTTTCCTGCTATCTTAAGTCTCTGCCATCTCGTCATGCTTGAGGCGCGTAGCCTCAAGATATTACACCATGTGCACCTCGGCCCAACTCCCGATCCCTTTTTAGTTGGACGAAGTTTTGCCACTGTGATGTTGTTGTAGTCATCGTTGGCTCGGGGTGATGAGGTAGAGGGCCTATTTCCTCCAACCCTGGGAGATACTTTGGATTATGCACTGCTGCTCAAGACGGGTCTCGGATTATACACCGCTGCTCACCCTCTTCTAACTGCTCGATGTGTTACACCCCTTTTGGATTCCTGGGGTGTGTGGCGGCAGTCTCTGCTGGTTGTTTCCTCCCGGGCCGAGGTAACGTCTCAAGAAGTGGATTCAAAATGGTAGTACTGGCGGAGTTCGTACTAGCCAAATGTTTTACCCAGCCACTTCTGTTTTCTTCCGGCTTCTCCTTCGTCATTTTTCTCTTCTCCTCCTTTTCTATACCCTCCCTTTTGAATATGCCTTTCTGGGAGGATTAGGATGAGGTCCCCGAGGGGATTTGACTTGGAATATATTGTCTTTGAGGTCATACGCCTGAGAGGATGATGACGAAGATGCAGCATTTCAGGGGATAGGCTAGATCCTTAAGCTCTTGTGGTATGCATACCATTTGTACTTCTTTATTTTTACGTAAGGATGCCCCTATGGACATTTGTAATCATATGTAAGGACCCCCCAAGGTTCGTTGTAAGCGAACACTTTTATAAATACAAATATATTTTCTTTGATTCCTTCCTTCGACACTTGATGTATCTCTTTATATTTTTGGCAGCTCCGAATGCATGATATTGTTTTGTCGCCTGTGATACCAACCTTGAGCGCAAGTATTCTTCCCGACCTTTGGTTTATAAAACGGCTTCGCGCGGGGTCCTTCGTGACTTCTCAAATGGAACCCGAATAATGTCAATAACCTCGGGCTGTCGGGACCCTTTCTTTGCGTGAAAGCGTGGATAATATCTTCGAGCCTCATAATAACCTTCAAGAAGAAACTTTCCTAAGGACTCGCGGTCCCGGGACGCCGGTGACTTCCTAAAGGCAATCTCCAAACAGAGGCCTGGCCGTGCTTCGGGCCATCTGGGTCATCACCCGGAGCCTGTTTTGCACGGGTGTTTGTTAGAGACGCCCATTTATTCGCAAACTAGTCTTCTTTGGCGGAGGCCTTTGAAGCTGTATGCCAATATTGTGTGGTGAAGGAATTGTTGGCCTTCTAGAGCGCTGTCTTGCTATGACGGAGGTCTTCGGGGTTGAGCATTACCTCAAAACTAGAGGCGGTGCAGATGGTTGGTGTCTATGGTTGCCGTTGAATCGTTGCCGCCCTTCCCACATGTAACGCGAGGCTGCTTCCACTTTTCAGGGGTCCTCGGGATTTGCTAATTCTATGGTGTCGATGAGTCATACCCTTAGCGGCTATTTATTCGGGGAACGGCTGTGACTGGGTACGGCAATAAATGAGATGTGTGCTTCATAACGTGATGGAGCTTTTATCGGGGCGAGATGTGCTCGTGCTTCTGAGAAGAGTGCATCATTCGAGCCTGGTGTTCCTGGAGTCCTTGGTTCTAGAGCAGCGATTATTTTTGGGCCAAAACGGTTGGGCTACCAGGAGTGTGCTCGGCCATCGAGTAGGTTTGCTGGCTTCACTTCGTGGTGAGTTTCAGCATGATTCCTTCATATATCAGACCCAACAGACCCAGGCTTTGAGCTGCTCCGCCAAGGGGCTATACTTCTAGGGCCCTGGATGAGGGTAGGCCCTCTAGGCTTCTTGGCAAGGAGAATGAGGGGTTGAGTCAGTGTACAGGCGGTTCGAGACTTATCGGAGCTCTCATTACAGAAGCCTTTTGACTAGGCAGGAGCCTTCTTGTGGTAAGCGCTTGCCTTTTCAACCTTTGAGTTTAGACTTTGCTTATTTTTTAGCTGTAGAGAAAAGGCGAAGGCTTAGGAGTACCTTAGAGGTGGAGCTAATCGAGTCAGGAATGCCTGTGGTGAACTGAAGTATCAAATGCAGGCTCGAGCTTCGATCTGAGTGGACATGAATGTGAAGCTGTAGCTTGATTCCTTAAAAGTCTTGGTTGAGAACAACCGGTGCCCAGACTGGTATAGTACTGAGTTGGACAAAGGATGATGATGGAGTGGCGACTTGTTCAAAGGACGCCGCTGATGTCCGAGCCACGTTGGAGCGGGCCCTCGATTGTGTGAAGAGAAACGAGGGATACATTTGTCATAGATATTGGGACAGGCGCTTGAAGAGACCTACACCAGGGGTTTCGTCCTTCTAAAAGGATTTGTTTGAGCGAAGGTGGTCGATCGTGAGGCTCGGTTGCTTATTACCGATGCCACGGAGAATGAAGCTGGGGCTGGTAGACCGTAACCTTTTGGGGTGGAGCGTAGATTTTTCCACTTTGTATTTGCCATTTGTAGATCATGCTTGTAGATGTAGAGCGCACCTTTCGTACATATATAAAATGAGAGAAATCTTGATGCTTTACCTCCTGTGTATCTCTTCCTGCATTGCTTTTGACTAGGCGGGCTGGTTTCTGTGTTTGGCGGGAGCCCCGTAGGTTCGGAACTAATCAGGCAGGCCCGGAAGTTTTTAAGTGTGATCTTTGACGTGAGCAGGCGTTGGGGCCTCTGTGCTTTGCCCAACTGTTTAGGCTCAGTATCTTAGTCAGGCCTTGACTCGAGCTTGCCTGGCCTTCGATCTTCTGTGCCCATACGGGCGGACAGTGAATGTTCTCATTTCTTGCCCTTGGGCATTCGCTGTTTCAACTATTTTGGGTCCAGTTTCTGAGTCGTGTTGCGATTCGAGTTTTAAATTGACCCTTAAGTTCTTTCCTGCCTACTTGAGCGGATGACGGTGGCCTTTATTTCTCGCCCTCAGGCGTTTGTTGTTTCAACTATTTCGGGTCCAGTCTCTGAGTAGCGTTGCAATTCGAGCTTTAATTGACCATTAAGTTCTTTCCTGCCTGGATAGGCGGACGACGGTGGACTTTATTTCTTGCCCTCGGGCGTTTGTTGTTTCAACTATTTTGGGTCTAGTCTCCGAGTGGCGTTGCGATTCAAGCTTTCATTGACCCTTAAGTTCTTTCGATTTTCAGACCGGCGATAGTGGCTCTTACGCTGTTTTGGTCATTGAGACCTTTTAATATGTGGCTTGGAGGCTTGTATAGTTAACTATTTTGGATTCACTCTCCGAATTGGGTTACGACTCGAGCTCATCTTAAACCTCAAGTTATCAATTTTCAAGCTTGCGACAGTGGCTCTTATGATGTTTGGTCATTTTAGACCTTTTAGTATGCGGCCCGAAGGATCGTTTGGCTGGCAAAAATGGCTCTTACACTTTTTGCCTGTGGGCTTTTTGTAGGCTTTGAAATAATTTTTTTCCTGACCCGTCGTCGGTTCGGGAAGAACCTCGATCTCAAGTCATTAGCGGCAGTGTTAGAGCACCTCGGAAGGTTCATAGCTCGTAGGTTGAGTAGGTCGAAGCCTTGTGATTTTGAGCTGACATGGTCGAAGCTCATTTTTGCCTGTTGAGGGAAGCTTGTTTTAACCGGTTCTTTTCGAAGTATATTCGAAGTAGTGGCCTGGAATTTTTATTTAGCGACGGTCGGGCGTACCCGAGTCGCATTAATTTGATTGTATCAACCGTTTTTACTATAGTCATATGTGTTTGGTCAAGCTATTTTAGATCCCGAGTGATAGTTTAGGCGTCTACACAGAGGGTATGCCCTTTTGGGACTCTTACAAATGCTATGTATAGCCTAAACTTCAGGATTTTGAGTTTCATGCCTGTTGAGGTCTTACAGTTTGTCATGCCTGTTGAGGTCTTACAGTTTGTCATACCTTTTGAAGTCTTATAGTTTGTCATGCCTGTTGAGGTCTTACAGTTTGTGTTGCTTTGTAGAATAGATCTGGTTATACAGAGTCTGCCCGCTCGGGGTCTTACAGTTTTAGGTTCTCCAGTGTATGGCGATTGGTGACAGTCTCCGAATTATTGAGTTCGCTCGGGATCGAATGTCGCTATTTGTGAGCTTGGAGTTGCCTTGATCGGGCTTTGTGATCCCGGAGTTTTGACCTTGGGGTCATGTGGGTGCCAAATTGACGCTAAGTCTCCGAGTATTTCGGGACGCATTTAGGGGAGGGGTTCCTACCGGGAGTATACTGCGATTTCCTTAGTTTGGAGAATGAGATGCTCGAAAGATATTCTTCGATCAATTGACGTAACATATATTGTTGTGCTGAGTTGATCTATATTCGGTCAAATTTGATCGCTCCGAGATTTGCCTTGCCTGAAGTTTTTGTGATTTCAGAGCTTTGATTTGGACGTTGTCTGAGCGTTTTAACTGCTGGCGTCCGTTCCCGAGTTTTCAGGATGTTTCTGGTGAAAGAATTTGTTACCCTACTCTGATAAGGAGTTCTCCCCCTCCATTGTTTTTTGACAAAAGGGTATTTTTTGATTGCTCGATACAATAGTACATGGTTTTGCTGATGGGGCCTGACTATATCTGCCATTCGGTCCAATACATTATTTTCCTATAGGAACCTTATTTGGCGTTTCCAAAACTCTACGAGCGGGCAGCTTTCTAGGGGAATTCCCCTCACTTATTCAAAAGTCGGCCGCAAGGAAAGTCTTGAATGTTTTTGCGGAGTTCCCCCTTAGGCAGCTCGTTGACGTTGCCTCGTTAAAAACCTTGCTGGTAAAAACCCTTCTTTTGGGAAAAAAACCCGGTCGAAGGAAAAGAGTGTAACGGTGCGCTTTTGGAGTCTTGAGGTCTTGTGATAGCACTAGCGTTCCGGCAGCTCCGATCGGGTGCCTGCACGAAGGTTAATTCCAAATTCGAAATAAAAAGGGGGGATGGCCGTACCTTGAAGCAGGATATGCTGGCGATGCCCCGAGATTGGTCCATTATAACTGCCCGGGGTGGAGATGCGACATAGATCTCTACTTCGTTTCGTCAAGCTCCACCGGGGGCGAGACCCGATTCGCCCGTTGGTTTATTCGAGGGCGGAGGCATGAGCGTTGGTACCACGTCATGTATTGCAAAAAATTCCCTTGCCACGTGTTGTTCCCTATAGACAGTTTTGATCCCGTCCTTTTTCGAGAATTTTATCATCTAGTGGAGGGTGGATGGTACTGCTCTCATGCAGTGTATCCATGGATGCCCAAATAAGGCGTTATACATCATATCTCCCTCGATGACATGGAATTTGGTGTCTTGGGTTGTGCCGGCCACGGTAACCGGAAGGAAGATTTTGCCTTTCATCGTTTCCCTCGCCATGTTGAATCCATTAAGGACCCGAGTGGCGGGCACAATTTGTTAGAGCAGTCCGAGTTGTTCTATCACCCTCGACCTGATAATATTGGCCGAGCTACCAGGATCCACGAGTACACGTTTTATCTGAAAAGAATTTACAAGAAAGGAGATTACCAGGGCATCGTTGTGGGGTCGAGACAGGGCCTCGGTGTCCTCTTCGCTGAACGTGAAGGCATATTTGGGGATATATCCCCGAGTCCGTTTTTCTCTGGAGATGGATATTTTTGTTCTTCTCATCACGGGTTCCTGCGAGGCTTCGGCACCCCCCATGATCATGTGGATGATGTGTTGCAGCTCGTTTGCCTCGTTTTTGTTGGTTGCATCCCTTTCTCGGAACTGATTTTTGGCCCGATCGCTAAGGAATTTCCGAAGGTTTCCTTTATTGAGCAGTCGAGCCACCTCCTCTTGTAGTTGATGGCAATCCTCGGTCATGTGACCGTACATGTTGTGGAACTCGCATACTAAGTTGTAATTTCTCTGTAAAGGGTCCGACTGTATCGGTTTGGGCCATTTGGTATCTCTGATGTTGCTAATAGCGAACATAATGTCTGACACACAACGCTGAAGTTGTATTCCGATAACTGTAGCGCGTTTGTTGGCACTACATTTCGATCGAACCTAGTTCTGTTGACGAGACCTCGAGGGTCCTGTACTCGGTCTATCCTCCGATCATCGTGAAGTAGGTTGCGCCTTGGGGAGTTCATTCTGTCTTCGAGGTACGGCTGGTACCTTTCTTTGTTTTGTTTCGATTCTTTTGCCAGGAGTCTGGTTAGGTACACTAAGCCCGAAGGGGCTCCCAGCTGGTCATCCTCGGTTCTGATCTTTGAGTGATATCGGTTGTGGATGTCTGACCAAGTCACAGTCGGATATTCGATCAGGTTCTGCTTCAGCTATTTCGAAGCCACCGAGCTTCATTCGTTCAGGACTTGGGTGAAGGTCTGCACTGCCCAATCATCAGAGACTGGCGGTAGCTCCATCCCTTCCAACTGGAAGTGGGACACGAATTCCCGCAGTATCTCGTTCTCTATTTACTTAATTTTGAAAATGTCAGACTTCCTTGTTAACACCTTGATGGCTCCAGCATGTGACTTTACGAAGGAGTCTGCTAGCATGGCGAACGAATCTATGGAGTTGAGAGCCAAATTGTGATACCACATCATGTCCCCCTTCGAAAGCATTTCTCCGAATTTTTTCAACAGTATGGACTCGATCTCGTCATTCTTTATATCGTTGCCTTTTATTGCACATGTGTAGGTAGTAGCGTGTTTGTTAGGGTCGGTGGTACTATTGTACTTAGAGTTCCGGCATTCTGAACTTTTTTTGAATTGGCTTCGGGGCCGCTTCCTCGGGGAACGGCCTTTGTATGAAGTTCTTCGAATCCAAACCCTTGAGGATCGAGGGCGCACGCGGGATCTTATCGACCCTGGATTTGTAGGTGTCGACCTTTTTATCATTGGTTGTAATTGTTTTCTCACCTAATTTGATCCTTTTAGTGAGGTGCTCGAGCATCTTCACTATGGAAGGGTCGGCCACTGACCCGTTATTGCTTGACCTTTTGAGTACTTGCGCAGAGGGGGAGCTGTCTCTGGTGCTACTGTGCTGGGAGTCTTCGGATAGCTTTGCATTTGGGCAATGGCCAATTGTTGTGCAGACAACATTTCAAAAATAACATGAAAACAAACGTTCTATTCTTTCCGGGCCGGGGATTTTTGAGCTTCCTATCGGTTGTTGTGTCGTATGCTCCTGTCGGTGTGAGAAGTTTTGTTGACTTGTTGTGCGTCCTGCGAATCCGCGTCAGCAAGAATCAGTCCGGGCGCGTTATCAGGATTCTGTGGTGGTGCTCCAGCAGCCGGGATGGCCATGCCGTTTTCCCCATGGTTTTTGAGGTTGTCATTCTCGACTCTGGTTACCGAGCCAGACATTTTGACTTGAAATCAAAGTATCTTGGACAAGAAAATGTGTGAAAGATAATGTGCATTTGTGTAATGACACTAGCAAGAAAATAATCACTATTATTTTTAGCCCCACGGTGGGCGCCAAACTGTTTACCATGAAAATGGTAATGACAATTAAATTCGTAAATGGGATTCAAAAATACGTGATCTATTCTTAAGCTAGTTGTTTAGTGCAACTGATGCTAAGAATATGAAGTTTAATGATGAAATGCGAGCTAAGAATGGGGAGATAACCAAACCTAAAGGCTTACTGTTCGGGCGCGTTTTACGAGAGGATACAGGCTCAATCAGGGAGTTAAATAAACCGAGAAACCCTACTTCCCGGGTGTAAGACTGGTCGATGAGGGACTTCGGGGTCAATGTTTGGGTCGAGCCCGAGCTATCGGGGATAATCGGGAGTGAGAAAACTGTTAGATTATGATCCAACAAAGCTTCTATATGGCTAAGATGAAGCGATAAATTAAGAACAAGTAAGAGGGAAAAAAATGCTATATAGCCTCGAGCCAGTGAGAGCAAGCGAGTTAGAGAGAAGAAAGAGAGAGATATTATTGCACTTGAGTAAAATAGTTGGAGCTCTTCTTTACAAGGTGTTAGTGACTCCCCTTTTATAGAAAGAGGGAGCCCAAACTTAGTGCAAGATACGTTGTGTGATAAAAGAAATGAGATATGATAACCGACTAGCTTTATGACACATGCGCGGGCTGATGTCGAGCCACTCGAATAGACCTGATCGACCCCGGGTGCATTCCTCAAGAGATTTCTGCGTTCGTTGGGACTTCGGTCGACATTATCCTTGGTAAGGCACCGGCCAATCTTGAGGGAAGTGACTAGCTCGAGATCTCGGGCTTCTGGGATCACCCTTTGAAGCATTTTGTCAAGGAGAAATCGGCCTCCCAGATTTCAGCACGCACAGTTCTTGAATGGTTGTTCTTTCTGATGAGATAGTGTTTAGTTATACATGCTAGTGCTATTCAATGGCACTAACGTCCATTTTGCCGGGGCGCTACATCTTTAAATGGATGTAGGTGGTTCCATAGCAGGCAGTGGTGGTCGCAGCTAGTGATGCATCTTCCTTTCAGCTGACATGGTAAGTCCCACTTCATTTTGGGGTCTTGTATCAACTGTTTATCATGTACTTTGTATTTTGAGGTATAGATGAAGCCTTGTTGCCGGCATTTCCATATTACATTACTCTTTAGTTGTATTTAGAGGCTCCGTAGACAGGTTGTGGGTGGTGTTTGATAATGGGGAATTGAGTTAGAAATCTTGATGTTTGGCAAAGATTTGTAAAACATGTAATATTTTGATAATTATGAATTAAGGTGCTAATGGAAATAAAATGGAAGTTGTTAATGAAATACTTACAAAGTATGATTGATGGAGTCCATCTCCTATATATTTATGAATTAGTTTGGGTAGAATGAAACCTAACGGGTTTGCTCAGTCGGGTTCCTCGGTTGAGCGCCGGTCGCGCTCCTCTGTTTTTGGGCCGTGACAAACTTTATATCAGAGCCTAAGTTTTTAAAGTGTCCTAGGATGTGTCGGAGCCATGTAAGTAGAGTCCTTCTTATCGGTGTGTTGTCAACCACATCTATAAGTTGGAGGCTATTCGGACATTTAGGTATTTCACCCTTCTTTGATACTCCAGATCGTGCGGTAGAACCCAAGATAGGGAGCTAATTTCCTCGCTATGTCTTATTCTCCAGATGAGTAATCTCGATACCATAATCCACGAGTTTGAAGAATTAAGGAGGGAATGACCCCACCATTGAATCTGAGGAAGATTGCCCAAGCGTTTGTTAGGAGAATGTATCGAGCCATAGAGGGATTGGTAGAACTTGTTGTTAAGGGGAGTACCCTTGTTCCTATTAATGTTGCTACACCACCAGATAATGTAGTACATTAGTATGTTACCAACATGCGTTAGGGATGTGGAGTCGAGGGGAATCGATTAAGTTATTGCCCTATCAACCTAAAGTCACCAAGTAAGTCACTCCCTAGTACATCATTATGAACAACACAAAAATTTTACTCATTGCATGTCTACATCCATATTGAAGAGTCCTCATAAACATGGTCTTAATAAGATATGAGTCACAAAAACTTGTGTGTATCTACTCCTTGAAGGAGACGTATTGTTCGTGAATCCACTCTATCACAAATTCTCTTATTTACATCCTCTTGTGAGATTAAGTTCTATAAATACGTCCCTAAATGGAGTTGTAACTCTAGGATTAATACTTCCCACTTTCTTTCCTAAATTCCCAAGAGGGGACTACATCCGATGAATTTGTTACAAAATCTTTTTATGGACAACGTCTGCTCGTTTGTGCCTATGAATGCACCATCGTAAAGTTTACCTATGTGGTGTCAAGTTCCATGTAAAGCATCCCAGTATTGTGATCCTTCTCGAGTCACTCTTTTACTCACTTGTGTATATGGCTTATATGGTTTGAATAGTCACTCTATTCTCTTGGGAGTATCATCATGAAATCTTCTCACTGTCTAGTAACAGAAGAGCATACCTTAACACCTATACATGAGTGCATGTCAATCGAAATGGTCACCGTGTGCATAAAGTCTCTCTGAAAATTGAGATCCTCACATCCCTATCATAGGAAGATCTTGTGTCTCCATCTTAGTATAACTTTCGTGTCCATTTGGGACATCCTACAGTAAGTAACTCACTTTGTTCCTAGTATTGTGGTTGCTCGTGGCGTGGTCGTGTATTGCAGTTGGTAGTTAATATAGCAGAACCATGTCCAGCTCATAACAAATGTTTATTTTCTCTTTACACCTCCACAACATGTGTTAATTGTGTTCCTTAGTTAGTGAATTCATTGTGCGAGTTTCCTAAAACTTGTTTGATAACGATGAGAGAATCTATCCTTCTATGTGCCATTGTAACACCTCCTTTCTCATAAGGACCCTTACTAGGTTCTCCGTCAAGACCAAGCGCACCTTTGGAGGTTATCATAGCACAATGCCTGTTTCTCATATTTTTCTAGTCTTTCATTAGCATCTGGGTAGTTCACAAGTCAAAATCCATGGAGAATACATTATGAAAATCTGGAAACCTTCCATGATTGTTTTATACTATCTCATTGGGTTCCCACCTCACTTTAAGTTCATCAAGGGTTGATAGCATGTCGCAATTGCTAAGATTGAATGATCTCCTTTCGATAATAGATTATCTACGCATGTGCTAGTCCAACGATCTGCTTATCAGTCTAACTCTTGCCTTTTGGTTTTGGGACACATTCGTATGTAAAAGCTTTTCACTCAATCAAGTCTTATAGCGTCTCCCAATTTGGTTTGTAATAGCTAGTTGTGTAGAAGTGTGTTGTAGTGCTTCATTGTGAAGTAGAGTTGCTAAACATAATTGGATTTTGGAATTCTGGAGCTATACATCACGTGACTACATACAGAGATCCTTTTTCAAGAATATAGCTTCTCGTAATCCCTTTATATTACCACCCTTCCTAGAGGTTACAATATAAAGGTTACTTCCATACGCCCTCTCACTTTCTTTTCATTTAACTTCCATCATGTGTCGTTTCTCCATATTTTTCAATACGATCTTATCTCATTTTCTCGACTAGCTATCCAACTATATGATTCGATTAAATTCACCTCACTTTTATGTACTCTACAAGCCCCTTTTTCTAAAAAGGACACTGGTAGTGGGTAAATTCCCCTTTACTATAGACTTCTAATGTCTCCAACTCAGTTTAAGCTCGTTTATTCCAAATGGTGCTCATTAGTTTTGCTGCCCTACTATCTATTTCATCTGATAACTCTCATTGTAAAATTCATTTATGTTTTATGGAATCAAAGAGGAAGTCTTATAGCATCAAGGATGGGGACATATTCCTTTTATTGGAATAAATAAATATTGCTGGTATTCCTTGTAGATGTTCTTCTAACAACCATTTACCTTCTCTGCTTGTCCCTGTGACTAGAGAACCTAGGTTACTTTTCCCCAATAAATACATTAAGATGCTCACTCTTTTAAACTTATTCATGTGGACACTTTGAGGCCTTATTATACACCAACCCGTAATGGTTTTAAGTACTTTCTCGCCATTGTTAATGATTTTCTAGGGCTACGTGGGCTTGTATCATGGGTTCCAAAAGTAATGATTTCCCTTGAGTTCAAGCTTATATTGTCATGATTTCAAACTAAAGTGTGCCACCCTTTTTAAAGACTTAAATGGGTCGGATTGGATGGGTTACATGGCCTTCCGCTCACTCGGCTTCTAGGATTATTGAAAATGTCATTGTCATGTGTGGGAAATTTTGCTACCCCTGGCATTCCACCTCCTTAAGGAGGATATGAGTTTTAATTGTCTTTCTTCTGGGATCGTTACGTCAACCATTAGAACCCCTATAACCAATACATGATTTCACCCCTATGGTGATGTCCTAGCTATGTGGTTTCACTCGTGAAAGGTTGAGATTAGATGCCTTTAGATTTTTTTGCACATATCATGAGCGTATTTATTTGGAAGACAAGTTGTCATATCTTAAGTTCTCTCATATAGGACCAATTATTAGTAAAGGCTAAGCTGTTCGAAATATGATAATCTCATAAGTATTCAACTTCGTTTAATACTCATGGGCTTATGGTATATATTCCTTGTGCCAGTTAACGTTAGGAGTGTAATTCAACTTCATGTGTTTTGAAACCCATATCGCATTCAAGGTGCCAGAATATTCTTATTCTTGATAACTGATTTTTCCTACACTCCAGGAGATGACTGGGTCACGTACTTGAATATTGCTCCTTAATGATTCCTATTGCTAGTGTACTAGTTACCCATATGACTCATTTGTCTAATAATTAATGTCATCACAATGATTAACCCTATCAGCATTGTTAGTAGTAATTTTCAAGTCCCTTAGCATATAACCTCGTGAAATACTCTACTCATATATTTTGTGTTTTCGCATGTCTATGCCTAAGAAGGTAGTTGGAGATCCTTTACGTATCATTCCGATGGAAATTATTGAAGGTGAAGTTAATGGATAGTTAGCTTATACGGGGTATCTAGTTTTCATCCTTGTTAGATAAGTTTGGAGGTTAGGATTATTTCCGTGAATGTGTTATGGCAAAATTTGTAAGTCGAGGAGGCCACCTTGAGGGCCGAAAGTGTCATGGAAAAGAAAATATTTTTGCTTGATTGTGTAACAATTGGTTTTGATTTGAAAAGTACCTTATAGGTATTATGATTTAGAAATGTGTAGTTCATGTCCAGGGATCCATATGATAATATAGTGTTTGTAATGCTAAGATTAGTGTTATAGATATATGCGTTTTGGTGCTTTGTCGAGTTGTGGATGTGTTGTTAGAATGGTTTTGGTGGTTGCCTAGTTACAAAGGAGGTGCTGCCAAAATTTCTGAAAAATTTGGAAGTTAGTAAAAATTTAGGGACCTGAGGTAGGTTAGAAAAGAGATATATTGTGTTAACCGTTTAGGGCGGACTTTGTTCCTCATTCGAGGACGAATGATCCTAAGGGGGGGATAATGTAAGGCCCCGGGAAATTTTGCTAAGTAATGTAGGATTTCGAGGTGCCAACTAGGATAATTACAATATTTTATGTGCTATTAACATGATGGACTTCAATTGGATTTGGTAAATAAGTGTATAAGTCTTATAATAGGTAATGTGGGGTCTAATGGGAGGCCTAAGTCTAAGTCCAGTTAGAAAATTTCACATTGGACTAAAATTTCAAATGAGTTTGCACAAGTCCACATTTTGAACGAGAATATCTAAATATATATAAGGTTATGTGATGAACAATCTATCATATGGAAGGTCTTCGAGTCTAGTTTCCAACGCTTCAAACCCTTCATCATTTGGACATTCCTACACAAAGTTATGATCAAATTACCAAAGGCAGGAAAAATGTGATCCTCTGTCATTTCTGCGATTGCAAAATGATGATAGGCTATAATTGCATATTTTAGTCGATTATTACACTCTAATTTACTGCACTTTAGTTGAGTTTGCGCTTTAATCGCTAGTGTTTTGCACTAATTATGTGTTTTATGCCTTGTAGGTGTGATTCCAAGCTATATAGATGTTATGGAATGAATTTAAGTAATTTGAAGCATTGAAGTCTGAGTAAAAGCTCAAGGAATTAAGCCGGGATCGTGTTCGGGGGTCAAATTTGATAGTTGAGAACAAACGAAGACTCGATGAGGCATATTGCGCACTGTCTAGTAAAATGAACATAACTTTTTATTCATAACTCCATTTTGGCTCCATAATATATGGTTGGAAATATAACTCAAAGGGCTATAACTTTCATGTTTTGCGTGTTTCCAAATTCCAAACGGAACAGGATGAAACATCGAGGTTTCACCGCGACCGCGGCAGAACTGCGGCAGAGTGTAGACGTAGACAATTGAAGAATCAGAGGCCATGTTTGGCCGCGGTTTGACCGCGACCGCAGCAGAACCGCGGCAGGAGGCGGAAATTTCAGGGACTAAAGTGCAAAACACGGGATTTTTAGCCCAAAACCTTATTTTAAACACTAGACTCCGCCCAAGAGAGGCATGTATTGATTTTTAGAGTTTCTTAGGAAGAAAAAACCATTGTGAGAGATCACCCAAAACATCTTTCTTCTTTTCTTTGATTTCTATTGCTAGTTTATGATGAATCTTATCTTAGTTTGTTTACCCATAGTTATGAGTAGCTAAATCTTTTGTCTAAGGTTTTGATGGAACCTATTGGGGGATGAACTTCTTGTTTATGTGAATACAAATTGCTAGTTTCAATCTTTATTTATTCAACTATGTTCTTGTTGTAGTTAATTGACAGGATCCTCAATTAGCTGTGCCTATTTAGTGTGCATAACTCGGGAGAGAGTGCATATTTAGGTTATTGTTGAATAACACCACTCCTAAAGTATAAGAGGAATCTATAACTGCGGGTTTAAAGGCGGGATTAGGGATAACGAAGCCTTGGGTGCAATCTTAAGTGAACTGTGTTAATTAAAGCTAGCTAGTGTATCTCGGGAGAGTGCAATAGTATATTATTGTGATTACTCGGGAGAGATTTATGGTAAGACGAGCGTTCATGATTGATAGAGAAGTGTTGGTACATTTGTATGAAGCATAAACAGAAGGGATTCCATCAATAGGGGAAATCTTTACCTTAGCTTTATCTCCTCATTGTTTACAACCTTAGCATTTTAGTTTATAGCCTGTTTAATTTACTTGCAATCTTAGTTACTAAAGAAACCATCAACTTGTGATTCAAACATTTGGAAAGCTGGTTCTGAAGAGTTTTGTGAGTCTAAAGATTGTGATTGATAGGTTAACTCTCTTTGGGATTCGACTCCGGACTTGTAAACCGGATTATATTTGCAACGACCGCATTGTCTTTTTTATAAGGCATAGTTGGGCGTGATCAAATTTTGGCGCCGTTGTCGGGGAGTTAACGAAATTATCAATTACCATTGATAGAAATACAAAAATTCTTAGTATGGTCAATTTTCTCTATACCCAACTTGTGAATATTTGTGTAATTAATTTTTCTTACCTTAGTCTATTTTTATTGTTTGGGTCATGTTTATTTTCTTAGTTTTGAAAAATGGCATCATATAATAAAAATTGGTGGGATGGTAGTTGTTCATACTGTGATGACCCTTGTCTTTATTGTGGAAGACCACACTCGTGGCAAAATTGTTTAAATTTTCCTGGGGGTGGATTGTGCGCACAATCTCAAACCCATGAGTGGAGTATTCGTGATAAGTGTGGTTTTCAAAATGGTCATTGGGATGATTGTGTTGATTGGTCCTTCCCTTCCCCAAGCCCCCACTATGATGATTCTATTGTTTTTGATGAAAATGATAGGGCTAACGAATTGGAAGAAGTTGAGCATGGCCGAAAGAGAGAGTTCAAGCTCATGTTGGAGTGCTTACTTGAAGGAGGACAGAAAGAACAAAGTGCCTTGGAGGAGCTTTTGGAAAATAGTCTCCAAAATTCCTTGGCACTTAATCAAAACCAAGAACTCTCAAATGCCCAAAATGAGAAAATAATGCTCATGTTGGAGACCATTCTTGAAAATGAGGAAGAATGTAAGCTAAAATTTGAAGAGTCAAGAATTGAACCTCCGCCAACCGACCCCATGAGTACCAATGATGCCGAGAAAAATATGGACTTAGAATCAACCGGTGTAAATAAAAATCTGGTTGAGAATGACTCTAGTCCGGGGGAAGAAGAGGATGTCAGAATAGAAAAAAAGTGCAAAATGAAGGTTTGAAGTCACATTCCAAGCATTTTTCAACATTAGAATTGTGTAGTGATATAAAAATTGAACTACATGAGTCTGTGAGGGACTGCGAGGTGGAAAGGCAACAACCATACATTTTAGAATTTGAGGAAACAAAAAACCAAAATGACATTCCTCGCATGAGAGCCAAGAAGTGCAAAATGAAGAATTTAAGGCTCGGCTCGATAATCAACTTACTACCCCATATCGCTCGTGGTCACAAGCTTGATTCCAAGCTAGGTGCATAGTTCATATCGTCCAAGTGGCGAGAAAAGTGGAACATGGAACACAAAGCCATTGGAAGGATGTAACAACAAACCATTGGTTGGAACTAAGTGTGAGGTACCCCCACGAAGGACCAAGATTGGGAGAAGTCTGAGTACCTCATGAGCTGCTAGTGCTTCTTTGGCCTACCAGGGAGTTTCTTTTACCCTTTTATTAGTATAGTGTGCATTTGGGACAATGCACAATTTTAAGTGTGGGGTGGGAGACTTGCCTTGATACTATATTGTAGTGTACATAGACATGGAACATGTTCTAATATTCTATATGTGTTGTTGCGTATAGTTGACTGTACTCACATTAGGAGTAACTGACTTGGCCCAACGATGGACGCTTGTCGACGGGTCTCTTGAGGGTCAAAGTCGGATCTAAAAAAAACAAAGGTACAGGACTCTTCTTGAGGACGGACCACTTGGACACTACTCTTGAGGGAAATAGTCCATGTAGCTTCTTTTTATTTTATTTTATTGTTCTTTTCTAGGTAGTGTAGTAATTCCTCCTTGGTTTTTCTTTAAACCACGGTTCTTTTCCAAGGGTTTTATTTGAACCGGGTATAGTTAGTTTTTTTTTGGGAGTAGGAGCCATTGTGTTGTGTTTTGAGGTGAAGCAATATCTCTTGACTTTGTTATGCCTTGAGAATAGTGAGTACTTTGGTTGTGACGCTTAGGCTCAGTTTTTGACTCTTGTAGAAGTACCTTAAATTGTATTATCTTAACTTTGCTCAACTGCTTTGACTAGAGTGTCTTGATGAATCCAATCCTGAGTGAGTTATGTGCCATGCGTGTGTGAGGTTTGTTGTATTCTGTGCATTGCATTTGATGTCTAGAACTTGCCCTGTGTGTTTGCAAAGCGAAATAATAGTTTTGTTCAGTCTTGGAAGTGATATAGGCGTTTCTTTGTTGAGCCAGATATGTATATTTTACCCGCCTAATTGTTATGTATCATAGTTAATCCCTTTGAGCCTGTAATCTAGTTTCTTTGGCAACCACATTACAAGCCTTACTCATTTGTTTGAATTAATCATCTATTTGAACCATTGTAACCTCTCATGAGCACTTGAATTGTTATGAACTTTCTAAAAGTTAAAGTGTGGGGTGGTTGGTTTGGCTTTTGAGTGGATCCAATGAAATAAGGAGAAAGGTGCACTGATTTGAAAAGGCAAGAGCCACTTGAATTGGGAAAAAAAGGAAAAGAAAAAAAGATATTCATTGATAGTGGTGACTCTTGATATAATTGAGCTTAAATAATGTGGGAGTTGATGTATATTGATGTGAAGGTGGAGTTTGGTTTGACATAAGTATGGGATTTGAATGTTAAATTATATGTATTAAAGTACTTAGGGAGGTGTAGTCACTCTTAAATCTAAATGTATCCTACTCGTCCCGTAGCCTACATTACAACCAAATAAAGTCCTAATTGATCCTAGATTGAATGAGCTCGATTAGTGGAGTAGTACACTACGGGCAAGCTTATGGTGCATCTTTTGTGGCCTATGAATATTATTTCTGAGAGTGAGTGAATTCTTTCTATCTTGGGTTCCTAAGTGTTCTTAAATTTTATTGTGTGGAACCACTTTTTTGTTGTTGTGTAAGGGCACTTGATTCATGAAGGAAAGATAATGTTAGTGACCTCTATATTAGAGTAAGTGGGTGAATTGTGAATAATGTGGGGTACTTGTGAGTCAAATCTTGAGGTGAAGATGTTACGCTTTTGTGCTTAGTCTATTTTCAATATTCTTGGTGTGATGAGTTAGGAAAATTGTTTAAAAAGGCCGTGTCTATAAAAAAGAAAGTGTAGTTTGATTGCTCGAGGACGAGCAATGGTTTAAGTATGGGGTGTTGATGATAGGCTATAATAGCATATTTTAGTCGATTATTACACTCTAATTTACTGCACTTTAGTTGAGTTTGCACTTTAATGGCTAGTGTTTTGCACTAATTATGTGTTTTATGCCTTGTAGGTGTGATTACAAGCTATATAGATGTTATGGAATGAATTTAAGTAATTTGAAGCTTTTAAGTCTGAGTAAAATCTCAAGGAATTAAGTCGGGATCGTGTTCGGGGGTCAAATTTGATAGTTGAGAACAAACGAAGACTCGATGAGGCATATTGCGCACTGTCTAGTAAAATACACATAACTTTTTATGCATAACTCCATTTTGGCTCCATAATATATGGTTGGAAAGATAACTCAAAGGGATACAACGTTCATGTTTTGCGTATTTCCAAATTCTAAACATAACAGGACGAAAAACTGAGGTTTCACCGCGACCGCGGCAGAACCGCGACAGAGTGCAGACGTAGACAATTGAAGAATCAGAGGCCATGTTTGGCTGCGGTTTGACTGCGACCGCAGCAGAACCGCGGTAGGAGGCGGAAATTTCAGGGACTAAAGTGCAAAATACGGGATTTTTAGCCCAAAACCTTATTTTAAACACTAGACTCCGCCCAAGAGAGGCATGTATTGATTTTTAGAGTTTCTTAGGAAGAAAAAACCATTGTGAGAGATCACCCAAAACATCTTTCTTCTTTTCTTTGATTTCTATTGCTAGTTTATGATGAATCTTATCTTAGTTTGTTTACCCATAGTTATGAGTAGCTAAATCTTTTGTCTAAGGTTTTGATGGAACCTATTGGGGGATGAACTTCTTGTTTATGTGAATACAAATTGCTAGTTTCAATCTTTATTTATTCAACTATGTTCTTGTTGTAGTTAATTGACAGGATCCTCAATTAGCTGTGCCTATTTAGTGTGCATAACTCGGGAGAGAGTGCATATTTAGGTTATTGTTGAATAACACCACTCCTAAAGTATAAGAGGAATCTATAACTGCGGGTTTAAAGGCGGGATTAGGGATAACGAAGCCTTGGGTGCAATCTTAAGTGAACTGTGTTAATTAAAGCTAGCTAGTGTATCTCGGGAGAGTGCAATAGTATATTACTGTGATTACTCGGGAGAGATTTATGGTAAGACGAGCGTTCATGATTGATAGAGAAGTGTTGGTACATTTGTATGAAGCATAAACAGAAGGGATTCCATCAATAGGGGAAATCTTTACCTTAGCTTTATCTCCTCATTGTTTACAACCTTAGCGTTTTAGTTTACAGCCTGTTTAATTTACTTGCAATCTTAGTTACTAAAGAAACCATCAGCTTGTGATTCAAACATTTGGGAAGCTGGTTCTGAAGAGTTTAGTGAGTCTAAATATTGTGATTGATAGGTTAACTCTCTGTGGGATTCGACTCCGGACTTGTAAACCGGATTATATTTTCAACAACTGCATTGTCTTTTTTATAAGGCATAGTTGGGCGTGATCACAAAACAATTATACGGTCCGCATAATTGATCTGCGATCGCAAATCTGGTCGCAAACTTGACCAGTGTAGCCCAGTTTTTTGCACCAATTCCACGATGCATTTTGCGACCCACATTTTTCTTTTGCGGTCCATTATGCGATCGCAGACCCAATTTCAGAGGCTTATTTTTCCTAATTTTATAACCCGACCCCATCTTAATATATCGGCTTTGGGGCTTCATTTGGGGTCATTTTCTACTGATTTTAGAAAGAGTTGAGAGCATATAGAGATAGAAAGAGAGAGAAGGAGCCTAGTTTCATAATCATCCAAATCTTGCTCAAGTTTTCAAGAATCAAGGAAGATAACCACTTGATTGTCCTCCATCCGGGGAAGTCTTTCTTCCAAGATTTCATGTAAGAGGTTAAGGGTTCAAATATGTTGAGGGTTTAGAAATAGTCCATGCATGTGGGACTAAGTTGTAGTATGTGATATAAAAGAACTAATTTGGGTAGTTCCTGTTAAAATTGATTGGGGGAAAAAGGAATTTCCATTTTCAGACCTTGTAGACTACTTCATATGTTAAGTGTTTGATGAAATTCCTAAGAGAGTTACACCATGGGTAATCTTCCTAATTATTAATCGATTCACGCTATCTCCTTATAGATTGTTATTGCTAGAGGTGTTGGTGGATTGTAGAAACTTAAGGAAAAGCTATTTGAGGTATGTATGGCTAAAACCCCCTCTTTTTAGAAATTGAGCTCCCATGGTGTCCATGTAAAATTGTAAGTCCGGAATTTGATTGACATAGTATTTGTTATTTAAAGGAATTAGTGTTGCAAGAATATATGTGAAAAGTGTGTCCCAATATGTACAATATGGTATTCTTAATAAATTAGTGATATGTGAAGAATGTGGATAATATCCTAAATTGCCTAGATTTCAAGTCAAGTTTAAATTGTGATTATTATGCCAAATCATGTGAATCTCTTTTTATGTTTACAACTTGAATTGCTCTTGTATGTCCCCATTACCTTAAATTGCAAGTTTGATGCTAAAAGTGAAAGTGATGTGGAATGTGAGTTATGAAATGTGGCCTATTACCAAGTATGATGTGATATTTATGGTCCTAAGTACCTATGAATTGATACATGTGAAATAAAGATTCAAATGAGATGATAAATGAGAAAGGAACAACGCCTTGGTAAGGCGGCCTAGTCGATTGGGCCGTGATCGGACGCCATGCCGCACACATGGTGGTATTGTGCTGAAATTGAATTCCGGAAAGTGAGAATGAATTGTGATTGAGGTATATGTCTCAAATAAGGAAACCTAGACGATTGGGACGTGATCGGACTCCGGTCAAATAAGCGGTGGTATTGTGAATAATGATGAACAGTATTAAATTCCCAAACTAAAGCTATGGAAATTATGTGAAAGCTATGTGATTCCTTTTATTTGAAGATGTGGTGATTGTCTAAAGCTTTTGTTGAATCCTTATGATTTCTTTTATGGTTGTTCTTTCTAATGAGATGGTGTTTAGTTATACATACTAGTGCCATTCGATGGCACTAACATCCCTTTTTATCAGGGGCGCTACGTCCTTAAATGGATGTAGGTGGTTCCATATTAGGCAGTGGTGGTTGCAGCTAGTGACACATCTTCCTCTCAGCTGACATGGGGAGCCCCACTTCATTTCGGGGTCCTGTATCAACTGTTTATCATGTACTTTGTATATTGAGGTATAGCCGGAGCCTTGTTGCCACTTCAGTTGTATTTAGAGGCTCTGTAGATAGGTTGTGGGTGGTGTTTGATAATGGGGAATTTAGTTAGAAATCTTGATGTTTGGCAAAGATTTGTAAAACTTATAATATTTTGATAATTATGAAGTATGCTGCTAATGGAAATAAAATGGAAGTTGTTAATGAAATACTTACAAAGTATGATTAATGGAGTCTATCTCCTATTTATTCATGAATTAGTTTGGGTAGAATGAAACCTAACAGTCTTGCTCAGTCGGGTTTACTCGGTTGATCGTCGGTCGCACTCCTCGGTTTTTGGGGCGAGACACTTTTATCTTCGTAACACTTATACAGTACTTTTAAGCACCCCAAATCCTATCCAAATATTTCTCAAGGATCACGATGTCATTATATCTGCGAGACCGAATTCACTATGTTGGGGTTCACTACGTTTACCTTGCACAATCTGCATGATTTGTCTGTATCCTCTTGTCTAGCCATAACTAGGCTCTTCCCGAATCAACTACTAACTACTCATTGGTCCATTCTCATATCTATACTCCACATAACCTCTCTTGGGTTATTTTCTTTGTCTTAACATACCACTCATACTGGCTCTTTATGTATCAAATGTTCATTCACACTTATTTATCAATAACATCTGCTGTAGGCACCCTTATTGCCTCTCCTCAGCGACGTGCTTGCATAATATTCTGGAGTCGTAACACATCTATAGGGTCTAAATAAATGCAATCCCATTCCTTTCTCCTTTCTACCACATTCTTCCTTTATTATTCCATAGTTACCTAAACCAATAACTCCGACTTAATACCACATAACACCATCTTCCTCCCTTTAGGAGAGTAATAAGACTTAATGCTACGAAGATCTACCAATATATGTTTTACCTCTTCATCTTTGGCATCTTTTCACATCGTCAATGACCCTTACTCGCCTTATGGTAACCCTTTTGTACCAGGGATAATTGAACTTCTTATGCACGAAGGTGACACCTAGTGTAATTGGCACACTTAGTCCCGTCATATTAACTCTGCTCAGAGTGCTCACTTTAGAAAAGCGTCTTCCTAAATGACCTTTAAAGTTTATTCGTCTGTTGTCTATTCTATTATTGTTGGAACACGATCTCTAAAATTCTCACAATGCCGACTATTACCAATTCCTTTGATCCCTAATTCATATTCGATTTTTTATCTTATTTACTATCCTATACTAAATTCTATTACTATGGGGGTCTAGTTTTCCTTCTGGTAATCACGTTCTAGTCACCAACTCAATTCTTGAATGAGGATATAGCCTTTGGCCTATACTCTTTTATTGTCTCAAGGACTGTCACCTCTTGTCTTTTCCTTCACTTGACTATAAACACCGTCATTCTATCATATTTTGATTTACCATTATCATCCATTTATCACATCTTACTCATAATGCTTCGATTGCTCTCTTCTTATTCTCCGACTAATATTCCTGTCTATCACTTTATTCTGATAACTTCAACAAAACATTCTTTCACTGTTATCTCCCCTTTCTTTATCTTACTGGCTCTTTAGGTCACCTAGCATTCTCTCTTTACTAGGAATTGGAGCCATACAACGGTAAATATTTATCCCTTCTAGGATTCCAGTGCCAACCTTCTAAATTTTTTCAGACATTCTAGTATTCATATCTAAATGTACTATTCTAGATTACACCATCGGTGTCTCTCACAAGGAGAATTGTTACCATATTTTCAATATCCTTCGGAAATGTTAGCTAATGATAATAATCCATCTACCATTTTGGGTTACTCTAACCCCAATTAGATCTTGCTATCCCAATCTTCTCTTAAACTATATCTGTTAATGTTTATCGTGAAAATGGTAATAACAATAAAATTTATTGATGGGACTCTAAAAATACGTGATCTATTCTATGCTAGTTTGTTAAGCAGTTGATGCTAAGTATGTGAGATTCAGAGACGAAATAAAGTTAGGGAGAGAGATATAATAAAATCATTGGGTCAGCTATTCAGGGCCTCGAGCCGGTCGATTTGGAGCCTCGATGTCGATTCCAGGGCTCGGACTCGAGCTATCGTGGGTGATCGGGGTAGGGCTAATAGTTATGAAATAATCAATGAAGGCTCTTTATGGCCAATGATAAGAAATGAATGATGAACGAATATGAAGAGCGTAAATGAAAGCAATAATATAGAGAGAGTATATAGGAGAGCAAAGAGAATGTTTCTTGTATTTCTTGTGGAGCAATTGGAGAAATAACTGAACCCTTACAAAGTATCAAAGAACCCTTTTATATAGGAGGGGAACTCCAACATAGTACAAAAGCATTAATTACAAAAGTAGGGGGATGAGACAACTAGATGACACCAAGCACTGCCAGTATTAGCTGCATACCTAGGGAGCTCTCCAGTCCCATCATGATCGCGGCCAACATTGTCGTTAGGCTGGGCGTCAATGAATCTCGAGGGAGGGAGATTGACCATAGCCTCGAGGTCTCGAGATGATCCCCCAAAATGCCTTAATGACATGAAATTGGACCCTCTAATTTTGCCGTATATAGATAGTCTCTGCGTTTCCTAGAACGAAGTGATATGAAACGATTTAGAACCTCTATTTTGAGTACATCATTGTCGTGACATCATCCTATCAGGGCATTAAATTCCATGTCCCAAAAAACCGTGCAAGGATCGCCGTCAAACGCGACTATCGAGAGATTCACGAACTGCTATTGGTTCGTCCCTTCCGCTACCCATGTGGTTCCTATAAATACATCAGCCTTTTGATAATCCTTATTTTCCCAACATCTTCAAATTTGCGAATCTAGATTCATCTCCTTCTACATTCTTCCTTTTCACTTACTTAGAGAAAAATCTCACCGTCGCAATGGCCAAAACTTCCAGGACGGTTCCTCGGCGGAACAAAGTTGCCTCTTCATCTCGGTCGTCTAAGAAGAAAATGAAGGTGATACCCACTCTCGGACAATGTACTCCCCACCATCTTGACATGTCGAAAGATTATACGATCGATACACCCCCTACTACACCTAGCCGATGTGAACACGTGTCTCGGTACATCAGCGTCATGACCGATGCGGGGACGGTAAAGAAGGACTACCGATGGAAGAAGGTGGTGGAGGTTGAAATTACTAGTCCTTATGATAACATAACGGATCACAAAGACGGTTTCCTCCACGTATATACCTATCCTTTTACTTTGAGTCTGGTTGAGCCTTCTGGGTCTCCTCCCCCAGGGATAGATCTGGTCATCCTTGACTTTTGCGACAAATATCAGGTGACACTCGGTCAAATCTATCGCTCTTTTTGGAAGATAGTCTTGATGCTCCGCTATTTCACTAATAAGGTTGAGGGTGAGACCTTTAACCTAAATCATTTGATCAGGATGTACAACTCCCGATTCTATAGAGGCTTGATTAGGCTTCGTCATCGGTCCAAGAAATAGTTTTTCTCGAGCACCGATGACTAGAAAGATCAGGGATAGATGAGTAGGTTTGTCTGGGTTAGAACCTCGGACATCATGCCGGCTGAGAAGATGCCTTTCCCGAAGAAGCAGAACATGCAACGTGAGTTTTTTTTCCTTCGGACATGTTTTAAGATATTCTTTCCTTTTTTCAAAAAAGACAACCTCTTTTTGTTTTCTGCAGCTGCCACATGATATCCTGAAGTGGTCTCAGATCTACCGGGGTGGATTGAGCGATTGGATAAAAAGTTTCCTTATCTTACCCGATCTTATACTGATCTAGCCAAGACTTGGTGGGTGGCCAAGAATCATGGTAAAGTTTCTCTCCCCGCCTACGTCTCAACCCTATGCTTTTTCCTGTACCTTCTTGTGCTAACAAGTTGTGGCTGATGTGCTCGTGTAGGCCTCGACAAGAATATGCTGATGAGACCACCCCCTGGAGGCGTGACGGAGGTTTCAGAGCCTGCCGAGGGAAATAAAAGGAAAGGCAAGGAGGCTGCCAACCCTTCTGTAGTGAAGAGACCTAAGTCGCACAGGCCTAAAACCGCCATTGGGACCTCGGCTTATGCTTCCGAGGCAAGCCTCGGTACTGATGATGAAAATGGTAATGGGAGCGGGTACCGCTTAGAGGAGAGGCTGAGGACGAACGGGAAAGCCCCGTAGGTACCTCGATTAGAAGCTGCCAAATCAGGGATGGCTGACTCAAGTCTTCCCAACAGACCGGAGGTAATTGAGAAGGGCGTCAGTGTGGCCTTAGATCCCATGACCAGGTTTGGCACAATTCCCATTGGGGGGTCCATTGCCGCTGGCCCTGAAGGGTCGGGAGCCGGAGCTTTTTAGGAGTAGGAACTGCACTTTGGGGATATTGGAGATATGGGTGATTTCATTTTCGGTTCCCATTTTTCATCAGGGGATCTAAGAGATGCTCAAGGTATGAACGCCGCCAAAACTGAGGGTCCTCTTAAGGTGGTAGGCACGCTTGGCAACATTTCTGACGACGTTAGTGGGAACGTCGATCTTGACACTCTTGGCTCCGTCATGCCGGCTGAGAAGTTCATGCAACAAGTGATAGTTGCTTTAAGTATATTTCTTTTAACCTCGGTCATTTTTCTTCATTCTTCTAACTCTTCTATTTTGCTGTAGTGCAAGGAGATGTACGACCATGCCCTTTTCAGGCTTAATGAGAAGCTTTCGTGTCGAGAGAAGGAGCCTCGAGAATCTATCCTCAAGACTACGAGAGTCAGAGGCTCATTCTATCTAGAAGGAGAAAGAGTCAGACAAACACCAGGCTACTTTGGAGGGACCACTCCGTGAAAAGGCTGCCCTTGTCGAGCAGGTATTCTGTTATGCATGAATTTTTCCCGTGTTCCCATAATTTGAGACTAACTAGATTGCTTTTCTTTTCGTAGGTCAAGCAAAATGGCTCGCAGATTGCGTGACTGGATGTGGATATCCTTGGTCTGAGGAGACAAAATCAGGCAGTGACTTTGTTAGTTAGCATCGACCCATGATCTTCTCAAAGATGCTCTAAAGGAGATAGATGAGCTGGTTGCAGCTAAGTCCAAGATCGAAAGAATTGTAGCCACTTACCTGAAGGACGCAGCCATAGTGCATCAAACGGCTCGTTACGTATCGATAAAGGCTGAGCAAAAACTGACTTGGGCCATCGAACATGCCAGGATGGAGGTGAGGAGAAAAACATTGGAGGAGATCGATACCGGGGGCATCGATCTGTCAGTTGGAATCGAGGAGGTCTGGGAGCTGGAGAAAAAGTTGGCACTTTTGGTCGTTCCAGACGAAGATCACGAAAATGGTTTAGGGGACAGTGGTGATGAAGAGTAGGCCTTGTGTTGCTTTTGTCCCCCCTTTCTGTGTATGTATCCCCCTGGGAGTGAGTCTTGTGAAGACTCCCCTTGTAAATATATATTTTTTGGTAATGAAAGAAAAGGGTTTTTCTTCTCTTGATCTTTTCGTTCTCTTAACCTCGCTGCTCGAGCAGAGTTTACCTTAGACTTTAGGCGTTAGCTTTTTGAAAACCATATCCAGAGCAACCGGGACCCCTAAATTGGGTCATGTCCCGAAGTTAGATTGGTAGCTTCTTTAGGGCCGGTGCAAGTGATAGTGAGGAGCCCTTGAGGCCTCGCTGCCTTTCGAATTTCACGGGATAGTAGCATCCGAGCAATCTGATGAAGGGACCCCAAGGTGTTCCTGTCAGTACATTTCCCTAGAAAAAGGGTGAAGTTTACGCGAAGAATTAATTGGGCCTTTGGGCTGGTGAGCAGCCGCTGCCCTGGCCCTATATATTCATTCATTCGCCTGTCAAGTGGAGATTCTGCTACTTTGAGTAATCACAGGACCTAGCGTTTTGTTTTTGTTCTCCCATTGTTCCAACTCAAAATCTTTACTCAAATTCATATCTCCCTCTTCTCATTTTACCATATCTATGACTGATACGTTGACCTTTGCCAACAAAAGGGAGGGGAATTCTGCTTACGTTCCGCATTTAGTCAGTAGTACGCCGCCGGCGCCCCGCGAAAGGGCCTCGAGGTACCTTTTCCCGAGAAAAGATGTTATGTTGGGGAAACCCCCCGCTATTCTAGGACATCGGAAGCATGCATCGAGATTTATCTCATCAGTGAGAGAGGAAAACCTCTAGATGATCAGAAAAGATTGCATATGTGGAGATGGCATGGTATTGCAAGTTCCTTCCTCCGAGGAGAGCATCATGACCTATGTCGAGGGGTTTTTGAGCGTGTACACACATACTTTTGCATCGGGTCCCCCCGACCAGGTCGTGCTTGAGTTCTGTTGGAGATATCGAGTTACCTTGGCGCATGCTCACCCATTCGTTTGGAAGATAGTGTAGACGATAAGATATTTCGCCAACAAGGTCAGATGAATAAAGAAGAGTTTGCACTAGAAGAAAAAACATATGAAAACCCAGAAGGATTAAAAATAACGATAATATTTTCCAACTTAGGAAGAAGATACAAGAAAATAGGAAATAACCTGAACTTAATATTGGAAAAAGAAACTGTAAAACTAGAAGATAGTTTAACCGCAATGGTTAGAATAACAAAAGAAAACGAAGAAATAGATAGAAAACGAGAAATTAAAGAAATACAACAGCAAGCAAAAGAAAAAATACAACAGATAGAAGAGGTAAAAAACACTAAAATAACAGAATTAGAAAAAGAATTAGAAATGCTAAAACAATTATATGCTAATAAACTAAAAGAAAAAGAAAAACGTAAAGAAGAAGAACAAGAACTAAGACTGACAAATTAGATAGAAAAACTTAAAATTCAATTAGAAGAAGTACAGAATAACCCACCAAATATAAGCATAAACGAAATAAATGACCAAAGTGATAACGACGAAGATCTAGGAGAAAACTATTCAGAAACGAGTGAAACATACACAGAACTTATAGACAAAACAGAAAAGGTAAAAACAAACCCAGAAATAAATACATGAAATATGGCCGAAGATAAACCAAGCACATCAGGAGTAAAAAATCCGAGACAACTAAACCCAACCTATTACAGAGTAAGTTATGATTCATATGATAGGAATAAAACATTATGGGATAAAAGGCTAAATAGGAAATGGACACCAAAGCAGATAACTGAACAATGTAATTTTTTAGATCTAGATTGTGTAGCAGATATAAATAAAACAATCCAATTATGGATAGGGTACATCTCCAAACAACTAATAGATAATAAAATTGCAATAGTTGAAACACCAGGATATATAGAAAGAACGCTTATAGGAACAGTAAAACTATGGTTACAAAATTTATCAAGTGAAAGCCTAGATACATTAAGAAGTAATAAAAAACTTGATGGAACAACAATGACAGATATATTGAATAAATATGAAATAGCAATAAGAAATGAGTTTAGTAGTATGACAACAGAAGTAGAAGAACAAAATAAAGAAAAAACTACAAATAGAAATTTGATGATAAAATTAGCAATATGTAATATGTGTTATATAGACGAATATACTTGTGCATTTAGAGACTATTATTATAAAGGAACATATAGTCCAGATGAAAGTAAGGAAATAAGAAAATTATATTTTACAAAATTACCAGAACCATTTAGCTCAAAAATAATAAAAAATTTGAATGAAACAGACCTAGCAGATACTCTAGGAGCTCGAATAAAATTTCTACAAAATTGGTTTATAGAATTATGTGAAAAAAATAAAGAAAATATCAAAATGGATAAAATATTAGTAAAGAATTTGGCATGTTGCAAAAGTAGAATAGCACCCCAATTCGGCTGCACAGATAAATATTACAAAAAAGAAGGAAAGAAAAAGAGATACAAATCAAAATATTCAAAATATAAATATAGGAAACCAAGAGGAAGATATTATGTAAAACATTATAAACATAAAAAACCATACAGGAAAAAGAAAAACTAACAGAATGTACTTGCTATAATTGTGGAAAGCTAGGACATTTAGCTAAAGATTGCAAATTACCAAAAAACCCAAAGAAAAAATAAATTACCGAAATAATGGTAGATAATGATAAATATACACAAATAGAATATGTAGATTATGAATTAAGCAGTGAAGACAGCATATATGAGATATCAAAAAACGAGTTCCCCGAAAATGAAAAAGAAATAGACAATAATATAGAAGAATCAGACGAAGAAAGTAATGACTGAAAAAGATATACAAATTATACAACAAGAAGAACACCAAGATGAACAATCTTCAGAACAAAAACTAATATTTGACGCTAATATATTTGAACAAATAAAAGGAAAAGAATTGGATCTAAGCATAGACAAAATATTAGAAGTACCAACAATAAAGAATTGGTTTAAAAGACAGAAAGAAGAATACTATGTAGTGAGCCAGAGAGAACATATAATAGATTGTAAATACATCAAAGGTAAAGCACAAATACCAATTTTAAATAAAAAACTACTAAATAAAGAAATACAAGATATAAAAGCAAAAAATTCAATAAAATGCGTACACTTAGGAGGAACAGAAATACTAATAAAAGCATGTTTTAGAGAGGGAATAGATACCCCTATAGAAATATACTTGGCAGACGATAGAATTATACAACCTATAGAAAAAAGTATAATAAGTGCAGTAAGAGGTAACTTAATATACCAAAAATTTAAATTCATAATAAGTGTCAACTATTCAGTAGCAATAGATGATAAAAATATAGATAAATCATTAGTGCTATATTGGAAAATGTCTGGAATAGAATTAGCACTAGGAAGTAAAATATTCACAGCAAGATGTAAAAATCTATATGTCTTAACAACAAAACATAAGATAACAGCTAAAAATAAAATAAATAAAATAAAAATAGAAAATCCATTCGAAAGAATAGTATCAGTTATAGACAACAATGATTACAGTTATACGGAAATGGATATGGAAGAAGATTTAGAAATAGTAAAAGAAAGATTAAGCACGTCAAAACGAACAAATAATGAAATGCCAGAAACGTCATCAAGAATAAGTACATCACGAAGTACATCAAGAAGAATAAATTATATAACTCCACAAAAATTAATAAAACAAAAAATAGAAGAAATAAACCCACATCATTATTATATAACGGGAATAATGGACCAAAAAAAATATTTAATATTAATAAATACAGGGCAGGAAGAGAATTATGTTATAAGAGAATTAATACCAGAACAAGAGATAGTGACAATAGAACAACAAAATTCAGAACTACCAAAAGCGTTAAGAAAAAACGAAAAAACAACTGAAAAAGAATTAATTATTGGAGGAATACCAATATTAATAAATTTTAAAATATATCAAGGCGATAAAAACATTACACTAGGAATAAAATGGTTAGAAAAAGTCAAACCATACAAATTAAAAGATAGACAATTAACGATAAGTTATGAAAATAAGAAAATAATAATAAAAAGAACTTTGATATAATGCCAAAGATATACATACTTGCCAAGATAATAGTAGAAGGATATTATAATAGATACTATACACCTATGATGGATACAAGGGCAAAAGCTAACATGTGTAGACATAATTGTTTACCAGAAAGTAAATGGGAAAAGCTAAAAAAACCCATAGTAGTAACAGGATTCAATAATGAGGGAAGTATGATAACATACAAAGCAAGAAATATAAAGATACAAATATGGGATAAAATATTGACCATAGAAGAAATATATAGTTATGAATTCACAAATAAAGATATATTATTAGGAATGCCATTTTTAGATAAATTATACCCACATATTATAATAAAAACACATAGGTGGTTTACTACCCCGTGTAAACAAAAATTAGGAGCAAAAAGAGTAAATAATAAAGTAAGAAAAACAACACCTTGGATTAAAGGAAGTGAAAAAATTACCCAAAAATTAGAAAATGTAATACAAAGCAACCATAACATAGAAATAATTATTTTTTCAATAAATAAAATAAAACTACTACAAGATAAATTAGAATTACTATATAATGATAATCCACTCTAAGGATGGGGAAAACATAAAACAAAAATAAAGATTGAACTAATAGATGAAAATAGTATAATAACACAAAGACCTTTAAAATACAATTTTAATGATTTAACAGAATTTAAAATGCATATAAAGGAATTATTAGACAATAAGTACATACTAGAAAGTAATAGTAAACATACTAGTACGGCATTTATAGTAAATAAGCATAGTGAACAAAAAAACGAGGAAAAAGCCGTATGGTTATAGATTATAGAAATTTAAATGCAAAAACAAAAACATATAATTATCCGATACCAAATAAAATACTAAAAATCAGACAAATACAAAGATATAACTATTTCAGTAAGTTTGATTGTAAATCAGGATTTTACCATTTAAAACTAGAAGACGAATCTAAGAAGTTAACAGCATTCACAGTACCACAAGGATTTTATGAATGGAATGTATTACCATTTGGATATAAAAATGCACCAGGTAGATATCAACATTTTATGGATAACTACTTTAACCAATTAGAAAATTGTATAATATATATAGATGATATACTGTTATATTCTAGAACAGAGAACGAACATATAAAACTACTAGAAAAATTCATACACATTGTAGAAATATCAGGAATAAGTTTAAGTAAAAAGAAAGCAGAAGTAATGAAAAATCAAATAGAATTTTTAGGTATACAAATAGATAAAAACGGAATAAAAATGCAAACCCATATAGTACAAAAAATAATTAACTTAAATGAAACACTTGATACAAAAAAGAAGTTACAATCATTTTTAGGATTGGTTAACCAAGTAAGAGAATATATTCCTAAATTAGCAGAAAACTTAAAACCATTACAGAAAAAATTAAAAAAGGATATAGAATATCATTTTGACGAAAAGGATAAAATACATATACAGAAGATAAAAAATATGTGTAAAAAATTACCAAAACTATATTTCCCAGATGAAAAGAAAAAGTTCACATATATTGTAAAGACTGATTATAGTGATCACAGCTATGGAGGAGTTCTAAAATATAAATATGATAATGAAAATATTGAACACCATTGTAGATATTATTCAGGATCATACACGGAACCACAATTAAAATGGGAGATAAATAGGAAAGAACTATTTGGATTATATAAATGTTTGTTAGCATTTGAGCCATATATTGTTTATAACAAGTTTATAGTAAGAACAGATAATACACAAGTAAAATGGTGGATAACACGGAAAGTGCAGGATTCAGCAACTACAAAGGAAATAAGGAGATTTGTATTGAATATACAAAATTTTACATTTACAATTGAAGTAATACGAACTGACAAGAATGTTATTGCAGACTACCTATCAAGACAAAGGTACCCAAACAGATGAAAGCCAAGAATCAAAAGACATATTTACAATCCCTACTACTCTATCTTTACAGATGGATGGTATGGGAAAAAGATTACAACAGCTAGAGGAAAGCCAACTAAGTCAGCAGCATGACTATAAAAATGCGGAACTAGGTCGATCGGAAGACTCTAAACTTCCAGAGTTAGAAGGAGACGTTGGGAAACTCCAAAAAACCCATAACACCGTTGCTTTATATACAGCTGCAGGTACAAGCAAACAAGTTAACAAAAAGCCACATATCAATGTAAACCTAAACAACGTATTTGATAAGCCATTTACATCAAAAAAGCCAAGAGAAGCAATAGTTATAGCCCCACAAACTACAACCTATGCTAATAGCCTACACCACAACAAAAAGGTATATAACCATATTACTCAAACATATATTGAGAATATATATAAAATTCAGACATTCTTGAACCTAAACCCGAGATCAACTACTACTACAGATCCAACACAGGATTATGTAACCCAAAAACTACAGGGATATGATAGACTTATAGCCCAACCAAAAACAAAAGTCAACCTAGTAAAAACATGTTACAACTACGGACTACTTAGCACAGTATATACCCACGACGGAGAAGAAATAATTGGAATACCAGAGCTATACAAAGCATTTGACACCTTCAAAAGAATTACAAAAGGCAGCATATTCTTCATCAAATTCTATACAGCACCAGCTGAAATACTATATGATGAAATAAAACCCATAATACAGGTGATAAAGATAGGACTAACACGAGATATGATAATACCTGAAGAGATAGAGAAACAACCGGAGATACAGAAAATGGAGATACCAAGTTTCTATGCCAATAAAAGAATAATTGGTATAGCAACTATTATTCAAGAACTAGCTAACAATTATCTACAAGGAAATGCTATCTGGAACTACTATTCCAGAGACCAGTTAATGATATATGCCAACTCAAAGGAACTACGACAAGGAGATATGGATGAAGTCCAGAAATGGATTTTATCATTATTAAAGCCAGAAATGCAACCAACTACCAGAGCATTGAAAAAAGAATTTATTTCAAACGAGTTATTGACAAGATACTGCAAACTAGTAGGACACAAATATCCAGACCACATATGTTCAAAGTGCAACGGAGATGATAACTATGCACCAGAAGTCTAACTAGAATGAAGGTATCAGCAAGAAGACAAATGAACGAAACAGCTATTGAAAACAAATAATGTAAAAAAGTCGTAAAGTAAATAGTAAGAGTCATAATCATGAACAGTAAAGGTCGTTCATGAATAGTAAGAGTCATGTAAAAAAGTCGGAAAGTAAATAGTACGAGTCACATTCATGAACAGTAAAGGTCGTTCATGAACAGTAGGAGTCATTTAAATTTTCTATATATTTTGTAAATCAGAAGAGGAGTGAGCATCCTCAGACATCCTCATCATCACCTTCTCTCTCTTATCTTCTCTCAATAAAATATCTAAGTATATACAAACTTCTGAAAGCTATGGAGCATTCAAACGAGTTACAAAACCAGGTAAGTTTATTCATAATCATGTTTAACTAAACTCATATATTCCTTATAATCTCTTGAATATCATAATTGTTTATCATGTTATAGTACTGTTATAAAGAACATCTTGAGAAAGTTTGTCTGTCTAATAATGCTGAGAGTAGTTAAGCCCAGACTATGTCATCCTAAAGTGGAAACCAATAGGCAAGGAAGCCGTTTAGTGGAGTACACAGAGTTGAGGCGCTGTTAGGGTAAATGATTGAAGCATGAAAAATATGGTAGTGACCAGAAAAGATTGTACAGTATAACTTATTAAAATATGATAAACTTTATGATAAACAAAGAGGTTAGAGGGAATATGTTTAGTAAACACATGATATGGATAAATAATAAATCTGAATGAACAACCACACGTATTTATTAGAAGAAAATATTGACTACAAAATACTTATGTTATATATCCTTAAGAGACTTAATAACTATGTTAAAAGAAAAATTTATGATATTTTAGTTTCTTTTGAAACAATATATGTAATGGAACAAGCATTTATAGAACTAATTGTATCACAAGAAATAGATATATTAGATCTATATGAATTAGACCACATATCAAGTTAATAAAATTTGTTTATAAATGAAACATAACACTTTTCATTACATAAGATTCTATAACACCCAGAAATGGAAACTTCTTAAAAACCTCAGTAACATAAATAGAAAAATAGATAGTGTTAAACATAATATTAAAATCTGCAAAAATATAATTAGATATAATAGACTACGTAATAAAGCTTTATTAACTATAGAAAAAGAAATTGAATTCTATAAAGATAATCTTGAGACTTATCAACACAGAAAAATCATAATTCTTGTAAATATTAAAACAATGAATATATGTATCAACAGGTACACATCGCAGTATTAAAATGAACAAATCAAAAATTGATAGTTATGAATATTTTAAGTATTGGTTAGAAACTCTAAAACATATAAATTTGGCAAAAAAATTATTAAAACGAAATATAGAAGAATATCAAAAAACCAAAGATATTAAATACTTAGAATACACAATTGAAAACATAAAAGAAATTTCAAGGTTAATTAAATTAACTGCAGATAATCATGAAAAGCATTTAATTCCGCAACACCCAAAATTGGTATCAGAGCTAGCTAATAATGAAAGACAACAAAATATTGATAGTGTAACTCCGCAAAAACTATCTAAAACCAGTGAACCAATTAGAGAACATACACTGATTAAAATAACTAAAAAATCAAGGAAAATAAGGAAGAAACTAAAAAAATTATACCTAGAATATGAATACCTAAGTATTACAAAAATAAATAAAGCTAGATTATCTGAATTAATCGATATAATATCTAAAACAGAATATAAATGCTTTTTGGGTGTTGCGGAATTAAAAAAAACAATTTTGGGTGTTGCGGAATTAAATGCTTTTTCATTATTATCTGCAGCTAATTTAATTAACCTTGAAATTTCTTTTATGTTTTCAAGTGTGTATTCTAAGTATTTAATATCTTTGGTTTTTTGATATTCTTCTATATTTCTTTTTAATAATTTTTTGCCAAATTTATATGTTTTAGAGTTTCTAACCAATACTTAAAATATTCATAACTATCAATTTTTGATTTGTTCATTTTAATACTGCGATGTATACCTGTTGATACATATATTCATTGTTTTAATATTTACAAGAATTATGATTTTTCTGTGTTGATAAGTCTCAAGATTATCTTTATAGAATTCAATTTCTTTTTCTATAGTTAATAAAGCTTTATTACGTAGTCTATTATATCTAATTATATTTTTGCAGATTTTAATATTATGTTCAACACAATCTATTTTTCTATTTATGTTACTGAGGTTTTTAAGAAGTTTCCATTTCTGGGTGTTATAGAATCTTATATAATGAAAAGTGTTATGTTTCATTTATAAACAGATTTTATTAACTTGATATGTGGTCATTAATCTGAATATAAATCCAATTCGTATAGATCTAATATATCTATTTCTTGTGATACAATTAGTTCTGTAAATGCTTGTTCCATTACATATATTATTTCAAAAGCAACTAAAATATCATAAATTTTTCTTTTAATTCGGACTACTAATTCGGACTTCTTTTTTGAGTCATGTAATAAATCTGATTCTACTGTTGTCACTTAGATACCATGCATAGGATCTGAATGTGGACCTTATCTGTGTATGAGTCGTGTTGTCTATGTGCATTACTTGTGAAGGTATAACTGATCCTTCTATCTGTTTTCTGTGTTTCCCCCCTAAATGCAGTCCTATGTGTTCTTATTTGTCACCTAGTATTTTGCCTTTAAACCCGATGGTATGCCTAGCACCCCATTTATAGGATAAAAGTCCTAAATTCCTCTGGGACTATTAGGAAGGGATGGGTAACAACATGCAATAGGGATCGGGACCAACCTTCGCTTTAACTATCTTCACGGGGCGAGAAAGTGTAGATATGGATATGATGACCGGTGTGTTAATACCACGTGTAGCTCTCTTTGAGGAGTGTCATACCGAGTATTGCATTGATGTGATCCATATTATAAACAAACCTAGGACACCCCCATTTACATTCACAAATATGCTTAGATTGTAACTCTTTTCAAAATCTCGCTTTTCACTGATTATTTTTTTTTAAAACACTTGTGTATTTAAACTTAAATCCCCTACTATTTGAGTCATACTTGCTTATTTGCTAATTGTACAAATTCACAAAAACTTGTTTGGCCGGGAACCACACTAGTGGATCCTGAGGGGTGCCTAACACCTTCCCCTTGGGATAATTTCAAGCCCTTACCCTATCTCTGGTTACCAAACGTAGTTATAAATGAACCTTATAGGTTCCTAATGCACCTTAAATAGTTAGGTGGCTACTCTTCAAACTGTAAACCCGCTTTCCTAAAAGGAAAGAGTTGTCCCAACCAAAATGTCATAAACCCGATTCCGCGAAGGAAAAAGGTGGCGCGACAACATGGCGACTCTGCTGGGGATATTTAGGCTTTTACCATTTCATACCATTTTTGTGAATTTGTACCCCTCCCTATGTGCAATTATTTGTTTAATTTCTTTAAGCGTTTAATTTCTTCTACAAAAGCAAAACTGACATATCTTTCTTGTTTCCTTCCTTTTGTAACTACTTTAAATTATAAAACTGCTTTATTTATTACTTTCTTGAACATGCAAATACATGTCAACATGCTTTTAGTTATTGCATAATCATGCTTAATCATACTCCACTCGTGCCAAACAAATACTATAGCAACGTTTGATGAGTGGTTGCGCCCTTTCTATATCATTACCCCCTAAATTCGGAAAGGCTTATTTGCGGTAAAACTAGTCGATCAGCCGTGCAATTGACAGTTTCGTGCCTTCCCCCTTGAGTTGTCCACTCAAGGGTACCAGTCTAAAACCCCCATAGAAACCTTACTTTGTTTAAATTGTGCATGACATCATGGTTAAACCTAGCCGGGTCAGTTATGTTGTCCACGTAATGATCCCTTAAGATAGCCTTGTCCAAAAGTCCACTGGGTTTCCCTAAACCCAAACGGGCATAATCACATTATGTGCATTTATTTGGAGAACAAAATGGCGATGTGCTGATCATAATTGTATAAATAGTCGAGTCTGGTGGGGGTAGGGCCTAACCCTTTTGTTTTGTAGAAAATGAGGCACGAGGTCCCCAGTTTCGGTATGGTTAGAATGCCTCCACTCTTGCTAGACGGGTGGAGGAGTCTTCCATCAAATGACCAAATCAATGAGTGGAAAGAGAGGGATGCCAAAGCTAGCGAAGAGTTGGAATATCTGGAATATAGTCTGCTGGAATTGGAAGGAAAAGCGAGGAAGAGAGTCACCAACTGCCAGAACAATGAGGGAAATGAAGGAGAACACCTGGCAAAGGTATTTTTATTGGTGAACCTACGCGAACTGGAGGATTTGATCAATGAGAGCATTCAACATGAGGAAGGTACTTCTGAGGCCAAATAGATTAGGTTTACTCGCTTTCCAAATGTAATAAGGCCAAGTGCCAGTAGTGACTTATTATCATCTTAATATCGTTTTGGGATTCGTCTATTTTATGTTATGAAATGAAGCATTTATTAGCATTAAAAGTTCTCCAAGTCTATTTGTCGCTAGGACTACCTCAGGCACAAAGAGGTTCCCAAATTAGGACACACTTTACATTCCCGCACTATGAGTTTAAATATTGTAATACTTTTTATAATCCTCACTGACTTGATTACCTTTTGTTTTTATTTTTCTTATTATTCCCCTCCTCAGAGGTTAGTTCGTGCACTCTGACATCATCATCTTATTTCACAAAATCCAAGGACCCTCCACCCACTCCACCTCTTAGTCCTATTAAAGGCAAGAACAAAGGCAAAATGGAAGATTTAAACAACATCAGGAAGGAGAACACAGCTGAACGGGTAGAGGCCACTAATGGCTAGGGTATTTGGGTTCATAACAAAAATGTGTCACAACTTGAACATAAACTATTGAAATTCCAGGAAGAGCTCGATCAGGTTCAAAATCTGGCAAACCAGTCAATTTCCCTCAGCACCCAAGATATCAACTTTCCCAATGCTCAAAACCCTACACCTCCTAAAAATATCGCAAAACAGTAGAATCATCCCGTGCCTCATCATCACACAGCTCCACCAAAGAACCAATGCAACACCTGTCATAACCCAAGCAACACTCCACTACTCATCCCAGAACCTCATAACTCCACAAACGACCATTTCCACACCCATACACAAGGCCACCATAACAATCCTATCTATATGGAGACCATGCCACACTCCAACCTATCTCATGCACACCTTAGTCTGATGAAAAGGATCTGTTTATCAGGAACTTGGCCAAGGAACATAAGAAACTGACCAGCCGGATTTAGGGCGTTCAGGGAAGCAAAGGAATCGAGGGGCTGAACTATGAGGACTTTTGCATATAGCTAGATGTCGAACTGCCTGAGGGGTACAAACCTCCTAAGTTCAAAATGTTTGATGGCAAGGAGATCCAAAGGTCCATTTGAGGACATATTGCGACAAGCTGGTTGGAGTAAGGAAGGATAAAAGGATCCGCATGAAACTGTTCATGAGGAGTTTGAAGGGAGATGCATTATCTTAGTACATCATCCAAGATCCCAAGAACTGGTCAAGTTGGGTGGGCATGGAATCTGACTTTATGGACAAATTTAGGTTTAATATAGAGAACGCACCAAACGTGTTCTATATCCAGAATTTGATGAAGAAGCCCACTGTGACGTTTCGCGAGTGTGAGCACGTAATTTTTGCCCTATATATGAATAATTCCCAAAATCCCAAACAAAATAATTTTTCTTTATTTTACAATTTTTGTGCGTTTTTGGTGTCATCTTCCGATAATTGTTGCATTTTTATTTTGTGCGTGTTAATTTTTACAAAATACAAAAATACGTATTTATTTTGCATTTAGGATTTAATTTTATACTTTAGGATTAATTAGGCATTAACTTGTTTTAGAATAGGATGTGAAGAAAATGACAAAAATAGTTTACTTTAGCATTTTATTATTTTAATTGAGAAACAGTCGCAAATATTTATTAAGTTAATTTTAGGCATTAATTGGTTTTAGCTTAATTGTTAGCTTAATTTCACATCTTTGAAAAAATCAGAAAATAAATACAAAAATATATACAAGATTGCAAAAAGAAAATTGAAAAATACAATGAAAAGTGGTTTGTTTGGGATTTAAATTTGGGCCACTTCTGCATATATTCCTTTGGCCCAAATGCCTCAAAAACACCCCGTTTCAGCCCAGCCCAAATCCCTACCCGGTCCGCCCCCCCTGTTAAATGAAACGGTGTCGTTTCAGGGCCCTTGTATCAGGACCGTTGGATCTCATCAATCCAACGGTCCGGAACTAACGAGGTTTCAGGTATTTAAGTGTCCAAACCAGACCCCCTACCCCATTTACATCGTCTTCCTCACCCCACCCCTTCTCCCCAAACCATAATCCGCGCCGCCCTAAAATTCCTTGCCGGCGGTGAACGCGAACTACGCCGTTCACCCTGAAATTAACACCATGGGCTCCCCTCACCCTCCTCTTTCTATTACACTCGTTGGTTTGCCTCAAATAAGGCCGGAACTCTTCGAATCTTGATTTGAAGTTTTCCGGCCAGGTGCCAGTTTGTCCGAATCAGCCCAAAATCACACCCTACAACCCCCAGCCCTTCCTCAACACTAATCTGTGGTTGTTCTCTTTCAAATCACCCTAAAACGACCCAAATCTTAGATCTAAGAATTGCTGACCAAACCCTAAAACTAAATCCTTTTGATTTCGAACTGTAGTACCCTTAACCATGTGTTCTCGTGTAAGAACACATGGTTAGGGGTGTTACGCGTCAAAAATCTGAAAGGATTCAGATGTTATGACTGGCCGGAACCCCCCTTTTTTTTGCCTTGGTGAGTTTTTCTTTTTTCTTTTACTGCTTCTTTTTACTTGGATAATTGAATATTATTTACAGCCGTTATTTCATTATTGTTCTGTTAAGTTTACGGTTTAATTGTGTTAGTTTAGGTTCTGTTAATTACTGTTGATTCTGATTTTGTTAGTTAATTGAATGATTATAATTTCATGGTTTAATAATTAGTTTAAGTTCTTTTAATGTTAATCATGGTAGCTTAAGCGCAGTTTATTTTCGTTTAGCTTATTTGAGTTGGTTAATTGAACATAATTGGGTCAATCAGTCTGATTAGTTGGTTTCTGATTGTTAGGTGATTAATTTTAGTTGGTTTCTGATTGCTAGTTAATTGATTTTAGTTAAGTTTCAGACTGGGTTAGGGTATTGGGTTTAGTTATTAAGGATAAGGGTAGGGTCAGTGATTCTGAAAGGCTTTCAGGGGTAATCTGGGTATGGAAAAGGGTAGTTCTGATAGGAATAGTAATATCAAGGTATAGGGAAGGGTAGTATGGGTATTGTATGGGTAGAGGAATGCTTTCAAGTGTAAATTTTAATAAGAGTACTGCAGTTACTTGTTTAGCAAGATAAAAATAGAGGGACCAAAGTGAAAATAGAGAGGGACTAATTAGAAAATCAGACCTTAGTTCATTCTCTTTGGGGTTGCCTATAAAAGGGCATTAGATGCCTTGAGAAAGGGGTCTGCTCTCAGTTTTTCTGCCTTGAGCCCTAAGTCTTAATTTGAGCATTCATTCTTTTTTTAGCCAGCATTTCAATTCTGAGGTTATTCAAAAATAAAACATCAAAATATGGAAATCTGAAACAGTTTCAGAGTCTCATTACTAGTTTTGGACTTCAGCTGTGAGGGACCGGGGTATGTTAGACTGATATGTGGGAATTGGCTTACATTTCTGATTTTCGAAGTAATCTGTCTGTGTTTTTGTGATATCACATTGCTGGGTTTGTTGCTGTTGTTGTTCAAAGTACCTGAATTCTCACCTTTTCTCTATTTCACATTCCAATTTCCAGGTACATTTCCCTGAATCTCAATGATGTATGTTCGTTGAAGTTGAAATGAAGTGTTCCAAGGCTTGTTATTCAACTAAAAAGTAGCCTATATCTTTAAATGATAGTAGTAGTGTAGTCTCCTATTATATAATTGGCATAATATGTATAATTAAATTTGTTCTGTAGGGTAGATTATATGTTGAACGATGCATAGTTTAGAACTGTTGAATTGGACATTTGAACAAGCTTCGAGCATGGGCCTGGGCTGATTTGAAAATTCGTGTGAGTTCCGTTAGTCATTAGAAGCAATTAGACCTGTGCACATAACATGAAAATTCATGAGCAAGTTTGATGACATTTACCTTAGTCATTGGTATTTTGTCAGTGTAGTGTAATAGATGGTTGCTTTTTTTTTTTTAAGATTCTGAAATCGTTTAGAAGATCATAATTATGGTAAGTGAATTGGTGTAGAAATCAGTTGGAAATCATGAAGCAAACTCATTCATAATTGACTTAGCAGGTCGTGATAGGCAATGTGTAGGATAGATCGTTTAGGGAGTCTGAGAATTCACATTTTTTTTAGTATAAGGATTCATGGACATTCTATTAATTGTTACAATAGAAATAATTCTATCCTCGTTGGGCCGTTCGGATCATTAAGGCCAGGGGCAGGCCCAATGCTCCTTTAAATTTGACCTTTATTTTATTTCATTGCAATCCATTTCCAAATTAACTAGCCTTTTAGAGGCATACAAATAAGTAAAAATCGTAGCTATTTCAGAATTGCTACTAGCCTAGGCGGAATAACTCACACGCGCGGACTGTCAACAATGGGCTACTAAAATAATTAGAAATTGGGAGGGCCATTTAGCAAACTCCACGGTCCTCTTTAAGATCATATTACATTAGAATCTTTGAGTTTGATTTAATTGAATAAACATTCTTAAACTCGGATGTGCATTGATGCGACCCAAATCCAAATCTCGATGAAGCCGAAATGTGTCAATAACCGCGGGTGCATTGATTGCGACGTGGCTTGAAACGCATTCTCGCGACATCGTAATCTTCGTAAATAAATAATGATAGAAAAGAGGTATACAAATCGAGACGGGCCTTACCACACAAAATAAATAAATGTGGGGCCCTCAATAATTAGTTATTAAAAATGATTAGAATTTGGGATGGCCATTTAGCGAACTCCACGGTCTTCCCCAGAATAATATTACGTGAGAACCTTTAGGCGCGATTTAATTAAATTACTTCCTTAAACTCGGGTGCGCATTGATGCGACCCAAATTCAAATCTCGATGAAGTCGAAATGTGTTAACGACCATGGGTGCATTGATTGTGACGTGGTTTGAAACATGTTTTCCCGACGTCGCAATTCTTTTAAAATAAATAATGATAAAAAGTGGTTTACGAATAGAAGGCACATATGCTAGCATGTATTGAAATCAGATAAAATCAAATAGAACAGTTAAGCGACCGTGCTAGAACCACGGAATCCGGGAATGCCTAACACCTTCTTTCGGGTTAACAGAATTCCTTACCCGGATTTCTGGTTTGCGGACTGTTAACAGAGTCATATTTTTCCTCGGTTCGGGATTCAATCGGTGACTTGGGACACCATTAATCTCTCAAGTGGCGACTCTAAATAATTAATAATTAAATCCCGTTCCGATTGTCCTTTAAATGGAAAAACTCCTTTACGCCCTTCCGGGGGTGTAGGTGAAAAAGGAGGTGTGACAGCTCTGGCGACTCTGCTGGGGATCGAACCCAGAATCTATGGTTCAGGGTTCAGAATTCGAGCCTAGAAAAATTGTTGTATTTAATTATATCTGATTTTCCTACATACTTTGTGCTGAATGTGCTAAATGTTACCGCTTTGATATTATCTGAACTGTATATAAATTATGCCGACACCCTTCTCTCTTCACCTTCGGGGATGTGCTTACTGGTTGAGACTCCCTATTCTGTTAGTGTCTTACCCTGAAATAAGAAAGAGGTCGGACAAGTTACGAAGCCGGATAGCCTTTTGGTTCCCGGTAAGTTGCCCCCTCCTCGACTCGAGTTGTCCGCTCGGGTACACAGTCTAGAACACTGACTCAGGTTTTTAACATAGAATAACGCGACTTCATGCCGGATCCCTAGTAGGAACGCTTATTTGCATCACGTTGCATTTGACTTAGGGGACTCAACACAGGGGTTGGGTCCGTCTAGGACTAGCAACCTGAAATAAAAAGACCATCCTGATGCATCCTACTTGCTCTGTACATATGTTTGTTTCGAACCTGCATGTTGACCGGTTTCTGAATATCGGGAATGTTGGAAAATTGAGAAAAAAAAGAGAAAAGAGAAAAAAAAATATCAGTTAGGGAGTTAATTGATTTTCAATGACGAATTACTGGCGAAACTCTGCCGAAATTTTGAAAAATAAAAGGAAAATGTTTTGTTTTGTTTTACTAAAAAAAAAGTAAAGAAAAAATAGAAAAAAGAGTCTTTTATTTATGGAAAGTTGGTTGTTGAAAAAGAAAAGGACAAGAAAAGTTTTGTTTTAGTTTGAAAAACATAAGTTGTTTCATTATTTGTTGAAAAGGAAAGGAAAAAAGAGTCTTTTATTTTAGTTTGAAAAATAGGTTGTTTTATTGTCTGTGGAAAATGAAAAAAAAAGGAAAAAGAGTCTTTCATTTTTAGTTTGGGAAAATAGGTTGCTTTATTTGTTGAAAAGAAAAAGAAAAAAGAGAGTCTTATTTCTAAAATTAGTTTTTATTCGCTTATGAAATGCCAAAATGAATGGAGAAGGGTCATGTTTTAAAATAGTTTCTTTAATTTGCCCGAACTACGCATGGTTTGATTCTCACAGGGTGTGAGATACGTAGGCAACCCTCGCCGGGTCCAACCTCCCCTTTGCAAAAATAACTAAAAATATTAATTTTTTAATTTTTGTCATAAATAAACCAGGTGATGTTGTTCCTAAACGGGGCACCGGAGGGCTGACTTTGCATAAACAGCCACCTTTGGGTCGTATTTTGATTTTTGACCCTCACAGCCTTAAAGTTTTCGCCCTCGAGACATTGAAAGTCCGTGTCGCAATATCGGGTCTTTTATCTAAAAAAAAAAGAAGAGAAAATTTTAGAATTGAGAATTGAGTTCTTCATGTGAAATATAGGGGTAATTTTGAGTCGATAATATAGATAGTTTTTTTGAGTTAAATAAAAGTTTTTCGTTTTTTTTGCTTAAACGCTTTAATAAATGTGCAGGATGAGCACGATGATAAATGAGCCTTTTTCAATAATGACCAAAATCCCTTTTGAGCTGCAATTGTGGTGGAATGATTTGGGTAACGAAGGGCAAGACAAAGTGAGAAATGTTTGAAAGACCTTCCGGATTTATTAAACATTCAGCCTCGGGGGGATATCATCAGGGCATTGGTCACCCATTGGGATGCGGCACATAATGTGTTTCATTTTGCAGACTTTGAACTCACCCCAACGTTGGAAGAAATAGCGAGGTACATTGGAAGTGACCAAGATCCATTGAGATTCAAATACTTGATTGCTCCTAGGGCCATTACCATACACCGATTCCTGGATTCCTTGAAAATACCCCGAACAGTTCATCATCCAGATTTTGCAAAGGGTTTCTGCAGTTTCCGCTTCATGTATGATAGATATGACCATGTGGGCGGGTTCAATAATCTAGACTTTAAGCTGTGCAGCAGAAATAGCCGACAAAAATGGGAGGACCACAGACGAGTAGCATTTATGATAGCTTTTTTGGGTCTCGTATTATTCCCAAGGAGAGATGGCAATATTGATTTGAAAATAGCAGGCATCGTCAGTACCTTACAAACCATGGGGAAAAGCACTTTAGCACCTATGATTGTTGCTGATATCTTCAGAGCTCTCACTGCATGCAAAGCTGGGGGCAAATTTTTTGAGGGATGTAACATATTGTTACAGATGTGGATGATTGAGCATTTGTGCCCGCGCTCTCAGTTATTGAGTTATGGTTCGGCTGAGAAAACGTGTATAGGGGAATTTTGTACGAGAATCAAAGGGGCTAGTCTACCTGAAGGGGTCACGGCTTGGGCATTATTATTTCGGAACCTCAAGGCTAGCCAGATACAGTGGGTGCTTGGATGGTTGTCTGTCGAGTAAGTCATATATATGCCAGCAACCCGACCGCATTTTTTGTTAATGGGACTCAAAAGCATACAACCTTATGCACCATATCGAGTTTTGAGGCAACTCGGTAGATATCAAGTAATACCGAGAGATGAAGATTTGAGTGCCCAAGTGGTCGAAATTAGTCTTGACGGTCGATTCCCCGAGGAAGAGGTTCGTCAAATTTGGAGTGAGTGTCAATGTCTGATGGCAAACACTTGTGTGTCTGATAGGGTCAAAGGGGAAATTGCTCCAGGGTATCACGAATGGTTCAGAGGTGACGTGGCATATGGGAGACCGACTAAAAGACCTCATCTTGAAGATTTCGCCAAGTCATCCCAAGAGCAGTGGGATTGGTTAGCAAAGGAAGAAAGCTATCGAGTTGAGATTGGTAAATTAAAGCAGCAAGTCGAGAGTCTGAAATTCGAGAACAGTGTACAGGTTGCCGCGGATCAAGGTGAAAAGAATAGACTAGCCAAAGAAAATGAAGCACTTAGGACCCAGATCCAACAGTTGAAGATAACCATCGATAAGCAACCGAGGAGCCGATCCGATGAACAATTGGTAAAAAGATTGGAAAGCGAAGTCAGAGAATGGCGGGATGAGTTAGGAAAAGCTGAAAGCGTCATGGCAGAACTTAAAGCACAGTGGGAGACAAGAACCGAAGAGCGTCACCAATACTTGAATCGGTTGAAAAGGGACCATGAGAAAATTGTTGCCAATTTAAAGAGAAAAGTGGTTGCCCTTTAGGGTAAAGCAGTTAGGCAGGCTAGAGACTTTGAAACTGAAAGCGGACATTGTTACAACTTGTTGGCCCAAATGGAGGCAGAAGTGCAACAACTGCAAGACCATCACTTGCAAGACTCCCGAGCTTTAAAAACGTGCAGCGATCAGATAAGACGCTTGCTCATAGAAAAGAAGCAAACAAAAGACAGGATTAGAGCCATTGCTCATGCCATTGTCAGGAGGTGCCGGGTTTGTGAAAACATGACCCGTACTACTTTTATCTCAGCAGTGATGATTTATGTGAAGTGAACGATGAATGAGTTAGAGCAGCTTGAAAGGGATTTGGATCCTAGACCCGCGGCGAGGCCGAACGACGCCCCGCGGATACCTAAGTTTGAAGCACTAAAATATGCATAGTCCGTGTCTGTAAGTGTCTACCATTTCGAGTCAGTCTTTTGTACGTCCGTTACCTTTCTGAATTGAGTATGTTTGCAGGTTTAGAGTTTTTGGATTGCTGTCAGATTGCGTTTGTTAGTTTCTTTCCAAAACAAAAGATGTCAAGTTTGTAAGAGTCTGTTTATTAATGAAAGTTGAGCATTTTATTTCCATCCTTATTTTTATATTTATCTTCACGAACTATGCCTGGTCTGATTCATGCGGGGTCACGATACGTAGGCAATCTCCATAGGATTCGACCATAACCAAACGGAAAACAAAAAGAATGAAAAGGAAAATATAAAGAAAACCAAGAAAGAGAGAAAGAAAGAAAGAGCGGAAAAACAAAAGAGGAAGAAAGAAAAGAGCGGAAAAACAAGAGAGAGAAAAGAAAAAGCACAAAATAAGAATAAGGCGAAGTGAAGAAGAAAAACAAAACAAGGAATGAAATGTCGGGATGACGCATGCAATCGAGCAAACGCATAATAGAAAGGATTAACTGTATAAGTGCATTCATGCCAACGTGTGGTTGTTAAATCTGTTGAGACCTAATCGCTAACAAAGTGGTTATCTAAATGTGTGAGTCCAGGCAGGTGGTTAGTTGATTGGCAATTCTGGCAACCCATCCATACAACACCCGGTCGAAAGATCAAGTAAAAATGACAGGGCAGGATTCGGAAATCAGCATCGTAGACCCTTCAAATGAGGTTGAAGTAACAGATGTGGGTGCTATGAAAGAAGAGATGAGGAAATTAAAAGCACAAATGGCTGAAATGCATCGGGCATGGTCTCAGGGACATCCGGCACCACTATATCCTGCTAACCCATCTTACATCCCACCCCTGGCTCAAGCTCAGGAGCCTACCACTCCCCACGCATCTTCAGCTTTCCCTTATCAGGCCCAGGGTTATGGTACTACATCATACGCTCCCCCAGCTCCATCCTCTAAACAGAACCCTCCACCACCCAAAGTTCCCGTCTTTGTGGCAACTCCCCTAGCTCCACTACATAGATCATCCAGTGAGCCGCTATTCCAATCTCACGACACCCAATATTACCCTCCCGAACCCACCTTCAAAGCGCCTGAGCCATATACCTACTCTCCCCATTTTGAAATCCCGGGAGAAGTTGAGAAACCAGTTAAGAATGCAGAACAAGAGGAGGTGATTCGTAAAGTCAAAAGCCTAGAGCAATCCTTCAGGAACATACATGGTTTAGGAAACCAAGTTAGTGTCGCATACAAAGATTTGTGCCCTTTTCCTGATGTACAGTTGCCTGCGGGGTTTAAAATGCCGAAGTTTGACTTGTATGAGGGGCACGGTGACCCAATAGCCCATCTGCGTGGTTTCTGTAGCAAAATGAGAGGTGCCGGGGGAAAGAATGAGTTGTTGATAGCATATTTCGGTCAAAGCCTGAGCGGGTCAGCACTAGAATGGTACACGAGGCAAGACCCCGACCGATGGTATACATGGGATGATTTGGCCCAGGCATTCATTGGCCATTTTCAATATAACCTCGAGATAGTACCTGATCGTCTGTCATTGTTGAAACTGGAAAAGAAGCCTGGGAAAAGTTTTAGAGAGTTTGGTTTCCGCTGGAGGGAACAAGCCGCAAGGGTTGATCCTCCCATGAGGGAGAGTGAGATGGTAGATTACTTCTTACAAACATTGGAACCTACCTATTTTGGTCACCTAGTGACATCTGTCGGAAAATCGTTTAATGAAGTGATAAAGATGGGAGCCATGATTGAAGAAGGATTGAAATCTAACAAAATCTTGAGCTACTCGGCGTTGAAAGCAACTACCCAGGCCATCCAAAATGGTACTGGTGGTGTGCTTGGGAAAAAGAAGAAATAGGAAGTTGCTGCAGTTGAAGCTAATGTTTGGTCCAAGCACAATAACCCTCCACCCTACTACAACCAACCCAGACCCCACCACCCAAATTACCAATATACCCCATATAGCCCGCCGCAACACTATTATCTACCCCAGAACCACACTTTTCTATTCACCACACCCAGACCTACTCTCAGCCCTTGGTGCACTCGCAATGGCGTGCACCAAACCCCCAAAACACACATCCACTCCCACATAACACCTATCCACCTCCCAGGGCAAACAGACTAGGAACCAGCTTCCGCCCAAACCAAGCCTTTAGAAGTGAGAAAGCCCCAAACAGAAAAACATTCACTCCGCTGGGAGAATCTTACACTGCCCTCTTCCACAGACTGAAACAGTTGGGGATGTTGACCCCAATTGAATCCAAAGCACCAAACCCCCTTCCCAAAAACCTGGACCATTCTGTTAGCTGCGAGTACTGCTCAGGGATGCCGAGGCACGATACTGAAAAGTGTTGGAAATTGAAAAACGCGATACAAGAGCTCATTGATAATTGTCGTATTGAGGTACAGGCTCCAGAGGCCCCGAACATCAATCAAAACCCGTTACCAGCGCATTATGAGGCTAACATGATCGAACTGATACATAAGGGGGCAGAGCCCAGGAAACCTTCGCAGGTGGTTATGATGATTCGTTCTACGGAAGCCAAAGAAAAGACAGTGAGTGCAAGGCCAGTGGTTTAGTTAAAAGCAATAAAAGACAAGCCAGTGTTAGTAATGGGGAAGGGACCGTTTGTGTCTGAGAAAAAGCAGGAGCCAGTCAAGATAGTGGTACCAGGGTCAGTATCAGCGCCCGTGGTGGTTGTGAAGGGAGCTTATGTAGAACCGGTTGTCATAAAACCGGTAGTCCAGTTACCCATGGTTGATAGCAAAGCCGTACCGTGGAAATATGACAAGGTAGTGGTGACATACAAAGGAAAGGAAATTGAGGAAGAAAGTTGTGAAGCACAAGGACTAACCCGGTCGGGACGTTGTTTCGCTCCCGAAGAGTTGAGAAAGGCTAAGGGCGTTAAAGACAATCCAGTACCAGTCAAAAAAGCTGTAACGGAAGAAGAGGCAGAAGAGTTTCTGAAAAGGATGAAAGTACAAGATTATTCCATTGTTGAACGACTGAGAAAAACACCGGCCCAAATCTCGCTGTTTTCATTATTAATTCACTCTGATGAGCACTGCCGAGCTTTAATGTAGATATTGAATGAGGCTCATGTTCCTAACAAAATTTCAGTGAACCACTTAGAAACAATTGCCAACAAGATCTTTGAAGTGAACAGGGTAGCATTTTCTGATGATGAATTGCCTATGGAAGGCACAGAACACAACAAGGCTCTGTATTTGACTGTCAAATGTGAAGGTTCAATGGTTACTCGGGTACTGATCGATAACGGGTCGAGCGCTAATATTTGCACGTTATCCACATTGAACAAATTAAAAATTGATGAGGATAGAATCCGTAAAAATAGCATTTGTGTTCGAGGGTTCAACGGAGGAGGAACAAACACGGTAGGGGATATTTCACTCGAATTGACTATTGGCCCCGTCGAGTTCACGATGGAATTTCAGGTGTTGGATGCTGCAGTATCCTATAATCTTTTGTAGGGACGACCATGGATTCATGCGGCAAAAGTCGTGCCCTCAACACTATACCAAATGATCAAATTCGAGTGGGATAGACAAGAAATTGTGTTACATGGGGAAAATCCCACATGCGCCATGAATGATGCCATTGTACCCTTTATAGAGACCGAAGATGATAAGGGGCCATGGGTGTATCAGATCCTCGACACGGTTCCGGTGAGCAGGGTGCCTGAGGGTAAAAGCATGCCATGTCCCAGGGTGTCAGCTGCGACCGTCATGGTAGTGTCAGAAATGCTGAATAACGGGTTCATGCCCGGGAAGGGTTTGGGGGTTGAACTGCAGGGCATTACTCAACCTGTGTCCTTACCCAAAAATCTGGATACCTTCGGGTTAGGGTTCAAACCAACAGCGGCAGATGTCATAAAGGCCCGTAAATCAAAGAAGAAAGCTTGGGTGCTCCCTAAACCAATTCCTCGATTGTCCAGGTCCTTCGTCAGGCCGGGTGTCAAGAAACAGTCATTGGCAAAGATATCAGGTTCGTTAATTGATGCGGAGGGGAATTTGGATAAGGTGTTTGAGAAAGTATTTGCTGAAGTAAACATGGTTGAGGTCGGGGAAGGGTCAAGCAGAGCAGACATACAGTACATCGGACCACGTGCTAACATCAGCAATTAGGAAGCTACTCCTCTTCCAGTTTGGAGGGAGTCGTGGTAGTGAGTTTTGTTTTCCTTTTTGTCACCTGGATTATTCCAGGGTTTGTAATCCAGTTGCTATGTTCCGTCCATTTGGATGAGTTAAAACCTTGTTGTCTTTACGTTTAATGAAATTCAATTTTCTTCGTCCCTAATTCTCTTTCCATTTTCTTTTCTTTTCTTTGTACAGTTCTTTTTATGCTGATATCAATGACATGACATGCATGAGGAATCTTCGGCCCATTTTTAAAAGCCAATCTAGTTCAGAAATAATAATACAAGAGATCGAGTATGACGATGGGGTGGATTGTAACAATGATGAAGCTTATGAGGAAATTAGTAAAGAATTAAGTCACTTTGAAGAAAAACCCAAACCTAACCTAAATGACACAGAAGCAGTTAATCTAGGGGACCAAGACAATGTACGGGAAACTAAAATAAGTGTTCATTTTGAGCCATAACTCAAGGAGGAGATAGTTAAAGTATTGCATGAGTACAAAGACGTTTTTGCATGGTCATATGATGATATGCCGGGTATAAGCACCGATTTGGTGGTTCATAAATTGCCCACTGATCCAACACTCCTCCCTGTCAAGCAGAAGTTGAGAAAGTTAAAAATGGACATAAGTGTGAAAATCAAAGAAGAGATTACCAAGCAGTTTGAGGCAAAAGTCATTCAAGTGACACGGTACCCCACTTGGTTAGCTAATATCATACCTGTGCCAAAGAAAGATGGCAAGACCAGGGTGTGCGTCGATTATCGAGACCTTAACAAGGCAAGTCCAAAAGATAATTTCCCATTGCCCAACATCCATATACTGATCGACAATTGTGCCAAAAATGATATTGGCTCTTTTGTGGATTGTTATGCGGGTTATTATCAGATTCTAATGGACAAGGAAGATGCAGAAAAGACGGCATTCATCACGCCGTGGGGAACATATTGTTATCGAGTCATGCCCTTTGGTTTGAAAAACGCTGGGGCAACTTATATGAGGGCCATGACAACCATCTTCCATGATATGATACATAAGGAAATCGAGGTATACGTGGATGATGTGATCGTGAAGTCTAGACAGCTATCCGACCATGTCAGAGATTTGAGAAAATTCTTTCAAAGGCTGCGCAGGTACAATTTTAAGCTCAATCCTGCGAAATGTGCTTTCGGGGTGCCGTCTGGGAAGTTGTTGGGGTTTATAGTCAGCCGGCGGGGTATTGAATTAGACCCGTCAAAGATCAAAGCTATTTAGGAGCTTCCCACTCCAAGAAACAAAACCGAGGTGATGAGTTTGTTAGGACGATTGAACTATATCAGCAGGTTCATTGCTCAACTCACGACAACTTGTGAACCAATTTTCAAGTTGTTGAATAAAGATGCTACGGTCAAATGGACTAATGAATGTCAGGAGGCTTTTGATAAGATAATGGGGTATTTGTCAAACCCACCTGTGTTGGTTCCGCCAGAACTAGAGAGGCCTTTGATTCTATATCTGACAGTCGTGGACAGTTCATTCGGCTGTGTACTGGGACAACATGATGTTACGGGCAGAAAGGAGCAGACTATCTACTATCTCAATAAGAAGTTCACATCTTGCGAGGTCAAGTATACTCATCTGGAAAGGACATGTTGTGCCCTAACGTGGGTGGCACAGAAATTGAAACATTACTTGTCATCCTACACCACTTACCTTATATCTCGTTTGGACCCGTTGAAGTATATTTTTCAGAAACCCATGCCCACAGGAAGGCTTTCTAAGTGGCAGATCTTACTTACAGAATTTGACATTATATATGTGACACGGACTGCCATGAACGCACAGGCATTAGCCGATCATTTAGCTAAGAACCCCGTCAATGAAGATTATGAGCCTTTGAAAACCTATTTCCCCGATGAAGAGGTGATGCACATTGATGAATTGGAACAAGCTGAGAAGGCGGGATGGAAACTTTTCTTTAATGGGGCTGCAAATATGAAGGGCGTGGGAATAGGAGCAGTACTTATTTCGGAAACAGGTCAGCACTACCCTGTTACAGCTCGACTTCATTTCTACTGTACAAACAACATGGCAGAATATGAGGCGTGTATATTGGGATTGAGATTAGCTGTGGATATGGGTGTACGGGAAGTCTTGGTCATGGGCGACTCGGACCTACTAGTACACCAGATTCAAGGGGAATGGGAAACACGGGACTTGAAGCTTATACCGTATCGGCAGTGTCTGCATGAGCTTTGCCAGCGTTTTCAGGCCATAGAATTCAGGCACATTCCAAGGATTCATAATGAGGTTGAGGACGCTTTGGCTACTTTGGTGTCAATGTTGCACCATCCAGATAAGGCTTACATTGATCCACTGCAGATTCAGGTCCGTGATCAGCATGCTTACTGTAATGTGATAGAAGAGGAAATCTATGGAGAGTCGTGGTTCCATGATATCAAAGAATACATCAAAGCGGGAATATATCCAACGCATGCCACCGGTGATCAGAAAAGAACAATTCGACGGTTGGCAAGTGGGTTTTTCCTTAGTGAAGGAGTACTGTACAAAAGAACGCCAGATCTCGGTTTGTTGAGATGTATAGATGCACGACAGGCCACAACTATCATGACTGAAGTGCATTCCGGAGTCTGCGAACCGCATATGAGTGGGTATGTTCTAGCAAAGAAGATTCTCCGAGCGGGTTATTATTGGCTCACGATGGAGCGGAATTGTATCTATTTTGTGCGTAAGTGTCATCAATGACAAGTACATGGAGATTTGATTCATTCTCCACCATCAGAGCTATATACGATGTCCGCACCATGGCCTTTTGTTGCGTGGGGCATGTATGTTATTGGGCCAATTGATCCAGCAGCATCAAATGGGCACAGGTTTATCTTGGTAGCTATAGATTATTTTACCAAATGGGTAGAAGCTAAGACATACAAGTCTGTGACCAAGAAGGCTGTAGTTGACTTCGTGCATGCAAATATCATTTGTCGATTTGGGATCCCAAAGGTAATCATCACAGATAATGGGGCTAATCTTAATACTCATTTGATGAAGGAGACATGTGAGCAGTTTAAGATTGCTCACAGGCATTCTACTCCGTACCGTCCCAAGGCAAATGGTGCGGTTGAAGCAGCCAATAAGAACATAAAGAAAATACTCCGGAAGATGGTTGAAGGATCTAGACAATGGCACGAGAAATTGCCTTTTGCATTGTTAGGATATCGCACCACCGTTTGTACCTCGGTGGGGGCGACTCCTTACGCATTGGTATACGGTACCGAGGCAGTAATACCCGCAGAAGTGGAAATCCCATCTTTGCGAATCATTGCAGAGGTTGAGATCTGTGATGATGAATGGGTGAAAAGCCGTCTTGAGCAGTTGAGTTTGATCGACGAGAAAAGATTGACATCAGTGTGTCATGGCTAATTGTACCAACGAAGAATGGCTAGAGCATACAACAAAAAAGTACGTCCAAGGAAATTTGAAGTCGGGCAATTAGTACTGAGGCGGATCTTGCCTCATTGGGCTGAGGCAAAAGGAAAATTTGCCCCAAACTGGCAGGGACCATTTATAGTAACCAGAGTGTTGTCTAACGGAGCATTGTATTTGACCGATGTGGAAGGAAAATGTGTATAAATGGCCATCAATTCCGATGCGGTCAAGAGATATTATGTATGATTTCTTTATTTTTCTAAATGTATGTGTTTGTACTTGGCATATCTTAAAGATTGAAATGATGAAGGCATTTTGTCCTGCTATCCAAACACTCTTATCCCTTGTTATCCCCTTCGAGCTTTACTTATTTTTCGTACCCCTCTTTCGGAATCAGCGGCACTATCAGAGAACACAAGTGCTGAACATAAAGGGAAGAAGAGAGAAACAAAAGGAAAAGAAAGAAAAGAAAAGAAGGAAAGAAAAGAAAGAAAGAAAGAAAAGAAAAGAAAGAAAAAGAAAGAAAAGAAGAAAAGAAAAGAAAAGAAAGAAAAGAAAAGAAGAAAAAGAAAAGAAAAGAAGAAAGGGAAGAGAAAGAAAAACGAAAGAAAAGGAAAGAAAGAAAATCACAACAACAAAAGTTAAATAGTGTGAACTACGTTTGACTTGATCCCGAAAGGGTACGTAGGCAGCCTCTCTGAGGTTCAGTCATATCAAATAAAAATCCAAAAATCCCCAAACCAGAAACTGGGGCAGAAGTTGCGATTGTTGTGAAAGGTGGATTCCGAAAGTTGTAATTTGAACCCAGTTGAATTATTTTGAGCCTTTCATACCTTTCTTTCTAATTCAATCCAAAAGCCTACATTACAGTCCAAAGAAAGACCTTCTGATCATTTTTTGATAAATGCTAAGTCGAGCAGGTAGCAGTAATTCATGGCAACGACAACACTCTGGTTCAAGCAAGAAGAACAAAATATAAAATGAGAGAGTCTTATGGGTGAAAACCCTCATGGGCACCGTAAGGCGACGGGAGCTGAGAGAAAATAAAATGAGAGAGTCTTAGTGGTGAAAACCTTCACGGGCACCTCAAAGGCGAAAGTGAGTTGAGAAATGGCAAACTGAGAAAGGTTTGTTGATGGAAACCGTTTTGCGGTACCGCAGGAAAACAAGGCTAAGGTCTGGGTAATTCAAACAATTGATGGAATTTATGGGCAATGAGGTATGGCAACTGAGAGTTGTTTAGTCGGATTGGTTGGGCCGATTAATCCGAAATGCATGTCATGACCATTGGTGTTAGCTGTTCCGGTCAGATAAGTTTCTTTGCTTTACGTCATTTTAGAGTCATCCGGTTTTGGATTCTTCTCATCCTTAATTGTAAAACTATTGCATTTCATTCTCTTTTGGGGTTTTTTTTGTTTGTCTAAATGTTCTAATGTCTGTTATGTTCAAAAGCAAGAGGGAAAGGATTTCAAGGCTCACTACCAGCTTCCGGAAGTGTAAAGCACAACGTGGTCAGAGCATGTCAAAACAACATGAGGTAAAATGGAATAAGGGAAGTCGCCGGAAGTTACATCGGCAGAATATTTGGGAAATGTTATGGGAAATATGAAGGTTCAAGCAAAAGGGCCGGAAAGATGAGACAACAGTATGAGTACAAAGGCATTCATGTGGTCAGAAATTGGGGGAACGTGGAAGTCGGTTGGAAAGTCAGTCAGTTCCGAGGATGTCGGGCTATACAAAGCAAGGCAATGGAAGGACGATGCAGCAAGAATGCCATGAACTAACCACCGTTTTTTTAAACTAACGAATTTTTCAGTGATTGAAACAGGGGCAGAAAATTGTTTGTCATGAAGAATTCGCCATGAGGAAAGAGCGGGTATTAATCAAGTTTAAATCGCAAGTGTGGCATGATTAAAATACAAGATAATCATGAATAGCATAAGGGGAATATAATCTGGTTGCAAATCTCGCATGTTTAGGATAAATGCAAGTAGTCAGGAGTCCGCCTGGAGAACAGAGACATACAATTTAATTTTAGCAATCAGGAGTCCGCCTGAAGAATGGAGACATACAATTTTAATTTTAGCAATCAGGAGTCCGCCTGGAGAACAGAGACATATAATTTAATTTTAGCAATCAGGAGTCCGCCTGAAGAATGGAGACATATAGTTTTAATTTTAGCAATCAGGAGTCCGCCTGGAGAACAGAGACATACAATTTAATTTTAGCAATCAGGAGTCCTCCTGAAGAATGGAGACATACAGTTTTAATTTTAGTAATCAGGAGTCCGCCTGGAAAACAGAGACAGACAATGTAATTTTAGCAATCAGGAGTCCGCCTGGAGAATAGAGACATACAATTTAATTTTAGCAATCAGGAGTCCGCCTGAATAATGGAGACATACAGTTTTAATTTTAGCAATCAGGAGTCCGCCTGGAAAACAGAGATAGACAATGTAATTTTAGCAATCAGGAGTCCGCCTGGAGAACAGAGACATGAATTTTTGAAATTTTGTAGTCAGGAGTCCGCCTGAAGAATGGAGACATACAGTTTAAATTTTAAAAGTCAGGAGTCCGCCTGGAGAATAAAGACGTTCAGTTTCAAATTTAGCAATCAGAAGTCCGCCTGGAGAACAGAGACATGCATTTTTTTAAAAATTTAGCAATCAGGAGTCCGCCTGGAAAACGGATACACATAGTTCAAGTTTTGGGAAGTCAGGAGTCCGCCTAGAGAACGGAGACACGTATTTTGAATTTCAGTAGTCAGGAGCCCGCCTGGATAATAGAGGAGTAGTTTCAATTTTAAGTTCGGCAGTCAGGAGCCCGCCTGAATAACAAAGGAATACATTCAAGTTCGAGTTTATTTAAGATCAGCAGTGGGGAGAAAGGGAATAACATCTCAGCAACATGGATTTTTATCGAGAAAGAACAAGGCAACAAGGAAGTACAAGAGCAAGTTTGAAGAATTTAGATAGGATTTTTATAATTCATAGAGCATAGTTAGTTTAGCTTCTTTATCTTTGACACGATGTAATAAGGGAGGTCAGCAACAGTAACAGCAACAAGCACAGTGCAGTCACAGTTCCTGGTAGTCCCAGCTACCAGACACTCCTGAACTACACTAACCTGATTCCTGTTTAGCCCAGGATATGTAGGTAACCTCCGAAGCAGGATGCGGTCAAGCTTTTCAAAATGCTTCACACGGAATTTTCGAACGGGCAAAAATCGCTCGTATTTGCTCACTTGTCTTTGCCCGGAAACCTTTCGTGTTTCCGAGCAAAGAGAGGCAGCTGTGAGCACGTGATTTTTGCCCTATATATGAATAATTCCCAAAATCCCAAACAAAATAATTTTTCTTTATTTTACAATTTTTGTGCGTTTTTTGTGTCATCTTCCGATAATTGTTGCATTTTTATTTTGTGCGTGTTAATTTTTACAAAATACAAAAATACGTATTTATTTTGCATTTAGGATTTAATTTTATACTTTAGGATTAATTAGGCATTAACTTGTTTTAGAATAGGATGTGAAGAAAATTACAAAAATAGTTTACTTTAGCGTTTTATTATTTTAATTGAGAAACAGTCGCAAATAGTTATTAAGTTAATTTTAGGCATTAATTGGTTTTAGCTTAATTGTTAGCTTAATTTCACATCTTTGAAAAAATCAGAAAATAAATACAAAAATATATACAAGATTGCAAAAAGAAAATTGAAAAATACAATGAAAAGTGGTTTGTTTGGGATTTAAATTTGGGCCACTTCTGCATATAGTCCTTTGGCCCAAATGCCTCAAAAATACCTCGTTTCAGCCCAGCCCAAATCCCTACCCGGTCCGCCCCCCCTTTTAAAATGAAACGGCATCGTTTTAGGGCCCTTGGATCAGGACCGTTGGATCTCATCAATCCAACGGTCCGGAACTAACGAGGTTTCAGGTATTTAAGTGTCCAAACCAGACCCCCCTACCCCATTTACATCGTCTTCCTCACCCCAACCCTTCTCCCCAAACCCTAATCCGCGCCGCCCTAAAATTCCTTGCCGGCGGTGAACGCGAACTACGCCGTTCACCCTGAAATTAACACCATGGGCTCCCCTCACCCTCCTCTTTCTATTACACTCGTTGGTTTGCCTCGAATAAGGTCGGAACTCTTCGAATCTTGATTTGAAGTTTTCCGGCCAGGTGCCAGATTGTCCGAATCAGCCAAAATCACACCCTACGACCCCCAGCCCTTCCTCAACACTAATCTGTGGTTGTTCTCTTTCAAATCACCCTAAAACGACCCAAATCTTAGATCTAAGAATTGCTGACCAAACCCTAAAACTAAATCCTTTTGATTTCGAACTGTAGTACCCTTAACCATGTGTTCTCATGTAAGAACACATGGTTAGGGGTGTTACGCGTCAAAAATCTGAAAGGATTCAGATGTTATGACTGGCCGGAACCCCCCTTTTTTTTGCCTTGGTGAGTTTTTCTTTTTTCTTTTACTGCTTCTTTTTACTTGGATAATTGAATATTATTTACAGCCGTTATTTCATTATTGTTCTGTTAAGTTTACGGTTTAATTGTGTTAGTTTAGGTTCTGTTAATTACTGTTGATTCTGATTTTGTTAGTTAATTGAATGATTATAATTTCATGGTTTAATAATTAGTTTAAGTTCTTTTAATGTTAATCATGGTAGCTTAAGCGTAGTTTATTTTCGTTTAGCTTATTTGAGTTGGTTAATTGAACATAATTGGGTCAATCAGTCTGATTAGTTGGTTTCTGATTGTTAGGTGATTAATTTTTGTTGGTTTCTGATTGCTAGTTAATTGATTTTAGTTAAGTTTCAGACTGGGTTAGGGTATTGGGTTTAGTTATTAAGGATAAGGGTAGGGTCAGTGATTCTGAAAGGCTTTCAGGGGTAATCTGGGTATGGAAAAGGGTAGTTCTGATAGGAATAGTAATATCAAGGTATAGGGAAGGGTAGTATGGGTATTGTATGGGTAGAGGAATGCTTTAGGGCCTTCTAGAATGGGTTTCAAGTGTAAATTTTAATAAGAGTATTGCAGTTACTTGTTTAGCAAGATAAAAATAGAGGGACAAAAGTGAAAATAGAGAGGGACTAATTAGAAAATCAGACCTTAGTTCATTCTCTTTGGGGTTGCCTATAAAAGGGCATTAGATGCCTTGAGAAAGGGGTCTGCTCTCAGTTTTTCTGCCTTGAGCCCTAAGTCTTAATTTGAGCATTCATTCTTTTTTTAGCCAGCATTTCAATTCTGAGGTTATTCAAAAATAAGACATCAAAATATGGAAATCTGAAACAGTTTCAGAGTCTTATTACTAGTTTTGGACTTCAGCTGTGAGGGACAGGGGTATGTTAGACTGATCTGTGGGAATTGGCTTACATTTCTGATTTTCGAAGTAATCTGTCTGTGTTTCTGTGATATCACATTGCTGGGTTTGTTGTTGTTGTTGTTCAAAGTACCTGAATCCTCACCTTTTCTCTATTTCACATTCCAATTTCCAGGTACATTTCCCTGAATCTCAATGATGTATGTTCGTTGAAGTTGAAATGAAGTGTTCCAAGACTTGTTATTCAACTAAAAAGTAGCCTGTAGCTTTAAATGATAGTAGTAGTGTAGTCTCCTGTTATATAATTGGCAGAATATGTATAATTAAATTTGTTCAGTAGGGTAGATTATATGTTGAACGATGCATAGTTTAGAACTTTTGAATTGGACATTTGAATAAGCTTCGAGCATGGGCCTGGGCTGATTTGAAAATTCGTGTGAGTTCCGTTAGTCATTAGAAGCAATTAGACATGTGCACATAACATGAAAATTCATGAGCAAGTTTGATGACATTTAGCTTAGTCATTGGTATTTGTCATTGTAGTGTAATAGATGGTTGCTTTTGTTTTAAGATTCTGAAATCGTTTAAAAGATCATAATTATGGTAAGTGAATTCGTGTAGAAATCAGTTGGAAATCATGAAGCGAACTCATTCATAATTGACTTAGCAGGTCGTGATAGGCAATGTGTAGGATAGATCATTTAGGGAGTCTGAGAATTCATGTTCTTTTTTTCAGTATAAGGATTCATGGACATTCTATTAATTGTTACAATAGAAATAATTCTATCCTCGTTGGGTCGTTCGGATCATTAAGGCCAGGGGCAGGCCCAATGCTCCTTTAAATTTGGTCTTTATTTTATTTTATTGCAATCCATTTCCAAATTAACTAGCCTTTTAAAGGCATACAAATATGTAAAAATTGTAGCTATTTCGGAATTGCTACTAGCCTCGTCGGAATAACTCACACGCGCGGACTGTCAACAATGGGCTACTAAAATAATTAGAAATTGGGAGCGCCATTTAGTAAACCCCACGGTCCTCTTTAAGATCATATTACATTAGAATCTTTGAGTTCGATTTAATTGAATAAACATTCTTAAACTCGGGTGCGCATTGATGCGACCCAAATCCAAATCTCGATGAAGTCGAAATGTGTCAATAACCGCGGGTGCATTGATTGCGACGTGGTTTGAAACGCATTCTCGCGACATCGTAATCTTCGTAAATAAATAATGATAGAAAAGAGGTTTACAAATCGAGACGAGCCTTACCACACAAAATAAATAAATGTGGGGCCCTCAATAATTAGTTATTAAAAATGATTAGAATTTGGGATGGCCATTTAGCGAACTCCACGGTCTTCCCCAGAATAATATTACGTGAGAACCTTTAGGCGCGATTTAATTAAATTACTTCCTTAAACTCGGGTGCGCATTGATGCGACCCAAGTTCAAATCTCGACGAAGTCGAAATGTGTTGACGACCATGGGTGCATTGATTGTGACGTGGTTTGAAACATGTTTTCCCGACGTCGCAATTCTTTTAAAATAAATAATGATAAAAAGCGGTTTACGAATAGAAGGCACATAAGCTAGCATGTATTGAAATCAGATAAAATCAAATACAACAGTTAAGCGACCGTGCTAGAACCACGGAATCCGGGAATGCCTAACACCTTCTCCCGGGTTAACAGAATTCCTTACCCAGATTTCTGGTTCGCGGACTGTTAACAGAGTCATATTTTTCCTCGGTTCGGGACTCAATCGGTGACTTGGGACACCATTAATCTCTCAAGTGGCGACTCTGAATAATTAATAATTAAATCCCGTTCTGATTGTCCTTTAAATGGAAAAACTTCTTTACGCCCTTCCGGGGGTGTAGGTGAAAAAGGAGGTGTGACAGCGAGTATGCTACTCGCTGGAGGTCCAAAGCTGCTAAGGTCAGACCCTCCTTAGAATAAGAGCAAATGAACAAGTTCTTTGTCCAAGCTCAGGACTCACAGTACTATGAACGGCTGATGATGATTGAGAACCACAAATTCTCCGATATTATCAAATTAGGTGAGAGAATTGAAGAAGGTATTAAAAGTGGTATGGTTACAAATTTTGAGGCCTTGAAGGCTACGAATAAGGCTTTATAGTTTGGTGGTGTGTCCAAGAAAAGGGACGTAGGGGCCGTAATGGTTGCACAAAGGACCAAGTATCCCCTCAAATACCAAACTTATCCAACACCTCCACTCACATACCAGCCAACCCCAAATTACCAAGCACCCTCACCTTTATACCAAGCTCTACCACCAACCTATCAGTCATCTCTACCTTCTACATATCAACCTACTTCATCTAGATACTCCCGACTCGCTCATGTCTACCAAACCTATAATGCTCAATCATCCCACTATCAATCACCTTCTGCACGCCAACATTTCCCTAGACCTGACCTAATTTTATCGCAAACCTCCAAAATAATATATAGCCATTGTTGAACCCATCGACCACCTGTATGACAGGCTCAAAGTTGCTGGTTATGTCACCCCCATCCCTGCTGCAACCCTTGAGAATCCTTCTCAATGGGTCAACCCTAACAAGTCATGTGCATACCACTCTGGCATGAAAGGGCACACCATCGATGAATGTCGCTCCATGAAAGACAAGATATGGTCCTTGATTGATAACAAGATAATTGTGGCAAAGGAGCCCACTCCAAACATCTGCAACAACCTTCTGCCAGACCATAAGGGGGGAGATATACATATGATTGAAGTAGAAGGTGACTGGGATACCAAGGGATCAACCAGGTTGATCGCAGAAGGTGATGACTCGAAGAAACCAACAATTACTCTCAATCCAATCATAGTCTAGATCCAACCGTCCGAGGACGCTGAGGTGAATATGTTTGTACCTCTTAAGTTTGAAGCAGCACCATCCGCAAAGACATCGGTACCAATTAAGGTTGAATTCGTGTCTCTGGCAAATGCACCCGCACCATTTGAGGTTGCTATCTTGCCACCCAAGGCACATGTTCCATTAGAAGTAAGGATAGTTGCGCTGGTCCCTGTGGCGATGTTAACCATGCCACCATTCTATACAAATGTTGTACCCTGGGACTACACAGCCGAGGTGAGAAGGAAAGGCAAGGTCAGGATTGAAGAAACTATCGTAGCATAGGGTATGACAAGAACTGGTAGAGTCTATACCCCTGAACATCTAGCTGAATCAAGCAAGCAGACCTCCAATCGGCGTCCCCTCATTGAGACATGTCTGGATGACTTTGGAGGAAAATACAGGCCAAGGAACATTCGGTCATCGACCAGTTAAACAAGACGCCAACACAAATATTCATTCTCTCTTTGCTGCAAAAATTCTGAGACGCACAAGAATGCTCTGTTAAAGGTGCTAAATGAAGCATACGTACCAAGTAACGCCACTAGCGGGGAAGTGGCTAATATGGTAGGACTAGTGATAGAAAACAATAAGATCACCTTTCATGAGGACGAGCTGCCACCTGAAGGGCTGGGGCACAACAAAGCACTACACATCACCGTACAATGCAAAGATTATTTCATCACCAGAATCCTGATCGATAAAGGTTCCAGTCTTAACATTTGTCCGCTGGTATAACTCAAGAAGTTGGGTAAAGGGCTGCATGAGATAAAGGATGGACCAATCAATATGAAAGCCTTTGATGGTTCTCAGAGGTCCACCACTAGTGAAATTAGTCTATGCCTGCAGATGGGACCAACCTGGTTCGAGGTCGATTTCTAGGTAATAGATGTACCAGCATCTTACAACTTGCTGCTGGGACGACCATGGCTTCATGTTGTTGGGGCCGTAGCATCAACACTGCATCAGGCAGTAAAATTCAAATGGAATCACCAGGAAGTGATCATTCACGACGACAGTAGAAACCCTATATACAGTCGCCAGACCATTCCGGCGATCGAGGGAAGAAGGAAGCTGGGTGGAGAAACTTACCACCATATTGAGCGGGTCAATGCTATAATTAAAGACAAATTGTGGGATAGCAAAATCGAGAGTATACTGAGTTGGAGTGGGTACGAACCTGGCAAAGGGCTCGGGAAGAACCTCCAAGGAATCTCTAAACCCATAAAACTCAAGAAACATGGCACTACCTTCGGTTTGGGATATGAATACACTTGGAAAGAATTCAATAGCTGGTTGCCACCGTGGCGCGGTCCTTACTATCCACTAGGGCAGCCAATACCATATCTAGAGCAGACCTCCAGCAGTCAGACATTATTTATGGGTAATATGATGTAGAAGCACTTACAGCGGTGAAGAACTTGTTTCTAGAGGACAGTGATGGACTGTTGTGTTATTCTCTAGGAGGAGGGGGAGGAGGGCCCTTCCTTATAGGCTGTGAGCAGAGGGGCACATCTCGAGATTTGGACCATCAGGACAACCAAAGCCCGACGAGCCTCAGGGTAGCAAGGGTAAAACAAGAATTATTCACTGTTTTATTTACTGAATGATTTTCTTTTCGCATTTTCAATTCCCACAATAAGATCTCCAATGTTCAAAATAGTTATTCAACTTGTCAAAAGCATTTTCTCTTATGAATTAATATTTATTGCAATCATTTCTCTCTTTGCTTTACCAATACAGCATTACTTTTACTTGTCTTGATGAACCAATCAATGTGACATGCAATGAGACAATGCAACAAATGGACATGGATTCAGGAGAAGATGACATACCTGACAAGATTGTCAACCTGGGAAATGCAGAAAACATCATGAAAACACGAATCAGCATTCACCTATCGCCATCAGAGAAGAAAGAATACACAGATATGAGGACATATTCACTTGGTCGTATGATGACATGACTTGTCTGAGTACGTCTATTGTAGCTCACAAACTGCCAACCGATCCAATGTGTCCACCGGTAAAGCAAAAGCTCAGAAAGTTCAAGCCTGATATGAGTTTGAAAATCAAAGAATAAGTCACCAAGCAGATCAATGCTAAGGTTATAAGGGTAGTAGAATACCCGACATGGTTAGCCAACATTGTGCTAGTGCCAAAGAAGGATAGGAAGGTCAGAGTCTATGTCGACTACCGGGATCTCAACTGGGACAGTCCGAAAGATGACTTCCCTATGCCAAATATACACATCCTAATTGACAATTGTGCCAAGCATGAACTACAGTCATTCGTAGATTGCTGCATTGGTTATCATCAGATCCGGATGGATGAGGAACATGTTGAGAAATGGCTTTCATTACCCATTGGGGAGTTTACTGCTACAAGATGATGATATTTGGCCTGAAGAATGCAGGGGCCACCTACATGAGGGCCATGACTACCATTTTCCATGATATGATACACAAGGAGATAGAGCTATATGTGGATGATGTTATTATCAAATACAAGAAAACCACTGACCACATAGAAGATATGAGGAAGTTCTTCAATAGACTGCGGAGATACAACCTAAAACTAAACCCCGCAAAGTGTGCATTTGGGGTTCCTATTGGGAAATTGCTTGGGTTTATTATGAGCCGCCGAGGAATAGAACTGGATCTATCGAAAGTCAAAGCCATTCAAGAACTACCACCGCCAAAGAACAGGAAGGATGTGATGAGTTTCATGGGAAGGCTTAACTACATCAGCTGATTCATAGCAAAGTTACAGTTATCTATGAGCCAATCTTTAAGATGTTGAAGAAGGACGCTGCCACCAAATGGACCGATGACTGCCAAAAGGCCTTCGACAAAATCAAGGAGTACATGTCAACACCACCAGTTTTAGTCCCGTCTGAGCCAGGTAGACCCTTATTACTCTACCTTGCAGTGTTAGATGGAGCTTTTAGTTGCGTTCTGGGGCAGTACGATGAAATAGGGAGGAAGGAACGAGCCATTTATTATCACGGTAAGAAGTTTACCCTGTACGAGGCCCGATATTCTCTATTGGAATGCACCTGTTGTGATTTGACTTGGGTAGCTCAGAAGCTGAGACATTACTTTTGTGCTAATACTACATTTCTCATATCGAGGATGGATACCTTGAAGTACATCTTTCAGAAGCCCATGCCCACCGGCAAGCTAGCCAAGTGGCAAATCATGTTGAGCGAGTTCGACATTGTTTATGTAACTCAGAAAGCAGTCAAGGGACAGGCACTAGCAGACCACCTTGCTGAAGACCCCATGGATGGAGGATACGAACCCTTGAAAACGTATTTTCCTGATGAAGAGGTATCATTCATAGGAGAAAACATTGCGTAATCCTATGACGGTTGGAGAATGTTCTTCGATGGAGCATCAAACTTCAAAGGAGTTGGCATAGGAGCAACCCTAATATCAGGAACTGGTGAGAATTATCCGGTGTCTGCCAAACTCAGGTTCCCCTGCACCAACAATATGGCCAAATATGAAGCCTGCCTCTTAGGACTCAAAATGTCCATTGACATGAACGTTAAAGAGATGCTGGTGATTGGAGATTTAGACTTGCTTATACATCAAGTACGAGGAGAATGGATGACCAAGAATTCCAAGATACTCTCGTATCTGCATCATGTACAGGAATTGAGAAAGAGGTTCACCAAGACGGAATTTCAGCATGTTCCCAGAATCTAGAATGAGTTCGCCGATGCATTGGCTACCCTATCATCTATGATACAGTACCCCGATAAGAATTTCATTGATCCCATTCCGGTGAAAATCCATAATCAGCCAGCTTACTGTGCCCATGTTGAAGAAGAAGCAGACAGAAAGCTTTGGTTTCATGATATCAAGGAATATTTGGCAAAATGAGAGTACCCAGAGCTTGAAAATCCTGCTCAGAAATGCACACTTCGAAGATTGTCCAACAACTTCTTTCACAGCGGAGGAATCCTGTATAGGAGGACTCCTCATGTAGGATTATTAAGATGTGTCGACGCAAAGGAAGCATCCAGGATACTAGAGGACATTCATGCTGGGCCCTGTGGTCCACATATGAACGATTTTATCTTAGAAAAGAAGATACTCTGGACTAGTTACTTTTCGATGACTATGGAAACAGACTACATCCAGTATGTACGAAAATATCTCCATTGTCAGATACATGCAGACATGATAAAGGTACCTCCAAGCGAGCTCAACACAATAAGCTTACAGTGGCCTTTCGCTGCCTGGGGGATGGATGTTATTGTACCAATCGAGTCTGCTGCCTCCAATGGACACAGGTTTATCCTAGTAGCCATAGACTATTTCACCAAATGGGTTGAATCAGCATATTACAAAGCAATGACTAAGAAAGTCATTGCAGACTTTGTCCGCAACCGCATTGTTTGTCGATTCGGAATTCCAGAGTTAATCATTACTAATAATGGCTCCAACCACAATAGTGACTTGATGAAAGCTAAGTGCGAAACTTTCAAGATCAAACACAAGAATTCCACAGCCTATAGGCCTTAGATGAATGGAGTTGTAGAAGCCGCCAACAAGAATATCAAGAAGATATTAAGGAAAATGATAAAGAATCACAGACAGTGGCACGAGAATTTATAATTTGCTCTTCTGGGGTATTGCACCACAGTCTGCATATCAACCGAGGCAACCCGGTATATGCTGGTTTACGGTACAGAGGCTATCATTTGCACTGAGGTAGAAATTCCTTCCCTAAGGATCATACAAAAAGCTGAGCTCGACGATGCGGAGTGGGTGAAAAGTCGTTATAAGCAACTAGACCTTATAGACGAAAAGAGAATGAATGCAGTCTGCCATGGCCAACTCTATCAGAACAGAATGTCCAGAGCCTTCAACAAAAGAGTCAAGCCAAGACAGTTCGCACCGGGACAGCTGGTGTTACAGAATTTTTCCGCATTAAGATGAAGCCAAAGGGAAGTTCTCTCCCAACTAGCAGGGTCCATACATGGTTCACCGGGTTCTAATAGGAGGAGCCCTCATACTTTCAGAAATGGACGGAGATGTCTGGCCAAAGCCGATTAATTCAGATGCAGAAAAGTGTTACTATGTGTAATCTTTATGTTTCCCTTATATAATGTAAATTGAACTACGCCTGAACTGATTCCCGTTTAAGAGGGGATACGTAGGCAGCCCTATAGGTTCGGTCACAATTAAATAAAATTTCATCTCCCCCCCCCCCCCCCCGTGCAATTGGAAACTGGGTAGAATTTTGAGGAGGACCCTCAAAATTCCAAAGTAATTTCAGTCAATCGCCGCACGAGCAGCAGTCAGAATCATCAACCCATCAAACAGGGGTAGAATTTTGAGGAGGATCATCAAAATTCCGTAGCGGGAGAGGTTGCAATGTCTTGAACTATATCACAGTCATCGGTTCATCTAAAAGCTATTTATAATTATACATTTATGTCATACATTTACAAAACCATGCATGTTTATTATTGAAACTGCTTTGTTTAGCAACGCTACCCCAATGATATGGATGGTATCACCATATCAAAGATGAACATGTCAAGCAAAGCCATCAGGGATAAGAACTAACCTTCCCCTTTACAAAACTCATGATTTTTCGTTGGATGCAGGCACTAAGATTAGACGTATTGTACGCCCACGGGACAAACATTATTCAAAATACGATTCTCCAAACCGTTGCACTTACCAACATTTGCTATCAGTACACACCAGTGATGTTTCGTATGTCACAATGCTCCCAGTAATCACAACGCTGGAATCTGCTATCAGCTAAGAAAACTCTATTGTCAGTTGTTATCTTATTTCTTGCATAAGGCTACCATTCTGCCTTCCGAGACTAAACGTTGTCTCCATCTGCATTTGCATTACATAAGGCTACCATTCTGCCTTCCAATCTGCATAAGTCTTACCATTTTGCTTTCCGAGACTAAACGTTGTCTCCATCTGCATTTGAATTGCTTAAGGCTACCATTCTGCCTTCCAATTTTCATAAGGCTACCATTCTGCCTTCTGAGACTAAACGCTGTCTCCATCTGCATTTGCATTGCATAAGGCTACCATTATGCCTTCCAATTTGCATAAGGCTACCATTTTACCTTCCGAGACTAAACGATGTCTCCATCTGCATTTGCATTGCATAATGCTACGTTCTGCCTTCTAATTTGCATAAGGCTACCATTTTGCCTTCCGAGACTAAACGTTGTCTCCATCTGCATTTGCATCGCATAAGGCTACTATTCTGCCTTCCGATTTGCATAAGGCTACCATTCTGCCTTCCGAGGTTAAGCTCTACCTCCATATGCATTCACATCTTTTCATAAGGCTATCATTCTGCCTTTCGAGTCTAAGCTCGGCCTCCAATTTTCTTTGAAACTAAGAACTATTTATCTCGCTTCTCTTACGGGCTAAGATCTACCCTTCAATTCGCAAGACTAAGCTCTGTCTTGTCCGCATCATACTACTGCATCCTTCGTAGGCTGAAATATCGCCAACTCATCCAAAGGCATCATCGTTCGGAGACACCATCTTCATAGCCCGAGAACACCATGTCAATGCCTGATGATCTCTTTTAATCTTTTGCATGTCATTATTCAAAGGCGTCATGGTTCGGAGGCACCATCCTCATAGCCCGAGAACATCATTTCATGGCCTGTGAATCCGTTATCATACGCTTCATGGCCTAGTACATCATGGTCTAAGGGTATCATCCTCATCGTCCGAAAACAGCATTCATGGTCCAACGAGACTTTGCATCATGTTTAAATTATGCAATATATGCTTCGATTGTTTATTGGCAGGTAACCCAGTGAGCAATGGCTATCCCAGCAGGAGCGATCCCGCTCCAGTTCCCTCAGCCATATCAAACCTAACCATTCCCGTAAACTGTTCACTCACTCAGCCCTACATGTTGCGTCCGTTCTTGAAATGACTTCATCGGTATGCTCTGCCGATGGATCCTGAACTACATACGGTCTGATTCATGTAAAACAAGGGATGTGTAGGCAACTCAGAAGCCAGGGTGCTGGCTAAATCTTCCCAAACCGTTTTGCTCAGTCAAAATTGGCCATCATTTCTTTACCCGAAAACTCTTTCATCCTTCCCGGGTAAAGAGAGGCAGCTGTTAATACCCAATTTTTCCTCAAACTATTTTTTAAATTTGCATATATGCCTTTAAAATCACTTTTTATAATAATTGGTATTTTTCCATAATTTTTCATATTATTATCTAATTTATTCAGTACTGTGTATATAATAATTATTCATAAATTACATTACAAGTAATTTCAAAGTATCTCTTAGCTAAATATATCATTTTTAATCCTATTAGGATTTAATTATCTCACAAATTAGCCAATTTGACATTGTTTGGCTATAATTACAATAATTTTGCAATTATAGCCTAATTGTACACTTTATGCTATTTTAATTCAATAATCGCTCCTTTTGTATTTTAAATATTAGTTAATTACCTTTTTTTTGGCAATCCGCTAGGCAAGTGCCTAGGGCTAGGTTTTATATATATGAAAAACTAAAAAAAGAACAAATTTTTATGTCCGGAGTTCTAACGAAATGAAAGGCATCCAATTTGAAATCTAAATACGACCTACTATCAATATTGAGTAATGAGCTCAACAATGATATCACAATATGAATACTAACTATACTAAGCAAAAGATGCCTACGAAATCCCTTGTCTTCATGCATTGGCAGTACTGTCTCCATGATATGAAGGAAAATGTCCTTCCAATGATCTGGTAGTTTCTGAATATGAATCAATCTATCTACAAAAACTCTAGCTTGTTCCATGTCATGCCAACATATGAACCAGTGCTCCATTCTCGTCAACAACTGCTCTCTTGCTTCATTTTTTTTCTCCCTTTTGCTTGCTTTCTTCCTGATCACCATTGACTTCCTTTTGTGAGTTCTTTCCTTGGATGCCCTGCTTAGTTGTTGTGCCTGTATGTAGCCCCATCTTCTTTCAAGATTTTCTGCTAAGTGTAGTCAGTTATGCCTTGTTATTTGCAAATCCCAAACCTGCTCTATAATGGTATATTTAAGCCCCGTTTCACGACTGAACTCTGTGTATTTGCTTGAACCTTTTGCATGATTTGATCCCTGAGTTATAGTAGTGTGTAATTGTATTTGGCATTTGTTCCAAACGACAGCTACATTACCCAGAAATCGTATCCAAAACCAGCCTGTTACGTGATACATTGGTCGAAACTGGGCAGGAGTTTTGCCCATTGCTATCGATGTAAACCCTATGCCGCCCCCCACTTTCCCTCCAGTGGAATGAGTATAGAATACTAATACCACCACTTTAAGGTTGGGATGTAAGAATAGCACGGGTATTTTATTGTATCCACTCTTCCTGCTATCTAAAGTGTACCTACACCTTTTGTATTCAGCTGCTTGTGATTGTTGTTGTGCCTTAATGCCTGCATTTGGTTGACGAACTCTATGTGTATATGAGGTGTTAACCTCCACATGATTATGTTGTCCACCATTTGTACCTTTCCCTGCTTGCCCCAGACATATCATTCTGCAACATGTAGTGCCTGCGAGTATGCAATACCATGTCACCATAATCCCATACATCTGATGGCCACACTTTTGAATCTCCATTGTGCATGACTGCACGAAGCATATGCGACGTAGCTCAAAAATTACTGCCCTCAAAGTCATGATCTTCCAGGGCGCTGGCCATGTCTTTAAGAGAGCATGACATGCTTCATGCTTGTATGTCACAAAGACTAAAGAAGGTATTCGCCCAGCATAATCTCTCTGAAGTCGGTCTGCACCCCAATTAAGCACCTCCCGTACCCAGTCCAAAGAACCTCCTTGAGCTGCGTAATGTAATTGCAATGATTTTGCCCATTCCTTTGAAATCTCAAAGGCTCCTCTTTTTAAATTCCCAAAGGTTATGTCCCCCATGCGTGTATGCATTTTTCCCAGCAAGTTCACCCAGTTTCCCCCACGCCTGCGTTTGCATTTCCAATGTTGTCCATTTCATCTATGCATGCATGACATAAAGTCCATTGATTCAAAGTCCCAAGATAAAGTGGTGTTGTCTATCCTTGTGCTCCTCCTCGATGTTCTCTCAATGTGCTCATTGTTTAAGCCTTTGAGTGTTGTCCTATGTTGGTCCTTGTGTAGCCTTTTTCGATTCCATATTAGTGCATTTGAAATGTTGTTTTGCTCCAGATCTCTCGTTACTTCGAGGCTCTCTAAAGTACTAAGTAGCATGCGTTCATAAGGTTCCACTTTACAGGCGTGGATTAAAGAAAGACAAAACTGTGATGGACCATTTTTTATTTCCAGCTTTGCCTCGATTTCGTTGTTCCTACAGCACACTGATTGGAATTCCAAAACCTTTAACCTTTCTGTTTTGCTCGTTCATTGGAAAGGTTTTGGAATCCTTTAAGCCCTCCGTTGTAGTTCCTTGACCAATTGATCACCATTTTTGTGTCCTGTGATAGCATGTTGTATTTCGAAACTACAAGTAGTTGTCCACCTTTTCTTGCAAGCATGCCTGGTCCATTCAAATTAGTGCCATGCCATTTCGTAGGGACTGTAGGACAATGTAGTACATAGATAACTCTTTCTTTGATGGTATGCGACACCATTGAATTGGTCCTGTGCATCAGCTCCTTTATCTCTTCCACTTCCACTTCAAAAAAATAAACAAAGTTAGCGCAAAAATTGCTATTCAAACTCTCCTCAATAATGATTCAAGTCTAATAACAAACTGAATCCTCTTTTCCTCCTAGTTCATTTCAACCTTCACTCTTATGTAAGGACATTGCATCTTATCTTCGTTAATAATCCTCATTCCTTTGAGTCCAAATCTCAGAAACCATGGCATTCAGTATTTCCTTCATGTAGAGCATAATTGGCAAGATGGTCTACTAATGTATTCCCTTCTCTGAATATGTGTGTGACCTTGATGGTACTTTGTTCCTTCATCCTTAAAATCTCCTCTACATGTTCAGTAATATACCAAGGAGGCTTCCATGATTCTTCTGTAATGTTATTTAGTAGCATAGAGTCTGTCTGCAGCCATATCTGGTAATAATTAAGATTTTTGCACATCTTCAATGCCTCCACAATAGCTACCGCTTCTGATTCATTGTTGGTTCCTTCAGAAATATACCTTCCTTCTGCATATATCAAATCACCTGCCTTATTCCTTATGCAGAAACCAATTGAACTACTCTCTGGGTTCCCTCTACATGCTCCATCCGTATTCACTTTGATCCATCCTCTTGAAGGAAATTCCCATAAAACTTTATCATATTTCAGTCGTGGTGTGTAGTGCTCCATCATTGTCAGTAAGTCCAGCCACTTGTGAGGCACATGTAGTCCAGGCTTTTTCAGTTGGACCAGATATTACAAAGTAGATGACACCTCGAAAATAACTCTGCTCACTGGCACTACTTCTCCATATTTCAAACTGTTTCTTCTCTTCCACAGTTCCGATACGATGCATGCAGGTAAAGCCTGTAATACTGGCTTCAATCTAGGTATAACTGCTGCTGTCCAACACTTTGTAATTGCTTGATGTAATGACAACCCTTCTAATGCAATTCCTTCTCTCCTTGGGAAGTAACTCCAAACACTTGTAGCTGCATTGGATCTGAAGAACAAATGTAGTAATGACTCCTTCTTAGGATCAGCACAGCACCAACATTTAGATAGCATAGAGTATCCTAGCTTACGCAAGAAATCATCAAGTGGCAGTTTGGCTTGCCACACCTTCCACAGGAAGAATGATATCTTGAAAGGTAAACCTTTTACCCATATCATCTTGTAAGCTAATCTTGTGTTGGCTCTTCTCCGCAGGTAATCCTATGCAGACTTTACTGTAAAATGTCCCATTGTTTCAAGCATCCAGAAAGGAGTATCTAACTGTGAACTTTCAGTTGGTGGTCTAATATTCTGCACAATGTGGTGTGCCAAATCTTCAGGTAGGCTCTCAAACATTTTATCCACATTCCACATACCATTTTCAACTAGATCATTGACATTATGAATATCCTCATCGATACCAAACTCTGTAGGCACTTGAAAATATAAGGCTCCCATCTCTGTCCAATTGTCGAACCAGAATTGAGCCGATCCCATTCTCAGTTTCCAGTAGATTTGATGCTCAATCAAGTTCCTACATTCTAGCATTTTTCTCCACACGTGGGATTCGCGCTTCCAAGGTACAATTACTACATTTAGTTTCTTGCAGTACTTTTGACTAATAAATGCACTCCATAGAGTGGGGTTAGTCCTGAAATTCCACCACAATTTGCAGAATAGTGCCTTGGATACGTCATGTAGGGACCTGAAGCCTATGCCTCCCTCCTCAAAAGGCATAAAAAGGTTAGTCCAAGACGCCCAATGTCTAGTGCTACCTCCCACATTGCTGCTCCAGAAAAACTTGGCAAAAATGCTATGTAATTTGTTGATCACATAACTTGGAGGATTGGCTGCTGACAACATATGAATTGGGATACTCTATAGCACATTTGCGATTAAAACAACTCTGCCTCCTACAGATAGGAGTTTGCCTTTCCATGACTGAAGTTTGTCCATAACCTTGGTGATTAATCCCTGGTAATAGTCTCCCCTTCTTCTTGCATAAAAAATAGGACAGTCAAGATAGGTCATAGGGAAACATTATCTTTGTATACCTGTAATCCTTTCCACCTTGTTAATCACCTCATTATCCGTTAAATGATGCATGTATATGGCTGATTTGGCTTTGTTCACGAGTTGACCAGATGATGATTCATAAGCTTGAAAAACCTCCGTGACAAGTCTCAACTAAGTTTTATCAGATGAGCAGAAAATTATTGTATCATCAGCGTATGATAGATGATTTATTTTTGGGCTCCATTTTAGCATTCCAAAACCACAGAAATACAGGTTAGTGTGTAGTGAATTCAATCCCCGAGAAAGTGCTTCTTCTGCCAAAATGAATAGAGTTAGTGACAAAGGGTCACCCTGTTTAACTCCCCTCGATGATTTGAAGAAACCATTAGGCTGACCATTTATAAGAACAGAGTACCAATTGTTCCCAATCAAATCAAAGATCAAGCCTATAAAAGCTTCAGGAAATCCCATTTTCCTTAGTATTTTGGTCAGGAATAGCCATGATAGCCTGTCGTAAGCTTTTGTCATATCAAGCTTAATTATAACGTTTGGACTTGCTTTTGTTCTCAACCTGATATCCGTAATGATTTCTTGAGTTAAAAGTACATTCTTAACTATGCTTCTGCCCTTCACAAAACCTGCCTGTTCCTCCGAGATTATGTTTGGTAATAATTTAACCAATCTCTCATGAATAACCCTAGAGAAAATATTGTTAACAAAGTTGCTAAGACTGATTGGTCTCATGTACGTAAAGGTCGTAACTTCTTTTTTCTTTGGTAATAAAACAAGGTTTGCGTGCGTCACACTCTTTGGCAGCTGCTGACCACAAAAGAAAGACTTGACCATGCAGACTACATCTTCTGCAATAATTTCCCAGCATGTTTGGTAAAAGGCTCCAGTGAATCCATCCGGTCCACCAGCTGAGTCTCCATTCAACCCCATAATTGCTCTCTTCACTTCTTCATTGGAAGGCAAGGCCATCAATATTTCATGTTGATCACTATCTACCATCGAAGGTACATGATTTAGAATGTCAAAATCATTTGGAACTGCAGTCTCAGTAAATTTATCCTTGTAGAACTTTATTGCTTCTTCTGCTATTAAGTGATCTTCTTCGATCCAGTTACCAAGGCTATTCTGGATCCTTGATAATTTCAGTCTCTTCCTTCTCCCATTAACTTGAGCGTGGAAGAATTTAGTGTTTCTATCGCCATCTTTGAACCATGACATGCCTGCTTTTTGTCTCCAGAATTCTTCTTCTAACGCAAGATATTTAATCATTTCAGCTTGGACCTGTTTTAATCTTTGTCTATTCATTTGTGTAGGATTGACTTCAAATTGTCTTTCATGAACCAAGACCACCTCCTCAAGGCTTGCAATCTTATGGAAAAAATCTCCATATGTAGCTCTGCTCCAGGTAGATAGTGCTTGTTTAAGCTTCTTTAACTTGTAGTTAAAAATGCAGAAAGGGTTAGCACTAAAATCAGCATTCCAATTCTCCTTTACTACATCTTTGAAGGTTTCATGTTTTGTCCAGAAGTTAAGAAATCTGAATGACTTCTTAATTGGAGGAGTTTCTATATCACATTTCAGCATCATTGGGCAATGATCAGACCTAATTTTGGATAGGTGAGTTATCTCCAATCCAGGAAATGTCTATTGCAATTCATTATTGCCAAAACATCTGTCCAATCTTTTAAAAATGGTGTCCTCCTCTGATCTTCCATTGCACCATGTAAATATGCTTTCTTTAAAACCCAAGTTTGTCAAATTGCAGGTATTTATGCAGTGTCTGAAGTCATCTATTTCAATGAGAGAAACTGGCAAGCCCCCATATTTTTCTTCCTCATCCCATATCACATTAAAGCCGCCTCCAACTAGCCAAGGTACTTTCATATCTGATGTCATTTCATACAACGTATCCCATAGTTCTATTCTTTAAGTACGATCACATTTGCATAGTGTAGTGTAAGGATGAGCTCAACATGTGTTTTAGAGTGCATTAATCTCAAAGTCAGCTGTTGAGTCATGTTATATAAAATAGTAACCTCAAAAATTTCATCAATAAAATCCCAAATCTTGTTTGACACATTCACCACAGCCTATGCCAAACCAATTCTTGCTCTATACCTCTCCATTTTGTGAGACTGTTGCATAGGCTCAAGGATGCCTATAAACTCAAAATGATGCTTTCTGTGCATTGTAATCAGCCTTTCAAATGCTTGCATTGTGTTTACTGACCTGACATTCCATATAATGACATCCATTAAATGTTTTGGGATTTGGACAGTGTTCTCCTTGTTTGTACTCCACTAACTGGGACAGTAGAAGTCTCTTTTGACTGTTTCTTTTTTCCCTTTGATGCAGATTTTACTAGTTCAATAAGCCTTGGCGATAGATCTCCATGCTTTGCAACCTTAAGGAAATTTTGTGCAGTGGATTCCTCATCCATGTCTCTATCTTTAAGTTCTGCATGGTGAACTTGATCATGTGCTTCTACTGCTTCTTTTGATGAAACAATATCTTCTTCCTGGTTGATAAGTTCGGCATCTTTTTCAGCATGTTCATTGGTCAACAACATTGTATTGTTCAGTGGAACTTTACTTCCTGCTACAACCTGCACGGTGCTCAATGGAACAATACTTCTTGCATAAACCTGCACTGTCATAGCTTGGTTCTTGTCTGCATTCTTGTCTTGTTTCTTGTCTGCATTTTCAGCTTCTTTCAGGACATCACTAACAGTCTTATGTGAAGTCCCTCCTGGATCTATAATATTAATGTTCCCCTCTTTTGTCTTTTCTGTTGTTGCATTTGTGCATTCACTGATGCTTTGAATATTGATTGCATTGGCATTACCATTAACACTTTGATCCTCATCTTCCACTTCATTTCCTCCAAATTCTTCATTACTATGCATTGTATCTGGAATCTGACCATCTTCTAAGTCTTCCTCTGTTTGGTTGAGCCATAATCTCCCTCCTGCCCCTTTTTCTTTTTCATTGGTCCTGAATTTCTCAAAATCTGTATCTTCAACAAATTCATTTTGTTTGTTGTTTGCTAATTGTTATTTAACTTTGGTGTCCTGTGAAGGAATTGTAAGCACGTGATTTTTGCTTCACGGACAATCGCTCCAAAAGAAAATAAAAATAGTGACAAATGATTTCGCTGTACAATTTTTCGCATTTTCCGTGACATGTGTTGGTAGTCATTTGTGTTTCCGAACAATTTTTCTTCTTTCATTGTATCTTAACGAACAAAATACAAAAATATGTATTTCATGGTGATTAAACCATAATTCGATCAGTAAAAGAAAATCCAAAAATATATATGCATCTTTTATTCTAGGTTGTGATTTAACCTACTTAAAATTTTCATATGTGTGTGATAATAAGGTTAAGTGATTAAATTAATGATGGTTTTTAATTTCATTTTTTTTATTATTATTTATTTTCTTTAAAATTTAAAAAAAAAAAGAAAGGAGTAATGAAATTGGTTTGGGCCAAAAAATGAATTAAAATTCGGCCCAAAACCAGGACACAGGTCCAGTCCAAACATAAGCTGCCCGGGTACGTCCCAAACGACGCCGTATCAGCGTCCCTGTGCCGAGCCGTTGATCTGACTCAAACGAACGGTCCTGATCAGGCCACTCATTCAACCCCAAACGACGTCGTCTTAGGAAATTGATCTGAGCCGTCCAACCCCTTGATCCAACGGACCTAGGCCATTCCCCTTAAACCCGTCAAACCTTGACCCGATCCAGCCTCACCCGGTCTCACCCACTATCAAACCCAAAACGACACCGTCTTCCCTAAGTGAATAGATCCTGGCCATAGATCTCATTTGATCCAACGGCCAGGATCTAAACCCCTAGATCGTATATAAGCTTTCTATCGTACCCCACGCCCCCTATTCGAACCCCCCCTCCACTCATCGTCTTCCCCAAACACTGAAACCCCCCGAACCCTAGCAGCCGCCCTAGTCTCCCTCGCCATTAAAGCCGGCGGCATGAACGCCGGTGACCACCTCCTGAACACCCTAAGACCCCCTCACTCTCCTGAACATGGATCTGTTACCCCCTAGCCTCGAATCACCTTCCTTCGTCTCGAATCTTCATTTGAAGATTCGAGTCGAACCCGGACCTATACCAAACCACCCCATCTTCATACCAGACACTCCCCTGACCCTCCTCGTGACCAAACCAAGCTTGGTTTGGTCCGAATCTACCCACAACTTCTAAAAAACCAGATCTGAAAATCCAGACCTCAGAACACATGCACCTGGGGAATCCGGCCGATCTTGACAAGGGGTTTGAGGTCTAATGGACCTTAACCAAGGTGTTCTCATGTGAGAACACCCTGATTAAAGTTTGTTCGGCCTCAAATGGTCGAAGCTAAGTTGAATTTGGTTCAGTTTAGTTTAAACTTTTTCAGTAAGTTTTCCGTTTCTTTGTTTTAGTTTTTGATTGAGTTGTTAGCATGCTTTGTTGTGACTGTGTGTTATTGTATGATGTTTTTCTTAATTTCTTCTGTTTCTGTCAAAGACCTTTTATTTGGTCGTTTGATTTTCTATGTGTGTTCTGAATGTACTCTGTGATATACATGCTCGTCAATTAGATTAATCGTCAAATAAGTTAACTCATATAGGTTCCCAGTAATTGAACAAAGATATTTGAAGTCATTCGGGACCCTGTATGTGTAGTTTATATGAGCGATTGATTATTACCTATTATAATTAGTATAGTCGACTTGATAAACTCGTCGATTAACTCCCTACGACTGAATGTTCAGATATGCTAATACGTACAACCTCACATGACTGAACAAACCTGTATTGTGAAATGAATATTGGACATTATCTGTGAATGCTAGTTTGTAACTGCATTGTAAAAACAATTAAAAGAATCAGTCTAGGGCAATTCTGAAATTGAACTTTCAGAAGTTCAAAATGCCCCGATGCTACGATGGGTTTAGCGCAGTAATAATCAGGGTTTAACAGGGGTAGTCTGGGGTTTGAAAAGGACAGAAAAAGCTTAGTTTAAATGAGCTGACAAGTAGGGTACTAAATTAGGATTAAACTAATGCCAATGGGGAGCAAGACACAAGAGTATGGGTATAAAATGAATACTAAAATGAGCCCATAATCCTTGATTAAAGAATAAACCAGGCGTGGGGAACAAATGGCTGGCACCAAAAGATGCTTAGGCATGAGCTTAAAGGGAATGGGCAGTCTGCAAGTGGGGGGATCCAGGCAGCCTAGCTGCACTGGGTCGTTTGGCTTATAAATAGGCCATTTAATAACTTAAAAAAGGGCTGGAAATTTGAGTCTTAAGAGAGGTCTTGTGAGTTTAAAGAAAACTAAAAACATAAGGAAATTTCTAGTAAGTACTGTAATCAAACACTGTCTGAAAGCTACATAAGGGTTCGTATTGGTCAAGCTGTCTTGGCCAAGTTCTGTTGTTTGCACTGATTGAGCTTCTTGTGATTGTTGGACTGCTGGTGTTGCTGCATAGAACACTCTGTTACTTCTGTTTGTTTCATTACTCTTTCTGGGATTTCTTGTTTGGTGCTCGACCATCTGCTGGTTTTCTTTGTTCTGGAAATTGTTGCTGGTTGTCTGTGGACTGTGGAAAACACTTGTGATTGTTGGTTTGTTGCTGTGTTGTTGCTGTGTATCTGCTGTTGCTGTGTTTACTGCATACTGCCCAGCTGATCATTCCTTTCTTCTTTGTCCTCTATACCAGGTACACAACCAATGCACTATCAAATGTAATTGGAACATTGAGCATGAATGCAAAAAGAAAAGACCTGAAGTTGATTTTCATACATAGATTGTTATATTAGATATCATGTACTGTATGATAATTTTCATTCCTGTGTTGACAATAGAAGCAGCCTGTATGCCCAGTGTATATCAATATAGATTAGCTAAATGGTAGTTTACATATGTATGCTGATAGGTGAAAATATTCTCAATGAAATAGGTTGCATCTCAGACTTAGTTTTACTTTGTAATATGTGCTGTAATGTATGCCAAGCATGAAAACTATACATCATTGGCTAAGTTCTTCCTCTTCTGATTAATGGTCTCATATAACTAGTAAACCATATGTTAAGACAAAGAACACAAAACTTGCAATCTCAACCTCATGAAGGTCGAACCCAGGTCAAAACAGACCAAGCAGGCCCGCATCGAACAAGCAGTGGCCCAGGCCTGGCCCATCACGCATGGGCTGGTTTGGGCCCGTGATTATTTGCTCAGCTGACTGTGCACGCAGCCTCGTTTCTGAATTTTTTAAGCATTCTGAATCCTGCTATAAATGACCTACAAGCATATAATTAACGAGGACTATCTCCGCTTTCAATTAATAGAGACACATGCAACAAGAAATGTAGTTGCTACAGGATATCCTTTTAAAATAAAGACAAGATGAGCCTCGACAAATAAAAATGCACAAGCTGCGGGGCCCTCATTAAATGTATATTATCGAAGCATTCAGTTTCCAGGACGGGTCGTTTAGCAAATCTCACGGCCCTCCCAGAATAATAACGCGATAGTCTCTTTAAGTGCGTACTTAATAATGTTATCTTCTTAAACTCGGGTGCACATTTATGTGACCCAAATCCAAATCTCAACGGAATCGAAATGTGTCTCTAACCACGGGTACATTGATTGTGGCGTGGTCTGAGATGCATTTCCATGACGTTGCAAATTCTTTTCATAAGGAATGAGACGAGCCTCGACAAACAAAGATGTACAAAGTGCGGGGCTCTCTAAATGTATATATATAAAAATACTTAGAATTCGGGACATGCCGTTTAGCGAATTTCATGGCTTTTCCCCAAAATAACAATACGCTAGTTGCTTTAAGCGCGCCTTTAATAATTTATTTTCCTTAACTCAGGTGCACATTTATGTGACCCAAATCCAAATCTCAACCGAGTCGAGATATGTCAACAATCACGTGTACATTGATGTAACGTGATTCGAGGTATGTTTTCACGACGTTGCAATTCCCTGTAAAAAATAATAATAATTATGAAAGCAGTTAAAAGATAAAATTGGCACATAAGTTCATATTTGTATAAAATCAGATAATCAAGCCGAATATAACAGTTGAGCGACCGTGCTAGAACCACGGAACTCGGGAATGCCTAACACCTTCCCCCGGGTTAACAGAATTCCTTATCCGGATTTCTGATACGCAGACTGTAATATGGAGTCATTCATTTCCTCGATTCGGGATCAAAATTGGTGACTTGGGACACCCTAAACCTCCCAAGTGGCGACTCTGAAATAAATAAACAAATCCCGTTTCGATTGTCCTTTAATTGGAAAAACAACTCCCTTGCGCCCTCGCGGGTATGTAAAAAGGAGGTGTGACAGGAATATCTTGACATAAAGTATTGACTTGAACTACATTATTTTTGAATGCCATTTGGACCCAGTGGGCAGTTGACTCATTGTGAAAATGTTGTTCATTCCCCAAATCTTTTTGTACACAATCAGTTGTTGATTCCCTATTTGATGCATGATTTCTTATTGATGTAGGATTGAAAGTAGGTGGTGCAGGGTTCAGTTTGTTGGGTTGTGTCTTGGATGATTGTCTCCTAGATGAGCTAGGAGAAGTTACCATTTGTCTAGTTGAAAAATCAAATTCCTGCTCCTCTGATTCATTCTCTACACCTGTTGTGGAATTATTTTGCTGAATATCATTGTTGCTTGTGGTTTTTTGAACTGGAGTTTCCTCCAGAGCTGTTAGTTGGTTGCCTTCATTACTCTCACCATTTTCAATTTGTAGCACTGCAAATTGGTTGGTTGTTTGTATTTGTTTTGTCACAACTGTATTGTTATCAAGAACCATTTCTTTCCCTTGTGCAGTAGTACCTTCAGCTTGTTGGCCTTTGTTTAGTCCCCTATTGTCGCGAACTTCCTTCCATTGAGGGACTGCATTGCCAACTATCTTACCACTAGTAAGGAGCATCAAAGGAGCATCATGTTTTGTAGGTTTCTTAGTGCCTTGTTTCACATTTTCGACATTTTCCTGTTTCTTAGTGCCTTGTTTTACCTGCTCGTCTACTGTTGTATTCGCCATCAATTTCGGATGAATTCTCCAACATTCCATCATGTCATGGCCTTGTAATTTACACTCCTTGCAAAACTTGGGTAAATAATCATACCTTATTGATACCCATTCAGTTCTAACACCACATGTTTCTTCATTCTCGATGTCCAAACGCACTTTAGTAGGATGATCATCGAGCAGGTTAATTAAAACCTTAACGCGTGCACAACTTGGCCTTGTTTTGTTAGTAGTAGCCATGTCCAGATGTTGTGGCTTTCCCACAGCAGATGCTAATGAAAACAGACATTCTTTGAAAAATATGTGGGTAGCACATTTGGAAACGAAATCCATGCCATTACCTTAGCTGTTTCCTCCCCGGCCCTTAATTTAGCATCGTAAATCAATATTCGCAATTGGTATTCCTGTCCAGTCTTGTCTTTCACATAATACACACTTTTTGATGAGAAATATACAAAATCTTGCCATAACGTCAATCTTATTAACACATGCCTATCACGTAGGTGACCAATAGTACATTCGCCTTTAACTCCACATTGAAACGGGACAATTCGACGCATTTCCTTAAGCTCAGGCCATCCATATGAAAATTTACACACAACAACATATTGCAAACCCTCGATCTTGTTCATTCGATCTACCTCTGCTTCAGTGAACTTAGCCATTGATTGTCCTTGAAGTAAGACTGGTCGACGAAATAGAATAGGTTCAACAGTACATTGTTTTGACGTGTTTCCTTGAACTGGTGCATTGATCGTTGCTGGTTTCAGAATAGTTGAGTAATCTAAAGTCTTGTGAATTGTTGTGGGGTTGTTTGTAATAGAGGGGGATACTTGGGAGGGCAGACCAGCCATTGTAGGTGACTGGTTGCCGGCCTTAAAGGCCATGGACGACGTTAATGCAACAACTTTTGTTTCCAGAATTTGTTACGCTAAAGTGAACATCGAGTTCTTCCACACTACTTATACAAAAAATTATTTCAACCACAGTCCCTATAGTAAATCAAATCCACGTTATCAATATGTGGTAGCGCTTATAAATCCGAATAAAAGTAAGGCATCCAAGTTGGTCTTCAACACTCCAGCTTCACGTTACCAGTAGTAGAAACATGCAAGATTGCAAACTGGGCAGTAGCTTATATGCTACAGTAACTAACAACAAAAAATTACTATCTATAAAGAACCATGGCTGCTCAAAACGTCACCATATCATTGACGTGAAGAACTGAAAATAACAACAAAATCTGGAAAATTCTGCTTGCTACAGTAAATCGCGAAATAGAGTTTAAGATCTAGAAAAATAGGTTATGAATTTGAGGATGAAACCAGTTGGGGATTATTCTCTAAGAGAAGGGGGTTCTTTTAAGACCAATCTTGTGATATTACCTTGCCGGATGCCGGAGTTATGGCCCGGTGAATAGTGATGGAATTATTATTCACCTTCTTCCTAGAGAGAATGTATGGGAGTTTGGAATTTTTTTACCCTAGTTAATTACCTTGATTTCACATACTTAGCTTTAATTTCATTTTATCTAATTATTAATTGTTTTTATTAATTAATTATCTAATTTTAATTGGGTATTTAACAATTAGCCACTCCCTATTTAAATTCTAGCCTACATCCAACCAGACCCCTAACCAATTAAATAACCCACCAGACCCTAGCCCAAACCCAAACCATACCCGACCCAATTCCTGGTCCAGCCTGGAGCATTGATCAAATCTAATCAATGGTCCAAATTCCCCCATACCATATTAAACCCTAATGACTACCCCTACATCTCTCATTCTCTCAACCGATCTCTCTATCTCCCTCTCTCTATCTCTAGTTCTATCTAGAAACTTCTCTTCTTCCCTCCTCTCTGATGGACCTTGTCCACCTTCTCTAGCCACCTCCCTCATTGGAAACCATGGCCTCTCATCATCTCCTGGCCCCTGCTTCAACCCACGCCAGTTTGACACTACCCTAAGGTCCTCAAGTGAAACTGGAGATGTTCAACTCCTACCCATGGTCCTTCATGCCATTTTTTGGCCACCCCAGGCCGTTCGAGCAAGATCTATGACTTTTTCGGTTAAAACCGGCAACCCTTTAATATTTTCTCATTTTCTCTGAGTTCTCTAAAACCCTAACTCTTAAGATTTTCCGATTTTCTTTAAGATCTATCTTAGATCTGTGTATACTATGAGCTTTTGTTGTTTTCTTCAAAGGTATTTTTCGATTTTTCTAAAGTAAATCTTTATCTTCGAACTAGGTTTCTTAAATACCTTTTCAAAATGCTTTTTTCTTCTGATTTTTGTATTAATCCGGAGTATCTATGGTTAAAGCGTTTATTTAAGTTTTCTTCTCTATTCGAGTAATTCTGTTGAAAACCCTAATTTTATCTCTTAAAATTCTTAGATTTGTACAGATCTGAGAATGATCGAACTTATTTTTTTTACTTGTTTTCATGGAAAATCTCTTGATTTCGAATGGCTTGTCATCTTCCTAAACTAGGGTTTCTGAAAAATCTTTTTTCGAAATGCTTTCTGGTATTAAAGTGCTTAATCCTCTGAGGCTATGTGTTTGGACTGATTTTGTTGAGTTCTTCCTTAACCCTAACTAGCCTATGTCAAAACCCTAATTTTTTAGGGTTCTTCGTTTGTTTTCTGTGTATTAGCATGACTTACTGATTCTCATGTTTCTTTTGAGTTCTTTTGATT